>NC_074717.1:6691037-7032287 GCF_947242115.1 Biomphalaria glabrata | reverse complement strand
GAATGGACGGGCCTGCCATCGAAAGAAGTTCTAAACAGGGCAAAGGACAGGGAGGAATGGAAAAAGACGGTCGACGAGTCTTGCTTTGTGCCCCAACGGTCCAACAGACTAAGGGATAGGTAAAGGTAAGGTAAAAGTATTTTTTAAAATACTAGGTCAGTGCCAGCTATTTCCTAGGGGATCTAAGCTAGAGCTTGTGTCGCCTATAGGTGAATACGATCCAGTGCATAGCTATTGTAAATGTTTATAAAGTAATCCAACTCAGCCATGTTGACTTTTCAGTGTAAATACACGTATGAAGTTCCTTGTGTTATCTCATTCCTTCAACACTCAGAGATCAACTACAAACACACTGACCTGTCGCCGGTACATTGCAATTATGAAAATCTCACGTAGAGACAAGTTAATTTTAGCTTGCAAGAGATTTAAGCGTTTATACTGGTGCATCCGGTGTATAGAAACTCCCGCGACCTTAGGCATAAAGAACTGAAGACTCTACCGAAATCAAACAAATCCACCATTGATTGTGTGATTTTTTTTTCATTTTAAAGAACTTGATGAGATCGTTGAACGCATAAATTGAACTTATTCAGGATGTAGAATAGTTTCTTATCTTATCTTCTTCTTATCTTATATAATACAGACGTTACTTCAAAAAAGAAGATGATTACGTCCTACGCGTCATGCATTTAGTCATGCATATTAACCAATGACTTAAATTCTGCCAAGTCACTGGTGTTTCCTGGCTAGCTCAGGCAACCCATTCCATGCTCTAATAGCACTAGGGAAAGAGTATTTGTACAAGTTTGTCCTAGCATTTGGGACGAGGAATGTGCCTTTATCTTTGTGTCTTTCAGAGTATTTTATTTTTTCTGTCTTGTCTATTTTTGTCTGTCTCATTTGTCTCTATTTTGTCTTTTGCTTTTGTCTCTTTCTATTTTGTCCACCTATCTTTTCTCTTTCTATTTTTGTCCACCTATCTTTTCTCTTTCTATTTTTTATTGACCCGTCGAAATTTGGGGTATATTTAAAACCTCTTTTGTGGATGCCCCTATCTTGTGGTTAGGATTGTTTGGGGTATGTAGGAGGGGTAGAACTTCTAGTGGACAGGCAGTCGTACCCTCTTTTTGAGGGTAGCTTGGCTCACTCTTGGTCCCCACTCGGCACCCAACTGTCACCTGTGGCTACCAGAAGCTGTAGCATGCGCAGCGGCCGCACCCCGGAAACGGATTTGACTTGCCGGCTAAACCAGGTAGAGGGTATCTGATGGCACTCAGTACACTGAGGTTCTATCAACCTAGCATGTGAAGTCTGGACTTGGCGGCCTGTGCGTAATGTCACAGAACTAGACAAATCGGACAGAAAGGCAAATACCAGCACAGTGCTGTGGAGAACTCAAAAGCAGGACAAGACACACAGAAAGTCTCTGGTCATCCACTGCACCCAAACTTGTCCCCGGACGTCTTGACCAAATCTTGCTTCCGAAAAATGATGGGCTTTAGGGCGAGAGAGTGAGGTCGACTTTTTGCGCGAATCCTCCCCACTTTAATCCAAATTCTAGCGTAAGTCACTTGTCATCCCCGCAACTATATCTTGTGGAGGTCCCTATTTTGTGGAGGTCCCTATTTCGTGGAGGTCCCTACCTTGTGGAGGCCCCTATCCAGTGGAGGTCCATATCTAGTGGAGGCCCCTATCTTGTGAAGTCCCCTGGTCAGTGGACCCACCTGTCCTACCTTAAATCCGGCCCTGGACTCAATACACTGATTATTTCTTAACTCCTCAAGATGGCAACCAAACTCGTCTGCTGTTTTTTTTATTAAAAAATAAGGTTTACTCACACAGAAGACCAACTTACTATGGCCCAAACCTATCATGAGCACTCTTAATGACCACACCAATACCTTTCTCTATAACAAGCCTGAAAAACAAAATGTTAAACAGCCGTCAAAAAAAAAATTGTCAAATTTGATGAAACAAAAAAAAATGTGACCTCAGAAAATAAATCGTTCTTTCTGTGTGTATGTGTCATCTAATCACAAAGTCACTTATTCAATCATGTGTAACCTGAGAGCTATTTTGTGTGTGTGTTTTGTGCGTCGGCTTTGTGTGTCCCATTTTGTATGCATTTAAATGCAAGTTTATAATGTTAAACCGGAAGCTGGGAGACCAGATACGTCAATACATCTCTTCCTCCAACAATGTAGTATTGTCATTCAACTACTTAGTGAAGGAATTAGTAGAAAGATTTTTTAAGTCACTTTCGTGACTAGTTTTTTTTTTTATATTCAACTGTCTAAACATAAACGCGAACTGTGACAGTGAACCATAGGTGCAATACATTGTCACATTTAAACTGTTTTCGCCGAAAGACAAAATCAAAAGTAAAATATAGAAAATTCTTTAAAAAACAAAGATTATATTAATAATTGTATCAGTTATTTTGAATCAACCATGTAATTAATTTGTAATTGATTCCAGACTAACATTCCCCCCCCCCCTCCCCCCCCCCCCCCACTTAATTAATACATCTGGAGATTGGAACTATTTTAACAAATTGTTTTTTTGTTTTGCGCTATTTCATGTTTTTAGCATGCTCAGGACACTATCATTCTATCACGTGTGGGTACCAGTTGGGGGAGGGGGGAAGGAGGAGGGTGTCTGGGAGAAGGTTTCTGGGATTGATTTTTAAAAAGCATTTTTGACTTAAACTAGAAAACGAGGTCTCACGTTACATTATAATATTTCCGTATACATTGAGCTAGCCAAGTGCTTGTGGAAGGATGCCTTATTGTTAGTTACACACTTTTTAAGTGACGACATGATTCTCTCTCCTTGGCTAATACTGTCACCGTGACTAATGGATACAATAATCGGTCAGTTTTTGCTAGATTTATGTTTTGTTAAGGGCAGCGATTTCATTGTTTCAAGTGGATCCCAGAATCGAAAGTGAGAGAAATAACGTTTACAAGATTACATCCAGACAGACAGACAGACAGACAGAGTTGAAATAAGATTTAGGGTGTAAAGTAGGGCATGGGAGCTTTTCCATCAGGCCGTGATGTTAAGATGGCCGCATGGTGCTTTGGTAGATCATCTTACTACTGACTTCCATTCTAGCCGTGCCGTTGGCCGTGCGGCCAGTGGAACTAAGTGACCAACGCGACTAAATGGGCGCATTTTTTATTGGTATGGCCAAAAAGGATGATCAAATCGCAAAGCAGTAATTAGCTTAGAACAAATTTAATAGATAAAAAATATGGTTGGGCCCTTACACGGTTAAGAAAGGTAAAAACCATCAAGAGAACAGCAATTAATTTAACGTAAACAGCAGGTGCTTATTGGCTGGTTGGCTATCTACTTAGGGGAACCTCTGCTGCTTAGGGTATAAGGCCAAGCATGCGTGATGCTTGGGGAATGAGCTTCGAGCGAAAATCAGAAGCTGGTGACCCTTGATGTAATTAGTACTATCTATTGGCACTGGATCGGTTATTTACCTTTCCCTAGAACACAGAAGATGCATGTTAAATAGCTAATACTCACGTTTCATTATGGAGAGTGAATTTAGTTTTTTTTTACAGTATTTTCTGGTGACCAATGTCCTCTCTTTTTTTTATGTGGTTTATTCAGACTAGACTTTCATTTACACTAACACACAAGACAAACAAGTGAACGCATCCATATCCAGACAATACATTACTGTTCAGCAGTCAAAGTTATTGAGAAATTTTATATAGTTTATGATCAAATACACTGTTCATGGATATCAACTTTTTTTTGCCACACATCCGTTATGGGATATATGCTATGTAACAAATGTTTACTTTTAAATATTAGATTTATGTTTTGGATTTGGTGCGCATTTATAGATATGAAGGGCAAAAAACTTTCAACAAGATATTGACACAAAAAAGGTGTCTTTCTGGCATATATATGGTAGGGGAACTTGGGTTACATTCAGTGGCGTAGCTAGAGTATATGATGCCTGGTGCGGTACCTCATCTTGATGCCCCCCCCCAAAAAAAAAAAAAAAAAAACTAACTAATTAATAACGTTGCAAAACCTTACTTTTTTGTTCAAAATAATATGTATTCATTAATCAAATATTGTTAATTCTTTCATGACCTTTCATGACCGCAGCATTATCATAGCCTTGACCCCTGCAGTCCATTATGTTTAAGCCATCCGAACGCAATTTCTCTAGAATCATCTCAGTGATTCCAGCAGCATGCTTGTCCTTTGTGTCAATGAAGTCACCAAAAGACTCACAAACCTGCACCCCGTCATTATCCATGACAACATACCGTAAAATTTGGGAATTTTTATCCAGCTTTGAGATGTCAGGTGTACTGTATTGTATAATCAAATCTTGGACCTTGTTGTCAATATTGTTCCCTACTCTCAGGCGAACTTCAAGTTCCCTCCAAGCAAGCGATGACTGAATGTGAGCTCTGCTGGTCTCATGTTTTTCTATTTTCGGGGATAACCTCCACCACTCATTGAATCCATCTTTGGATTTAAATGAAGACTTGGTACTTGATCTTGTTGAGAAGAGTATGCAGGGGAAGCAAAATAAGGATTCTTTTTTTTTTTTGGCGAATAACACATCCACTTTCTAAGAACTTTCTCGCCGTTTGACATTTGCCGGAAAAACCAAGCCTTTGAAAGCTTTCTAGCCTTTCCTTTTGCTGATTCTTGATGTCTATACGCCTCTCTGAATTGACTGTCCATACGCTGAACTGTTTCAGATCCTTGAGTGACAAGGTGTATGCGAATATTATATGTGACATCAGGCCAATCTCCAATGTCGTTCAGTCTAGAGTTTATTATCCTGCTTTCTGTATTGTTAACACTGTCTGATGGTTCAGCTTCTTCAGTATGAATTTTTGAGGAGTGTACTAAAGACATGCTTGTGTGCTGTCCCTTAGTTTCTAGAACCTGCGGTATTGAAGTATTTTCTTCTTTTCAGGATGTCGGCCTCATCATTTTTTCTGGATGATAACCTTCTCTTCTTGCTATGTTGCTTTAAATGTTCAGTTAATTCATACCCAATAACAGCTCGCCTATAGTCGGTGGACTCTGGCAATGATGTGACTTGAAATTGTCTCGATGCTTCTTTAGACTTAAGAAATTTAAGAAACGCACCTCACTGCGGTCAAAGAAACTGCTTTATGCGGATGACATTGTCCTCTGGTCAACCGGCAAGAAAGTCGACCAAATACAGGCGGCATTACAAGCAAACCTCCAAACCATCTCCTCGTATTGCGACAAATGACAGATTCAGATAAACGTTGCCAAAACGACCTGGTCCCTGTTCAGCCTAGGGATCGACATTCTTAAGGCTCCATTCGAGCTTCAACTCGGTGGGCTGCGACTCCAACGTGAAAACACGCCAAAATATCTAGGGGTGATACTGGATAGAAAACTGTCAATGCTCCAGCACGTCCAGGAAGTCGAAAGAAAAGCCTCGGAGGAGTTAGCGTTACTAAGAAAGCTGGCCAGCACAAAGTGGGGTGCCAAAGCTTACATGCTACGCACATTGTACTTAGGGGCAGTCAGATCACAAATTGAGTACAGATATACAGTTCAAGTATATGCTAGTAAAACTGCCCTCGAATCACTCGACCGAGTACAATCACAGGCACTAAGGTTCATTTGTGGCACCTTTCGGACAAGCCCAACAAACGCTGCTGAAATCTTAACAAACGTGGCCCCTTTACATTTAAGGAGGGAGAGGGCGGTACTTACAGCCTATGAGCGCTATAAAAGGGGCGACTCTAGGCTACCCACCTCAATATTAGTGTGACAGTGGAGAGAGAGGAACCGCATAAAAATGCGATCGTTCATCCACACTGCGGCCAATTTGTCAAAATCAGCTGGACTCTCCACTGACAGAATCCCAATTAGAAGAATTAGTACTTGCTCTCCGTGGAGGAGAAGCCGGCCCCACAAATAAGCATGTCCCTTATAGGGCAATAGGGAGCCACCAAGAGGTGATTAACAACTGCCATACTCCAAAACTTGGCATCAGCTACACTAAAGTCCTACCCATCAGATGCCATTTTCTGTTATACCGATGGGTCGGTAATGAGGGACCCCGATAGATCTGGGTATGGGGCCCTTATAGTCTACCCAGACCGAACAGAACCAGAGATGCCGATTTCTCCGTCTGAGCTTAAAAGGGTTTTGAGGCGCCAGCCAGACTAGTCAATCTTGAGCACTGTTCATCATTTTGTTTACGTTAAAGTATTAAAATTAACTAGTTAGTTAAAAAAAAAAAAACTCGTAGAAAAAAAAAGATTAGCTTATTTTAAAATATTGACATTAAATAGAATTATTTCCAAAATTAAACTATAAAGAATCATAAAGAAATGAATAAACTAAGACAATTGTTTAGAGCTAGAGTTTAGAAATATATTTGTAAACTCAATATCTAGATTAAACCTGTGGACTAAACAATGAAGTAAAAAAAAAAGGTTGGCCTCTCTTCTTCTTCCTCTTCGTTATATTACAGAGCATCGATCAGTGTAGTAACAACATGTACCGTGTGTCCGAAATAAATCTAGTAAATTAGATTCAAACTGTTCTATAGCTTACATTGTATGGAAGAAATAGTCAAGGAGATGAAACAAAATAGCGACATGACTAGTTTATAAATCGTTAGTTCATGTTTAAAATACAGTCGTTTATGTTTGTTCGTGTCCATACAATTAGTCGTTTTTACTGAAAAGCTCAGGGAAATAGGAAATTAATACACACTGGGGGAATTTTGGTGCCCCTCTCCACTTGGTGCCCTGTGCGGCCCGCACCACCCTCACATTGGTAGCTACGCCACTGGTTACATTACAGACATGCTGACAATATTTTGACAATTTTATATGCGTATGTATATCAAACCATTTTTTCTGTACGTCTGTCTGTCTGCAAAAAATTTTGTACACGCTATTTCTCCCACAACAATTTTTGATGAAGTTGAAATTGTGCGCAATTATTTCTTGTACCTGACAGAAAAAGAATCAATTTAAAATATACAATTAGTTTGTTTACTATTGATAATTAATCAAATTGTTTGATATGGAACAAGGGAAAGAAATTGTACTTGACAGATGTGGTGGTATACGTTGAATTAGTCCCTTTTATACTTTGTGTAGAGAGGCATGTCTATAAACCATCAATAGATATCTATAAAGCCTTCTATTTTCATAAGCACTTCTCTGGCACAGTGCTTGGTGTAACCGCTAGAGTATACACGAGCACATGAGTTTGAATTCAATTCATACAACATTTATATATGTAAATGTATTTTAAAAAAACTACAACAAACTATGCTAGAGGTGGCCGAATGACATAGAAGAAAGAGTAAGGTTAAACACAATAGATATATGCATTTAAAAAGCTTTCACGGAAATGTTTACAAAGTCTTACCTTTCTCCCACCTTTTTTTCCCAAGTAGTCCAGATCATAGGGCAGACCATAGGGATCATCATAGGGCAGATAAGTGGGAAGATCATTGGACAGATCATAGTGTATTGAGTTAATTGAGAAAGCTAAAAGCATGAAATTGTTTCAAACAAAAACAATTGCTAAATTACGATATCTAATCTCAGCTTAGGCGCCAACTTGCCTTAGCTGACATAGTAGAGAGCAAGCCCCGCATTTTCATAGTCCCCGCTCTAATTCTATGTTTAAATTCTAAAATGTATCCTTTATAACATAGGCATATGACAAGGTTCCTACAGTCTCCAGATATTCCGGGAGCTCTTGCAAATCTCCTGAAAAAACATAGTATACGAAAAAGTCCTGGAAATCTCCTGAAATTTTCAAAATCTCCTTAAATCTCATAAAAAAAAACTCCTGAAAAAAATATCCAAAATTGTCTTTACTGGGGTGTCACTCAATATGAACAATTCCACTCTTACGCGCTATAAAAAAAAAACGCATAATTCAATACCCGTAATTGTTGCATCTGTTGAAAGAAGCTTCTTGCGCCTCAAACTAATCAATAATTACTTGAGGTCAACAATTCACAAAGATAGATTAAACAATTAGGCAACTCTTGCTATTGAGCGTGATCTATGTAAGAAACATAGGGCCTACTTTTGATATAATATATGACTTCGCTAACGCAAGGCTCGTAAAGTGAAGCTAATTTGATCGTAACTGTGTACTTTGTAAAGCATGACTTTAATGCAAGACGATTTTTGTTACTAATACAAAATCTTCATGTTCACTTATTATCCTTATCTCTACCCAGACTGGGTGACAGTTGATTTGTGTGGGGAGGACTGCCCGCGTCTTGTGACAGTTGATTTGTGTGGGGAGGACTGTCCGCGTCTTGTGACAGTTAATTTGTGTGGGGAGTACTGCCCGCGTCTTGTGACTGTTGATTTGTGTGGAGAGGACTGCCCGCGTCTTGTGACAGTTTATTTGTGTGGGGAGGACTTGTCTTTTCTTTCTCATTTTTATCAGTTTTGAGGTTACCTTGCAGGGGCGTGGTTACTGCGTGACCTGCGAGCTGAGGAGTCTCGGATTCGAGTCCCGGTAAACGCTGGGGTTTTAAACTTCGTAATTTTGAGAACCACCTTGGATCCACCCACCTCTAATAGGTACACATGTTGGGGAAGTAAAGGCGGCTGATCGTTGCGCTCTGCCACATGACACCCTCGTCAACCCACGAGCTTTAGACCATCTTCTCCCTAGGATCACAATGTCTTAGATGGAAACATTTTACCTTTCAGATGTTTACATTTGCTATAACACAGAAGGTGGGAGAATGGTGCCAACTGCAGTTGTCTATGTAAGCGCTGTGGTTCGAACTCAGTTTTACAAGTTAAACTTATTAGAGGTGAACGTAATTTGCATTGCTTTTAATTTCCATGATATGTCTACAATGCAGAGAGTGAATCCAAGCGCTTAACAACTTACCTACCGACCCCTTTTATAATAACTGCAATAGAATACTCAGAATAGAAATTGGTCCGTTATAAGCTTGTATTCTAGATCTCATGAATGCATTAGTGCCGGCCAAAGGTCCATTTGACCAATTTCTCCAAATTGGGAGTAATAGTAATAGTTGTTATTTAAAAAAAAAAATAGAAAAAGGGCATCGCAAACATTTATTAAATTCGGCCTTGCAATTAGTAAGGCCGGCCCTGGAATGTATGATGTAATTATTTTTTTAATTACGTCATAAATTCAGAAGTAGACATTTTCTCAGTAACAATCCCTAGTGGCTTCTGTTTGTCCGTCGTAATGATATTAAATACAAAGCCACTAAGCCACCACTTTCTTCCGAAGTTTTGATCACATCGTGAGCTCAACCAGCATTAGGGGATTGTGTAGCCATTTCAACTGCAAAGTTCAGATTATGACCTGCACAGCAGTGCCAACATCGTTGCGATAAGAGAGCTTCATATTACTTCCATTTTCCAGAATCAAAATCCAAATTATAACTCTGTATAATCTAAGGGTGAAAATGTTTTAGAATTTCAGTTGTCTATTCAGTGCACTTTATAACTATTACAAGACAATAATTGTTATTATGATATGAAATGTATTAGAAGATGTCAGGAGAAGGTAAATGGGAGTGAATATGTTTGGTATGATAGTTATATCCCTTTGTTTATCTACTCCCAGGTTATGAATGTGAAAAGTCTTGCACGTGTTATGAACTGAATGGTTTAGTCTTCATGAATGTGCGAGAGTGTGTTAAGTTAGTGAGGTCTTTCTCCCGGTCCAGGAAGGTTGGATGGTTGCTTCTTGGGCTGGTGGTTGTGTATTAATATTTATTGTGTACTTTATTAAATATTGAAGTTATTATTATTTCATGGAAAGTATTATTGTTATTATTATTTGTTATTCATGGATGTTGGGGTTAAAGTATATTAAGTAAACATTGTTCTTATTTAAGTAACCCCTAACAAGCCAAGCAAGAATAGAACCCTGACACAAGACAATAATTTATTTTAATTTATTGTGTACTTTATTAAATATTGAAGTTATTATTATTTCATGGAAAGTATTATTGTTATTATTATTTGTTATTCATGGATGTTGGGGTTAAAGTATATTAAGTAAACATTGTTCTTATTTAAGTAACCCCTAACAAGCCAAGCAAGAATAGAACCCTGACACAAGACAATAATTGTTAATATGATATGAAATGTATTACAAGACAATAATTGTTAATATGATATGAAATGTATTACAAGACAATAATTGTTCATATGATATGAAATGTATTTTAATGATAGCTAAATTGTCTATTTTAAAGCTTTTGTTCGGTTCATTTCGATCGTAAGTCAGGTTGGGTTCGTTTCCCAGCTATAGTTTTAATCTCAAAACCCCCATTGGCTCCATTGATTGAATTTAGACATTGTAGTTTTACTTTAGGTTTATATTGGTGGGGGCTTAAAGCTTACCCCCCGCCCCCATGGTACGCTCATGGAGCTTGATGGCCCTAGATAGCTTTAGTTTTGTTTTTTTAAATCAAAGGCCAAAGGGCATGGGGGGGGGGAGTGATAATTTCAAACCCTGCCTTTTTTAGCTCAAAACCCGCATGGCTTTGATTATGGAATTTGATGACTATATTTTCTTAAGCTTTTTTTCTATTTTTGAAGAGGGCATTTTAACCTCAAGCCTACCTTGACAACGAAACCCGGTAAAGACTGACATTTTTAATTTGGGATCCTTTGGCGCCTCTGAGTTTGAGGAAAAGTAAAGACTGTTGGTCGTTGTGCTGGCCAAATGACACCCTCGTTAAGCGTAGTCAAAGAGAAAAAGATGACCTGAAAGTGCAACTTTGCTTTTTAGCGGCCCCCGAAAGGGGAATAGACGCTATTAGTTGTATGTCCGTCCGTCCCGTTTAGATCTCGTTAACTAAAAAGACATTCTGACATCATAATATTTTAGCCCATTCAAAGTTCTTTTTTCTTTTCTAAAAGCTAAAAAGATTCTAGGAATAAAAAAAAAAATTTTGCGTCAGGATTTTGTGATTTTACGATCAAAAAAGAGATACAAGAAACAGATAGCAAAGACAAATACTCTTTTGTTCCCCTGGCAATCATATCATTAAATAGAAACAATCTGATATAAACTTTTCGCATGTAAATTATGAGTGAGTCTGGTGTGATTGTACATTTTGGTTTGTTATATTTCTGAATTATATTGTTTTTTTTGTTTGGTGTAATGCACAAATTGTAAGACAAATTTCATAGTAACTACTAAATTTATCTGAAAATAATGTTTACATTTTTTTAAGAGAAGAAAAGCTATTTAATATGCATATAAGTTGGACATAATTTAAAACAATTAATAAGTATGTTTTCATATTATCTCGTGAACTGAAATATCCATAAGAAGGACAAAAGAGGATTTGAATAAGAGATTGACCCTTTACAAAACAATTAGATCAATTAGATATTCATTATAAGACATCAGTTAGGCCAGGTTCACGTCTAACTTTTTCACATTCACTTTCACCTATCCTTTGGTCTGCTTGACCGCTGGGGCACCACGCAAGATCTCTCAACCTTCTTTCTCCATTCTTCTCTGTCATTGGTCTTTGATAGAGTTTAATTCTGATGTTTTTTTCTGAACATATTGATACCGGCCTTTTTACCTGCCTGGGTGGACCACTTCGGTGGGCCGATTTTGAGTTTGTGTTTCCACACCAACTGTCTTTGTAACCTTGTTTTTCTTTACTCTTTCCAGCTCAAACAATAAAAGCTAAATAACAGTCCTATACCGTGCTAGTGTTCCTTGTCAAGTTATACCTGATAACCATGGGCGTAGCCAGGGGGGAGGGGGTTCTTGGGATTCAACCCCCCCCCGAAATGAAATCCCCCCCCCTTGGGGGGGGGGGGGGGGGAGACGGAATTAAGTGACTGATTTTTGCTTTCATTTGTTTATTTTAGGTGAGATTTTAATACTAAATCATCACTTACCACAGCACAGCCGATGCAGTTTTGAGTTAAAAACCCTCTACCAGGGGGTTTTGAGTTTAAATTCCCCTACCAGGGGGTTTTGAGATTTTAAAAAACCCTATCAGGGGGTTTTGAGATACAAATCCCTCTACCAGGGGGCTTTGAGTTTAAAAACCCCCTACAGAGGGTTTTGAATTTTAAACCCCCTACCAGAGGTTTTTGCAGTTAAATCCCCCTCTTCTATAAAACAAAACAAAAAAAATGCAAACAACAATCCCAAAATCCAACAGCACAGTTGAGGAAGATTTTGATTTTAAACCCCCCCCCCCCTTTCCAAAATTTACGATAAACCCCATCTTCAATATAAAAAAAGCAAATTACACACTCAAAATTCTATGAGCGTAGCCAAAGGGGTTTTGAGTTTAAACCCCCCACCCCCTCCAGTTGGGGTTTGAAGCTAAAAAGTACCTCTTCAATATAAAAAAAAAAAAGCAAATTACACACAATAAAATCTATGAGCGTAGCCAAAGGGGTTTTGAGTTTAAATCCCCCTCCTCCAGATGGCTTTTTCTTTAAAGTTTAAAACCCCTCCAGATGGTTTTGAGTTTAAAATTCCCATACAGAGCGTTTAGAGTTGAAAACCTCTCTCTTCAATATTATTTTAAAGCAAACTACAGTCACCAAATTCTAAGATCGTAGCTAAATGGGGTTTTGAATTAAAAACAAAACAAAAAAACTCAAGAGATTTCTTAGTTTAAAACCCCTCAACTGATGATTTGACGACAAAAATTTCCTTTTCGATATAAAATCTAAAGCGAAATACAGGCATGTAATTCCAAAAGCGTAGTCAAGAAAGGTTACAAATTTCTACCAGTGGCTTGGGCTCCATTAATAAAGTGTGAATAGTCTTCTGCCGAAATTGAAAATCATTAAATGTGTCTCAACAAAGATGGCAAAGACAGATTTTAGGAGTCAGTCATAGAGATCGGGTCTAAATCAAAGAAATCATATGCCGAACTGGGAGTCGAATCCTTAGTAAGGTTGTGACAGAGCGTCGCATGAGGTTTTGCGGGACATGTTCTCACACAAAATGAATTACGCAAAATGAAAGTTGCGGAAACAGCTTGCCGGAAAATGCGCCGAACGGCGCGAGAGGGTCTAAGTCAGTAAGAATAGCACATTAGGTTTTTGAAATAAAATTTTTTTAATAGCAAGATAATGCACTGTAGATACCTCAGAATATGCATTTTGTTGGCTTTCAATACCAGAAATAGTGGCTTCGCCCCGCGCTGGGGGAGGGATGCGAACTCCCCCAGACCCCTTTGCTAGCAAGGGTGGGGAGTCTACAATAAACAATAAACGTCTTCCGAAAGGGTCAGAATGTAATAAAGATTAATCATGTACACACACACATATATATATATATAATTTTTTCCGCGGGTGGGGGGGGTCGGGATGGGGAATTCCCCCCCCCCCAAACCCTCCCCGAAAATAAATCCTGGCTACGCCCATGCTGATAACTATGTCCTGTTGCATGTCGGGATACTAGTGAAGGTGAAGAACTAACAAAATTAATCTTTACAAAATAAAATATTTTAATACTTCAAGCGTTAAAAATCATGAAAACATTGATCACATACAATATACAAAGCAATAATACGCTTTATAATATAAATAAAATTAAAAAAAATACTCAAATGTAGACTTCACATGAAGCTTCTAGCTTAAAACTCATTGAACTGATTGTAGACCCTAAAAGAAACTAAAAGCTACTAGAATGTAAACAAATTCCTGTTTACACTTCTATGCAATGTAGCCTCGAAGCCCACGTGACAGTTATATTCATTACTCACACCTTTGCCACGCAAGAATATATCTATTTAAGGATCATTATATTCTTGCTTATAATGTGGCTTAGCAATTTCAACACGGTAGATAATGAAAACTGTAATCAATATAGCACCTAAAATTATAGATGCGATGACCAGATACAATGCACACCTTGAACTCTTTTGGGCGTCAGCGTATCGTCCTTCACTCGCAAGCTTTCTTGCCTGAAGTAAAAAAAGAAATACATTTTGATCTGACTATAATTTCTCTCTCTCTCTCTCTTTCTCCCTCCCTCTCTCGCTCTCTCTTTCTCTCTCTTTAAGTCTGTTATATACATGTTTTTGTGTGTGCATTAAAGAATGGACAGGCCTGCCATTGAGAGAGGTTCTAAACAAGGCAAAAAAAAAAGGGAGGAATGGAGAAAGACGGTCGACAAATCTTGCCTGGTGCCCCAACAGTCCAACAGACTAAGGGATAGGTAAAGGTAAAGGTAATCTTTAGTGAGAATTATAACAAGGCTTGTCTTCGAGTCCAAAGGAACGCAATATTTCTCGTGGCTACGCAATCCTATCTGTGACCTACATATTTTGCCACGTCCAGTGCAAACATAACCATTGTCCTCCGGTGGTCAATTAAGATTTTATTTTCGTCTCAAATGCGTATTCCGCGGCCTTCGTGAGTGGCCTCTTGTTGTCTCGTTCTGAGGCCGCATGTATCCAGGTGCTCTCTTCTATGTCAGCTAAGGTAAGTTGGAGCCTAAGCGTGTGTTTAAAAGCGTTTCCGTGGGGCACCTCAGTTACGTCAACCACCTTTTAGCTCACCAAAAAAAGACTGCCTTTGGCATACGTCCGTCCCCAATACGGGATATGTGTCCTGCCCAGCGTAACTGTCGGACCATTAGAAGTCCCTTTATGTTGTCCATACCGCAGTTCTCAAGGACATCCCTGTTTGTAATGTGGTCTTGACACCGTACGTCCATGATGGGGAGCAAGCATCTTTGGTAAATAATGCTTATAATTAAAACTTAAAACTATGGCATTAAGATTTCTTTCACATGAATACTTGTTATTCCTTTGAAAATAATTGATAATTATCATGTTGAAACTATTTTATTCCAATACCTCTATTCAAATCACACTTTTTGTGTGGGCAAAATATGAAATCTTATGGGTGGACACGGTTCTCGAAAACAGCTCTAACGTTTTTCATAGAAATTGAACAGTTGATTTAGGCTTATATAGTTGTAGAAAGAATTACTAGCCCGTTGGACACACTGAGAAAACTATAACTATAATTTTTAAAGTATTGAAAAATAATTTAAAGAGATTTAATAAGTTACCAATGTTTTGTAGCATTTTGCATCTCGTTTTCTAAGTCTAGAGCTAAAGAGCTAAAGAGCTAAAGGCCTAGCATTAGATTATCTTATTATTTTTATTATTATTATTATTATTATAAAATTGTATTCACTGATAGGCCCGTCCATTCTTTGATGTTGTCTTCCCGTCGCTTTCTCTGTCTTGCTCTTCTTCTTCCTGGTATTGATCCCTGAAGGAAGGTGTTTGCTAGCCATGAGGACAAAATAATGTGGCCATAGAGTTTGAATTAAGTGTTCTTTTTTCTTAACTAAAACCGCTTCGCTTCCTTGGCTCTCGGTGAGATTCGTACCAGCACACACAGTCGGTCTTTACGCTGTCCGATCTTGAGCTATTCCGTCCATATACTTTCAATGATGTTCATGTCTCGCTTGCAGACATCTCTGTAGGCTAGTCTTTGGCGGCTTGTGGGTCTAACTCCCTTCGCAAGCTTAGCATAGAGAATGTCTTTTGGTTTTCTCCGCCTGACATGTCCGAGCCATTGGAAACTTCTCTGTCCTTACTGACCGGTTTTGAAACGTCCTAATTGGAGGGTTGGGGGCAGAATTTGAAAATAACGGATCCCCACTTGAGGGGGACCCCCAAAATGAGTGTTTGATTATTTTATTTTTACATTACATATTAAATACTTCGCCCTTACCTCATGTCATAATTTAGAATGTAAAAATGCAGGGTCACCTAAAGAGGTCAAGCCCTCCGGGCCACCAATCTATCGCTACACTACAAGAGAAACGAGACCGCCAGGAGTTGAACATTATAAGTCGCGGGCACCGCATAGGTTTATTTACAGTGATGCCCAAAATACGGCCCGCGGACCAAATCCGGCCAGCAACTTGGTTCCTTCCGGCGGCACAAAAGTGTAGAAAATTCCCTCCCTCCAAAAAAAAAAAAAAGATTGAAAAATGTATCCTTACCTACGTTAGGCCCTCACTTTTTCTCTGATGAATTGGTACCATGACGTTTAACATGAGTACTTTTATGAAATAGGAAAGCCGAGGAAACTACAAGTGGACTTTGAATGTGGAACATGATGATAATCCAAAATAGTTGATTTGTAAAGAAAGTGTGGCTGTTTCAAACAACAACAACTTATAAGCGGAATTTTAAAACAAATATGACGCCATTCTTGTTTTGAGCCGCGAGTCAAAAAATTGTTAAACTAGGCCTAGCAATGGAAGGATCGATGAGAATATTTACCAAAAGAAAGACAAGAAAATAAGTCGGTGGTAAAATAGCTACAATGATAATGGATATTCACATTTTGAGTAGAGACGAGAAGCCATTTGCCGAGGCGTAACAACTAAGATCAACCTCAAATATCCCATTAAGAGAGCCACAGGTTTCTAATAAAATTGTTGCAGGTCAATTTCGTTTTTTTTTTTTGTACCTTTTCGGTCATTTGCCCTCGACACGAATATCGCAAACGAAAACGGCCCGCGGGTTCAATTAGGTTGGACATCACTGGTTTATTACATCAATTTAAAATCAGCAATAATAAAAATGGAGGAGTATTTTTTAAGATACATGAGCAGTACTTACCTTGCGGGATTGAATTATTGCCCAAATTCCTAGTAGCCAACAACAGAACAGCGTAGCGAATATACTTAAACAGAAGTAATCACGTACAGGGCGAGCACTCTCTATCTGCAGGAAATAGACAAAAGTAAACAAAGTAGTTAGTGAGGTCCTAGTGGTCAGGGTACTAATACTACTAAATGACCTATTTCGCAACTCCAACCTAGACTGTACATCAATCTTTTTCATGCTGGACTTGTATGCAGCATTTGACACGCTTGACCACTTTGTATGTGTTGTGCTACACTTAATCACGTGAACTCGTCATATACATTTTAGTAACAAAAACTAGGTGACTAGTAGAGGTACAGTATGTGATGGTATTTACATGCTGGAAATAATTATTTTTAAATGTCCATTTGGAAAGGAGTCTATTTCTTCTAAATCCTTTTTTTTTCACAGACTTTTTAATAAGTCTGTTTGGCGAATGTCTCTTTTCCTTGTTATTATTTCAATAAATCTATTCGGAGAAAGTCTCTATTCCTTGTTATCATTTCAATAAATCTATTCAGAGAAAGTCTCTATTCCTTGTTATCATTTCAATAAATCTATTCAGAGAAAGTCTCTATTCCTTGTTATCATTTCAATAAATCTATTCAGAGAAAGTCTCTATTCCTTGTTATCATTTCCATACTTCTATTCGGAGAAAGTCTCTATTCCTTGTTATCACTTCCATAAATCTATTCAGAGAAAGTCTCTATTCCTTGTTATCACTTCAATAAATCTATTCAGAGAAAGTCTCTATTCCTTGTTATCACTTCAATAAATCTATTCAGAGAAAGTCTCTATTCCTTGTTATCACTTCAATAAATCTATTCAGAGAAAGTCTCTATTCCTTGTTATCACTTCAATAAATCTATTTGGAGAAAGTCTCTATTTCTTGTTATCACTTCAATAAATCTATTTGGAGAAGGTCTATATTTCTTGTTATCATTTCAATAAATCTATTCGGAGAAAGTCTCTATTCCTTGTTATCAATTTAATAAATCTATTCGGAGAAAGTCTCTATTCCTTGCTCTCTCTCTCCTGTTCTCACTGATTATCTATCCATATATGACTGAAACTTTTATTTGACCCTCATCTCACTTACCTGAGAAATGTATCTAGATCCAGGTTGGGCAATGTACTGGACAGGCTGAGAGAACTGCTGTTGACCATAGGTGTAACTTGGTAATAACGCGTCTTGGCTCTCATCAGTCATTCGTGTGTACATAGTTGGATATCCTTGGGAGTCAGAAGATTGTGGCACAAGTATTTGGTATGGAACACCGTAAGCATCATGTTTCGTCTTTTTCTGGAGAATAAATAAAAAAACAATTAACTAGTTATTATGATTTACCTTATATACTAATTAATTAAACAGAAAAATATAGAGATGCTATCCGCGTTTCCCTCAAGACTATGGACAGACAAGCTTATAAAGAGCTTATAAAATTGGTGGTTTTATATGAGTTTCATTTTTGTTTGTATTCCATATAAATGTAGATGTAGATCAACTTATATCTACCATTCCATATGACCAATTATTGATAGGACTTTTATAAGTATCACAATTTAGAAAATAAATTACTTTGTTGCCTTTGAAATTGTAATCTCTTCTAAATAATGTATTAAATCATACAGATTACTTAAGGTTGTCGTTAATATTTGGTAACAAACAAAAAATTTTTAAAATCCTTTAAAAAAAATAACAGCATAGCTAATATAAGGGAAAGAACCCTTACATTTACCTCCATAGCTGTCAATATTGTAAGATTTATTTCCTTTTTCTATATCACCAAAATTGATGAAATACTACAAATTAATTTTCTAATGGGTTAATTTTTTGGATTGAGTTGTGTGTTGTCATCAAT
Organism: Biomphalaria glabrata; assembly: GCF_947242115.1. Classification (NCBI taxonomy): domain Eukaryota; kingdom Metazoa; phylum Mollusca; class Gastropoda; family Planorbidae; genus Biomphalaria; species Biomphalaria glabrata. The sequence continues at coordinate 7,013,735 of NC_074717.1, read as the reverse complement.
AACGAATAATTGTTCAAGATTTCAACTTGATCCGAGAGAGGAAGGGGAGGAAATAATGTGTATCAGATGAACAAAGTTGATATAAGCATAGTAAAAAAACAATTAAGACATAATTGACTTCCTTTAAGAAACAAGGTTACAAAAAAAAGTTTGTGTGGAACAACAAACTCATCGGCACCGGAAGTGGTCCGACCAGGCAGGTAAATAGTTTCAGAAAGAACATAAGAATGAAATTCTATCAAAGGCAAATGATAGAGAAGAATGGAGAAAGAACTTTGACAGATCTTGTGTGGTACCTGTCACCTTTGTTATTTTAGATAGTATGAATGTGGCTGTAGTTATGTTTGATGCTGTGCTACTATTGTCGGTTTATCAATGTAGGCGTGGTGGTGACATTGGGTTCATGTTATAAATCACAGAATAATGAAATGACGCTGGATGTAGCAGACACAAATAAGTTAAATATAACATCACATGGTGAATACGATATACAATTCGACCCAGGAAGGGTCAGTATTAATCCAACAGAAATATCACCAATATAACAACTTAGTAACCATTCTATAAGCAACTACTTTAAACATCTAACTCTCTTGCTTATATTAAGTGACTCTATCAAGTGCTTGCTACAAGATCTCTAAGTTGACTGACTGCCTTTAACTCTCTGGTTCACCTAAGGTCAAAAGTGTTCACCCTAGGGCAACATGAGTTGTGAATAAGATTCACAATATGGAATTAACATTTACAATATAGAATTAGGGTTTCTACTCTATGGAACCAACTTTGAGGTGGTGACAGTACCCCAGCGGTCCAGCAGACCAAAGGATAGGTGAAAGTGAATGTGAAGTTAGATGTGAACCTGGCCTAACTGATGTCTTATAATGATTATCTAATGGACCTCATTCACCAATCGTAAACAAACAACATTTAGTCACGTGATCTTATTGATAAAACAACGGGGAAAACTGTCACGTGACAACCATCATGAATTAAACATGAGATCGTAATATATAGAAGAGATAGAGCACCACGTGCTAAATGTTGTTTGTTTACGATTGGTGAATGAGGTCCATTGATCTAATTGTTTTGTAAAGGGTCAATCTCTTATTCGAAACCTCAAGAAAAACAAAATTCCGTGGAAAAAGAAAAAGTCTTTAGTTCTGAATTCCTTTGCAATGTAGCATTGCCGTAGCTCACGCGATAATATGAAAAAATAATTATTAATTGTTGTTTTAAATTATGTTCCACTTTACCATTGTTACCTTAGATGCACATTTTTTGTACCAATGCTCGAATCTATGAATGAAGCTCGAGTTATTAGAAGAAGTCCATGACATTTTTTTTAAAAAGCTACCTCCCCTAATGTTTTTCTTTGAAAAAGTGTTTAACTTTTTAAAAAAATCTTCTTGCATAGATAATTTTAAAAATTAGATGGATCACTTTCGAAAAAGAAAAAGTAGCAGTTGCGTCAGAACTATGAATGATCTAAAATATCATGATGTCCGATTTTCATTTTCTCTTCTACATTCTGAGATCTAAACGGGACAGACGGACAGACAGATAGGCCTCACCAAACTAACAGTGTCTTTTCCCCTTTCGGGGGCCGCTAAAAAAAACAACTATAAAACTTATATTACGTATATCAATTAGTTTGGATCAGTCATGTTATTAAATTTTTAATAAGCCTCAGACGACAATCTATATAGGGGACTAATTCAGCTTATACCACCACTTCAGTCAAGTACTATTTCTTTCCCTTGATTGAGATACCGAGTCAGAAACCCCATTGACAACGAACAACATGCTGAGAATTAGACAGCCGTGTCGTACATGAACCAGTATTCTCTCTATCTAAGCCTTGTCCCAATCGTCCTTCGTGCAGAACTCTGCATTCGTAAAGAATGTGTTCTATTGTTTCATCGTCCTCCATGCAATGGCGACACCGTGTGTCGTAGTTCTCCTTCCATCGTCCGAGGTAAGCACCAATTGGACAATGGCCGACCCGGAACTGGGCTAGGACCGCCTGTTCCGCACGATTCAGTTGCCCCCATGCATCTCTTTCGTCTGGTCTACTCATTGCCCGGTAAAGCTCACGCCCCTTGTCCGAAGAATCCCAGCCGTCGTGCCAAAGTGTCAACATGCACTGGTTGACTATGGATCGTACACTTTGATAAGTGCACGGTTCATCATGTTCGAGCGCCGTTGCGACCGCGGTTTTCGCGAGCTGGTCAGCCAAGTCGTGGCTGACCACCCCACAATTGGCGGGCACCCATTGCAAAGTAACGTTCACGCCGAATCGTAGGAGACGCCCTCCGACCGTTAGGACGTCCCATACCCTTCTACCAAAATCATTTATTACCAATAGTTAATTAATTAATTGGTTAAATTTTTAAATTGATTCTTATGTTGTCAGGTAAAAGAAATAATTGTAAAAAACTTCAACTTGCACCGAGATTGGGTGTCTGAGAAATGACGTGTACAAACTTTTGGCCAGAAAAAAAGCTCTATAATACAAACCTGGGATATATTCTCTAGATTAACTTGCAATGGCTGAGAGTAACGAAAACTTGATGGCTCTGACATTTCTTTGTTCTGGTTTGTCTGTCTTGTATTCCTGCTATCTGGTAGAAAATATGGATTGACGATTTAATAGGTTTGCAAGTAACTCAAAATTCCACTAACCTTTCATAGCTATAATATTCATAAGGATTATCTCAGAGGTGTAGTGAGCCAAACGTTGGTCCGGGGCAAGAAACTTTATTGGCCCCCCCCCCCCTCTTTTTTTTTCCATGAACATCACATTGACTTATAGGTTTATAAATTTAAAAAAGTATTTAATAATCTCTTGCTAATGTTGCAAGTTACTTCAAATGACATACATTGGTAAAACAAACGAATAGAGTGGCACTAGAGCCTTCTCGAAATTTGAAAAAAAAGATACCTATAGAAAGGCTGATATACTAGAAATAAATGAATATTTACAGCCATATATCTTAATACTTAATTTTTCCCTTTTATAACAGGGTCAAAGTGTTCTGGTCCATCTCGTTTGTAGCCCTATGGGAGAAGGTTTCCGTGCTGCTTTTAAGTTCTCAGCAAAGACAACTCAGCTCAAGTCGGGATCCGAACTCGAGCGCCCTGGACCAGCAGCCAAGCGACTCATGACACTCAGCCTCACATTCAATATATTTAGAGTTATGCAAAACATCAGACATGCTGTGTGACAGGCAGATAGATAGATAGATAGATAGATAGATAGATAGATAGATAGATAGATAGATAGATAGATAGATAGATAGATAGATAGATAAATAGATAGATAGATAGATAGATAGATAGATAGATAGATAGATAGATAGATAATTAGATAGATAGATAGATAGATAGATAGATAGATAGATAGATAGATAGATAGATAGATAGATAGATAGATAGATAGATAGATAGATAGATAGATAGATAGATAGATAAAAGAATTGTCAGACCTCTTCATTAAATAATATATTTACAAAATAACAATCAAAATTCAGCACTTCACTCTACTTACTGTCTGCCTGGTCGTGAGATACTCGCTCCAAACTGTCGACACAATGATTACTCCCTGGTCTCTGCTCTCTGAACTAACTAAATTCTTCCGAAGGTTCGGGCAAGGATTTAAAAATCTTCTTTTCTTAAGGAAATTTCAAAATTCGTATTGGAGAAGTCTGAAGAGTGCTACCGAATAATGTAAGGTCTAGCATGAAATGAAATGTTAACTGGTAGCGGTTACAGAACGAAATCAAAGAGGTCAAAACTATGATTTGACATTAGGCGTAGAGTTCCAGAGTTTCGGTCCAATCCAGTCGTCTTGCATGAATGCTTCTTTTATTACTTTTTTTTCCTTTCGAAATATAACGTTGAGTGACCTGTTTGTGCGTGTATGTGGTTTTGTGTGTGTTTATAGTATGTGTGTGTGCGAGATGAGGTATATGTGAGTGGGTGTAATTGTAGTTTGTGCCGTTAACAAAATTTGTGGAGCCGTCTTGAATTGTAAATAATACTTGAACACAAAATACGCTTGGAAACATTGCTCTGAGACTTGAGTTTGAGACAAACCCTGCATTATCCTTAACCCAATATCCTGCCCGCTTTTTCCTTGAACCAATGTTTGGCACTTTTTTCTTGGAATATATTTCTGTGCATTTGTTGTTGTTTTTTTAACCAATGTCTAGCCATCTGATTATTGGCTCAATAGTGACTTACTAATGTCTATCCATTTGATACTAAAGCTAATATTTGCCCACATCTTGTGTTCCCTTTAGTCTTATCCCTTGTTTCTTTTCAACTAATGTCTGTGTTCCTTGAACAATATCTTTCCATCTGTTCTTAAAACCAATGTATGTCCGATTTTTCCCTGAACGAATGTCTCTCCATTTGTTCCTAGAACAAATGTCTGTCAGATCGTTCCTTGAACTAATGTCTATCTATCTGTTCCTAGAACAAATGTCTGTCAGATCGTTCCTTGAACTAATGTCTATCTATCTGTTCCTAGAACAAATGTCTGTCAGATCGTTCCTTGAACTAATGTCTATCTATCTGTTCCTAGAACAAATGTCTGTCAGATCGTTCCTTGAACTAATGTCTATCTATCTGTTCCTAGAACAAATGTCTGTCAGATCGTTCCTTGAACTAATGTCTATCTATCTGTTCCTAGAACAAATGTCTGTCAGATTGTGCCTTGAACTAATGTCTATCTATCTGTTCCTAGAACAAATGTCTGTCAGATCGTTCCTTGAACTAATGTCTATCTATCTGTTCCTAGAACAAATGTCTGTCAGATTGTGCCATGAACTTATGTCTCTCTATCTGTTCCTATAACAAATGTCTGTCAGATTGTGCCTTGAACTAATGTCTTTCTATCTGTTCCTAGAACTAATGTCTGTCAGATTGTTCCTTGAACGAATGTCTCTCCATCTGTTCCTAGAACAAATGTCTGTCAGATTGTTCCTTGAACGAATGTCTCTCCATCTGTTCCTAGAACAAATGTCTGGCAGATTGTTCCTTCTCTGATCACTTGTTCCATTAGTCTTCTCACGTGTTCCATAAAGCCTCTTCACTTTTTTTTTTGACTTGAATTCCATAAAATGCAAAAATAAAATGTCACAGGCTTAGAAGAGTTCGAATAAAGAGAAAAAGGGAGAGAGAAAGAGAGAGAGACAGAAACAGGGGTGTACTGGGAGAGCGAGAAAGCTAAAGAGAGAAAGTTAAAGAAAGAGATTAAAGTTGGACAAGGGAGAGAGAGGGGGGAGAGAGAGCATGAAAAAACTTTAAAAAAAATACATATATACAATATCTCCATTATACAACTTAAAATAAAACAAAATAATTTTAAAAAAATATATTTGGCTCACGCCAGGTATTGAACCTGTGATATTGACACCAATATATGCGTGAAATTGTGCACTTAAATTTAACAACAGAGCCGCTGAAACTTTATAGCTTTAACGCTAATTTATTGATATTGTCATAACCCCGCCATGCGCACCACCATTCAAACAGATGCAGTAGGTGCGCACTGCCAGAAACTAGACAGAAAAGGATGTTGACATTAGATGAGAACGATTTCCGCCCAGGTCTAGAGCCGAAGTGAAAAGTCTGTGCTAGAGATAGATATTGTTATAATGTATTTGTGATGTCCTGTGAATAAACATCCCTGATTCCTTGAGTTGCCTCCCTTAAGTTATTACAATATTATTATTATACGCATATCTAACTCTTAATCTACCGATTTAAATCTCCCAGGATCTAGAAAATACATTTAATCTATAGGGCTATTAGATGTACGTAAAAGAACAAACTTGGTTAAGTTAAGATATTGTTATAACTCTGCCATGCGCACCGCCATCCAGGCTAGTGCTAGAAGGTGCGCACTGTGATAGACTAGACTGAAAAGGATGTCAACATTAGAGAAGGGAGAACGATTTCCGCCCAAGTTGAGAGCCGAAGTGAAAAGACTGTGTCTAAGAAAGATGATGTTTTGTGAACTTGTGATGTCGTGTAAATAAAGATATATGTGCCTCGTTGAGTTGCCTCACTTAAGTTATTACAATATTCTGTCAATAAAATTGAACGTATAATTTCGGTACACTAAGGCTGACTTCGCTGGGTTTTTTTTTTTGTATTTTTCTAAGCCAAATTTAGATTTATTTATTTTTTTATCTTTGAAAACTAAAACGGTCAAACTAGAGAGTTTTCATCGTGTGGCAAACGAGCTAGTCATTCTTTTCAGTAATGTTCCAAGTCCTATAGGTGACATGTCCAGTCACATACGAGTTCTTATTTCTTTATCTTCTTATCTTATATAATACAGACGTTACTTCAAAAAAGAAGATGATTACGTCCTACGCGTCATGCATTCAGTCATGCATATTAACCAGTGACTTAAATTCTGCCAAGTCACTGGTTTTTCTAGCTAATGGAGTTGTCGCTTGATCTCGAGTTGGTCCCGCTACGAAGTCCTTCACAAATCACAACTATTATCTTGAACAGTGTAGAAATGTGTTGACTGGAATCAAAATGCAAAAGAATCGAATATTCAAGATAAAAAAATAAGTAAGATGGAGCCCTGTACAAACAAAAATGTATTAATATTATTAATGTTTTCTCGCAAGCACTAGAGATTCACCTACCTTATGATGCCACATTTATGAATAAACAGGCTAAACGCCATCAAACGACAAAGATATAGACAGACGTCGAAATACAAAGAGGCTTTGCTAAAACATGAAACAATCTTGACAGAATTTGTTTATTGAACGTAAACTTGTAGACTTTAATTTTCTATTGTGTGTATAGCCAGATGTAGACAGTCAAAGTAGGTTTCCAAGTAATTGAGAAAGCAGCCAGTATATGACCTTGTGAGTAAAGCTCCCCTTCCAGACCTAAAGTCATCTGTTTCTTTGGCCAATTTGTAACAAGCAGGGTGTCATGTGGCCAGCATAACGACCAACCGCATTTACTTTCTCCAACTAAAGTCAAGTACCTGTTAGAGATGGGTGGACTCAGGAGCGCCCAAAAAATCCAGAAATTCAAACTCCCAGTTTTCATCGAGATTAGAACCCAGGACCTCAGATTCTTAAGCGCTTAACCACTCAGCCACCGCGCTCCCATGACCTTGTGAGATGGGTAGTTAAAATAATGGAGGATGAAGAGTTGTATTTGTAAATTGAAGTCCATATGTCTGAGAAAATGGCGAGGAGTGAAACTGAATCATAAGCAATATCAATATGTTTGTTGATGGAGGATCTTCAGATGCCTTGAAAGTGAATGCTAAGTACAGGTGCATGTTAATGTATATGTAGTAGGAATTTGTTCCCATTAAGAGATTTCCCGTTTCAAGTGTTATACTTTATTCATTTAGTAATAGCGCTTATCTGATAGTTTCAAAATAATCTAATAAATTTTTCATATAGCTAACATTATGAAACTTTACACCGATGATTTTGAGAATAAGTATGATTATATGACCATCATATGGGATACAATGTGTGGGTCGGATCGTATAGAAATGCACGGGCCGATCTGGATACCCAGTCCTCCCCTTGGGGCAATGAATAATTTTTTAGTGTTTCAAGTTGATCCCACAATGAGAAGTGAGAGAAATAGCGTTTACAAGATTACATCCAGACAGACAGACAGACAGACAGAGTTGATATAAGCTTTTTTAAAATACGTACAGCTGAAGGAGTAAAGTAGGGCATGGGGGCTTTTCCATCAAACCGTGAAGTTTAAATGGCCGCATGTGGCTTTTGCTAGAGCATCTTACTACTGACTTCCATTCTAGCCGTACCGTTGGCCGTACGGCCAGTGGGACTAATGACCAACGCGACTAAATGGACGCATTTACAACAGAAAGATTTTAATGGTAAAGGATGATCAAATCGCAAAGCAGTAATTAGCTTAGATCAAATTGAATAGATAAAAAATATGGTTGGGCCCTTACAGTAGATCCAATTTTATTCTGAGTCATGATTGGAACAAGTTAACGCTTGTTAAGAGAAAAAAGAGTTTTCTCTTATGATAGCCACAAATGAATACTCTGTAATCGTTGTTCCCTCCCCACTGAAAAAAAAAAGAGCGTCAATTTGTGTTTAAATATTGTGTGATTTACTGGATGACAACGATTGGTTACTGTAATGAGATGATAACGACTAGAATACCAATAACATGGCTTTAGTCGACAAAATTAGACTACAGTAAACAGTGCACGTCTTGCATAACACTGATGCAGTACTATACACACACGCTGGACATGAGACACACACACTGGGCATGACCTTCTGACACGCTGGACGCAGGCAGAAAATCAACTCAGTTACACTACAGTTACAATATCTTTAATGTGGGATGTGTGACTGGGAGGCTGAAACCGATTGGCTACCAATCAATGGACCTCATTCACCAATCGCAAACAAACAACATTTAGTCACGTGATCTTATTGATAAAACAATGAAAAAAACTGTCACGTGACAACCATGATGAATTAAACATGAGATCGTAAATTATATAGAAGAGATAGAGCATCACGTGGCTAAATGTTACTTGTTTACGATTGGTGAATGAGGTCCATTGGGGCAATGCTATCTATCAGAGGTCTTGGCTACCTTCGAATGGGGGACTGGCTACCTATAAAGGGGCTTGGCTACCTTTCAAAGAGCTTGTCTACCTATCAAGGGGCTTGGCTATCCATAAAAGGGCTTGGCTACCTATCAAGGGCCCCTAACTATCTATTAAAGGATTTGGGTACCTATCAAGGAGGGCTCGAGGTGATACTCGCACAGTGTTGCGTTTACTGAGCGCCTAAAGGTAGCACAGAAAACCTTCTCCCAGAAACCCCCTCCCCCAATGGGTCCACTAAAGAGATTGGAACATACCGCGCAGGAGACATACTGCAGGAGCGGACAATCTGCAGGAGACAATCTGCAGGAGGAGACAATCTGCAGGAGGAGACAATCTGCAGGAGACAATCTGCAGGAGGAGACAATCTGCAGGAGGAGACAATCTGCAGGAGACAATCTGCAGGAGGAGACAATCTGCAGGAGGAGACAATCTGCAGGAGACAATCTGCAGGAGGAGACAATCTGCAGGAGGAGACAATCTGCAGGAGGAGACAATCTGCAGGAGGAGACAATCGGGAAAGCTTCATGGAGAAAGCGCTCCCAGGTGTCCATCGATGAACTTGAACTGCTCATGTCCAGCAAACAAAATGAACAAAAATTGAACAGAAAATGAAAAAAAATTGAAAGAAAAAGACAGAAAATGAAAAAAAAAGAACTAATAAACAGAAAATAAACAAAAAATTGAACAAAAAACAACAACAATTGAACAGAAAATGAACAAAAATTAAACCCAAAAAAAGACGATTGAACAGAAAATGAACAAAAACTTGAACCCCAAAAAAAGACTATTGAACCCAAAAAAAAAGACAATTGAACAGAAAATGAACAAAAATTGAACCCAAAAAAAGACAATTGAACAGAAAATTAACTAAAATTGAACCAAAAAAAAGACAATTAAACAGAAAAAGAACAAAATTGAACAGAAAATGAACAGAAAATGAGGGGGAAAAAATGAACACAGACACACGAGCTAGAAAATTCTCTTTTTTTTTATTGAAATGAAATCTGGACACTGGTCATCGTAAGGATGATAACAATGGTGATGAGTGTGGTACCGACCACAACTGAGGCTATCACGAGTCTTACGGCTTTCTTAGCACTATACTTAGCTGCTAACAAGTCTCCTTTTCTAGCGTACTTGTTGGCCTGTATGGATGAAAGTTAAAGACAATAAACTAGTAGTTAAAGTTATCAAGTACTTAGTATGTCTTTTTAGAAGACTAGACAACAATGAAATAATTTAGTAAGAAAAAAAAAAGACATCATTGATAATAATAATCACCAGAAAATTTCTCAATGGACACCGATAAAGGGACTACAATGAATTTTGCTTATATTTAACGAAACTCGACCCTGGCAGTGCCAGAGTATGACTTATCGTTCGTTTCTAACATAATAATAATAAAAAGTTGTCTACAATACCAATATATCCTTTATTTATATCAACTGAGGGGATGATGACAATTGACTTCAGAGATACCTTTACACAATAGAGCATACATAGGGACCTACTATTAATGAGTATAGGGCATACATAGGTACCTACTATTAATGAGTATAGAACATACATAGGAACCTACTATTAATGAGTATAGGTCCTACACATGGGCGAAGCCAGGATTTTTTTTCGGGGGGGGTTTTGGGGGGATGAATTTTTTTTCTCCCCCCCCCCCGCGAAAAAAATTATATGTATTTATGTGTGTGTGTGTGTGTGTACATAATCTTTATTACATTCTGACCCTTCATTCTTTCGGAAGACGTTTATTGTGCCCTAGAATAGGTTCTTCCATGAGTTAGTGAAAAAATTGTAGATTCCCCTACATTACTAGCAAAGGGGTCTGGGTGAGCGCTAGGAGCTCCCCCAGCGCGGGGCGAAGCCCCGCCGCCAAGCACTATTTCTGATATTGAAAACCAACAAAATGCATATTCTGAGGTATCTACAGTGCATTTTCCTGCTATTAAAAAGTTATATTTCAAAAACCTAATGTGCTATTCTTACTGACTTAGACCCTACCTCGTCGTTCGGCGCATTTGCCATCAAGCTGTTTTCATAAAAATGTGGACTCCCCGCCATTAATAGCAAGGGGATCTGGGGGAGCGCCAGGAGCTCCCCAGCGCGGGGCGAAGCCCCGCCGCCAAACACTATTTCTGGTATTGAAAGCCAACAAAATGCATATTCTGAGGTATCTACAGTCCATTTTAATGCTATTAAAAAGTTTTATTTCAAAAACCTAATGTAATATTCTTACTGACTTAGACCCTCCCACGCCGTTCGGAGCATTTGCCATCAAGTAGTTTTCATAAAAATCTGTCACTGGTAATGTCCGAAGCCTCTTCCCACCTACCATGAGGACCTCCATGAATGAGTGGCGTCAAGTTGTACTAGGATATCATTGCAACTCTTCTTATGCGTAATTCATTTTGTCGGAGAACATGTCCCGCAAACCTCATGCGTCGTTCTCTCACAATCTTACTAAGGGGTCGACTCCCAGTTCGGCATAGGATTTCCTTGATTTAGATCCGATCTCTATAACTGACTCCTAAAATCTGTCTTAGCCATCTTTGTTGAGCTACATTTAGTGTTTTTCGATTTCGGTAGATGACTATTCACTGCAGTTTATTAATGGAGCCCTGCCACTGGTAAAAATGTGTAACCTCTCTTGAATACGCTCTTGGAATTAAGTGACTATAGTTTGCTTTAGATTTTATATCGAAAAGAGAAGTTTTATCGTCAAAATCTTCTGTTGGGGGTTTTCCACCTCAAAATGCTCTGTAGGGGGATCTTAGACTCAAAACCATCTGGAGGGGTTTTAAACTTTAAAAAAAAAAGCCATCTGTAGAAGAAACTCAAAACCCCCGATTGGCTTGGCTACGCTCAAATAATTTTAGTGTGTAATTTGCTTTTTTTTTATATTGAAGATGTATTTTTAGCACCAAACCCCTCTGAATGGGGGTTTAAACTCAAAACCCTTTTCGGCTACGCTCATAGCATTTTGAGTGCGTAATTTGCTTTTTTTCTTACACTGAAGATGGCGGGGGTTTAAACTCAAAACCTCTTTGACTACGCTCATAGATTTTAGAGTGAGTAATTTTCTTTTATTTATATTGAAAAGGTACTTTTTAGCGTCAAACTCCACTGGAGGGGAGTTTAAACTCAAAACCCCATAGACTACACTCATAACATTTTTAGTGTATAATTTGCTTTTTTTTTTTATTATTAAAGAGGTATTTTTTACCTTCAAACCTTTTACCTTTAAACTCAAAACTGAGTCAAAACCCATTTAGCTACGCTCATAACATTTTGAGTGCGTAATTAGCTTTTTTTTATATTAAAGAGGGGGTTTATCGTAAATTTTAGACGGGGTTTTAAAATCAAAATCTTCCTTAACTGTGCTCTTGGAATTAGGGGATTTTTGTTTGCATTTTTTTTTTTGTTTTGTTGTGTAGAAGAGGGGGAGTTAACTGCAAAAACCCCAGGTAGGGGGTTTAAAACTCAAAACCCCTGGTAGGGGGTTTTAAACTCAAAACCGTTAGTAGGGGTTTTAAACTCGAACCCCCCTGGTAGGGGTTTTTAAACTCGAACCCCCCTGGTAGGGGTTTTTAAACTCGAACCCCCCTGGTAGGGGTTTTTAAACTCAAAACTCCTTTGGTTGTGCTAGGGCAAGTGATGGTTTAGTATTAAAATCTCACCTAAAATAAACAAAATCAAAGCAAAAAATCAGTCACTAAATTCCGACTCCCCCCCCCCAATGGGGGGGGGGGAGGATTTCATTTCGGGGGGGGTTTGAACCCCAAGAACCCCCCCCTGGCTACGCCCATGGTCCTACATAGGTACCTACTATTACTGAGTATAGGTCCTACATAGGTACCTACTATTATTGAGTATAGGATATACATAGGTACCTATTATTACTTATAGGACATACATAGGTACCTACTATTAATGAGTATAGGACAGCAAAAAGTCCTAAAGGACAGAAGCAGAACACGCAGGCAATGATGCTACAGATCAAGTAACTTTTAACATGAGGGCTCGGTTCTATCTGAAAGGCAATAAGAATATTTTATTTTTGAAGTAAAATAAGAGAGAACTAGATAGATAGATAGATAGATAGATAGATAGATAGATAGATAGATAGATAGATAGATAGATTGATAGATAGATAGATAGAAAGATTGATTGATTGATTGATTGATAGATGTTGAATTACGGATAGGGAAAAACTACAGTCTATCTGACCAAACAAATCAATGAACCAAGACCCACCCTCCTCAATCCACTCAATATAATCATTGCTTGCGAGACATGAAACTAGAACGGAAGTAGTCCACGATGGTCAGAAAGAGGCAAAGCGTGGCCCAGCAGTGATGACTCAGAAGGATCCTTGGAATAACATACTGAGATCATGTCCCAAATAGAACAATCTCTTCTGCACGGGCAAAGTACTGACCGAACATAGTGTGGTATTCGCAGAACATATCCTTAGACAAGAAGAAACAATTTTACTCAAGCCAGTCATAGCATAGAGGCCGAAAAGAGAAGAGCCAAAACAAGGTCATTCACACGCAACATGGCGTCGCACTTTCTTAGAAGACCAATGATCTGTAGGCACTAGCTGGGAAGAAGCTGTCTAAACTGATTTCTGTTGAGAGAGGTTGCTTCCCACGAGCCGAACGGCGCGGTAGGATCTAACAGAGTAATAATTGCATACTTTTTTCATTTAGCTTTTTAATGTGTATGGTCAGTGTTTCCCGAACTGTGTTCCGCGGACATCTCGTGTCCCGCTAGGCCTGCATTTTCCACATTTGTACATTCTACCCTGTTATAAAACTTCAATAACATATTTGTTTGTAATCAGAAAACATTTCTTTTGGTATAGAATTATAGGAGAGTGCGTGTTCTTTTTATATAACACAAATTAAATTTTATGAAAGGAGAAATTAATTTAATTTAATGAGGTCAAGTCAATAATGGTATCGTTAATTAAGAAAGAAAGAGTTAAGCAAAAAAGTTTGAAAAGCACTGTGATAAGTTATGCATATTACATGCTGAGATAACTGTGTATGATCTTGTTGGTCACTCAAAAGTAATGGTTCTTGACTTTCACAATAACGCAGCGGTAAATGCAACGAGTGGTATTCGTCCTCGTCAGAGTCTGGTAACTGAGCCAACGGTGCATTGTACGGGACATCATTTGTGTCACTATCTATCTTTTTGGAAGAAACAGAAAAAAAGGTTGTATTAAATATTAGATGATTATGATCAATAAAACTACGATAGATCAATAAAAGAAATCCGCAAGGGTTATATTCTTTATTGTATATCAAATTTATTTAAAAAAAACACTTAAATAATTATTATTATTTGTGCTTTGTTTTTTACTTTAAGCTTTTCAATCTTTCTTATTATTCCTAATTATTCTACGTAGATCGTTTAAATCTATTATTACTTTTAGTAATTTGTCACAGTTTAAATAACTCAATCTTCACAATATATATATATATATATATATATATATATATATATATATATATATATATATATATATATATATATATATATATATATATATGTAGATCTATGCATAACTGTTATGTCTTTGCATTAAATTTTGACGCTCCATCAATAAAATAAAATGTTCTACGCTTCTTCGTCTAGTTGTATATGTTAATTAGAGACTTCTCTCCTCTTTTTGATTAGACATAATTTGAAATGCAATATATTTCTAGAATGAATTGTGTGCTCTATTGCAAGGACGCTTTAATATTGGCCTGCCAAAACTTTTTAAAAATTTAACCTTTTTTAGACGCGCTTTTTCAATGATGAGAACAAGTCAGTTCGGGAGCTCTGACTGCAGGAAAACGCTTTTCGCCGCTATTGGAGGTTTTACAGAGCCCTCTGCTGCCTCTTCGATACAATCTTCAGAAAGAACCTTTACAAGTATACACAATACTTAAAAATTACCTATGAAAAATAAACAATTTTAAAAAATAATGAGATAAAACTGATTAGCTTTAATGAACATTTAATTCATGACTTTGGATTTCAAAGCATATTTATGCAAAATAAATATAAACATTGTATAATATTTCTTTTTCATTACAATAACCCCGCCTTCGACATTATTATGAAAGCCTACAGCACGCAAACGAAATTCTTCTCGTTTAGGGGGACTCCACACATAAAAGTTTGAAATAAGAAATGTATCATTATGTCTTTCTGAATAGTTTTTCACAATTCCTCCAATCAGTTTGCACATTCTTCATGGGTAAACCTAAAACTTAGACACCTATCTCGAAAAAAGGCTCTAACCATTTTCTTAATAATTTGACAGTTCATTTATATTATTTGGTAAAAAGAAAAGGGCTAATTGGCAACAGATGGAAAACTCTATTTGGCCGTTTTAGTTTTTCAAACATAAAATAAAATGTGGCTTACGACTTTTTATTTTGAACACACTTCACAAGGAATTTCTGCATTTACTGTATTATATGTATATGTATTATATAAGATAAGATAGTATGTATCAGATAAAGAGTTTATTAAATAAATACATTTTATGAACGTTTTGTAGAAATCGTTAACTGGGCTGCAAGAATTAATTTACAACAATGTATACACATTTGTTAGTACACAATCTGGACAATCTCAATACTATATAACTAGATCCGGTAGTCTATTTTACACTATCTTTTTATTTATTTTGTAAGACTATTTATATTACCATATTAGAATTCTCTATGGTCTGAATGTGTTTATAATGTCCGAGAGATGTACTTTACTTCGTACGTAATAGATTTGTACATGAGCGTAACAATGATATCTTTTGAAGAAATGGTAATGAGAACGGCATTTTTTTTCTTTAATCTATTTCATGTCTTAATAATTGTAAATTGGTGTCTTTAGTATGTTATTGAAAAGAATTATTTTCTTTTAATTAAAGATTTTTAATGATAATTTCTCAAGGTTTCGTTATGTAAGTCAATGTTCAGCGTATTATGTATTATTTCTTCCCTTTGTTTCACTCAGTGCCACAATGTTCCCAAGTAATGCTAGATATTAGATAAGCTCCACAAACCTCTATTAATTTGTCGACTTGGGCTGACACTGGACTGGAGTAGTGTAACAGTTCTGTATCAGGAATCTTCAACTGAGACATTTCTTTTGTTGTCGGATTTATTTAAACTGAAAAACAAATTACGATTTGTAGAAACAAATATGTTTAGAGCATCTTTTAAAGTCAACTTTTTATTAATTCCATGATATCCAAGCATTGCAAATTTGGTCCGTATCCATTGAACCTTCTGACCTACATCAGTAATTACACGGAACAAAACATAATTAATTTGTTTTTCTTCGTTTTCATTTTATATGTCGGAGGTTTAAGATCAGTAATTCTACATCTGAGACGAACAGCGCAGTGGTGTCCAGATCAGGCAGTTCTCCGTATAGTTTTTGTTCTATAGGAAAGTTTTGGGGCCAGAGTCTTGTTCGGGTCTCTTGATATAATATGCAGTTTGGAAGGGCGTGGTCAGTATTCTATGATGATGTTCCACAAGTGCAAGTTTCGCTAGTCCCGACTTTTATCTACATACGTTGACAAGTTGACTCTGTTGTGTTCCGGTTCTGAGTAAAAAAAAAATAATCGTTGGTTTTGTTTTTACTATAATAGGCGTTCTTTTTTTTTTTTTTTGTAATCGGGACGTAATTGACAGACTCAAAGAAATGTCGGTTTCAATTTTGACTTCATTTGTCATTTAACAATTTTTATTTATGTTTGTAAAATGTTTGACATGTTTCGGATGTTCCTTAAGTTGAAGATAATCTACTTCCTAGCTCAAGCCTCCATCAGCACGACGGTGAGATGGCAGCGAGGAGGGCATGAAGCCGAGAACATCGAGACAACAGAACGACAGTCCAGCGCGCATACCGCACGACCAGGCAGCCTCCCTCCATCTGTTTCGTATTCTCTCTCTCTCTCTCTCTCTCTCTCACTCACTATCTCTCTCACTCTCTCTCTCTCTCTCTCACTCTCTCTCTCTCACTATCTCTCTCACTCTCTCTCTCTCTCTCCCTCACTATCTCTCTCACTCTCTCTCTCTCTCTCTCACTCTCTCTCTCTCACTCTCTCTCTCTCTCTCTCACTCTCTCTCTCTCTCTCTCACTCTCTCTCTCTCTCTCTCACTCTCTCTCTCTCACTCTCTCTCTCTCTCTCTCTCACTCTCTCTCTCACTCTCTCTCTCTCTCACTATCTCTCTCTCTCTCTCTCTCTCTCTCACTCTCTCTCTCACTCTCTCTCTCTCTCTCACTCTCTCTCTCTCTCTCTCCCTCTCTCACTCTCTCTCTCACTCTCTCACTCTCTCTCTCTCTCTCTCTCTCTCTCTCTCTCTCTCTCTCTCTCTCTCTCTCTCTCTCTCTCTCTCTCTCTCTCTCTCTCTCTCTCTCTCTTAATGAAAATATCATATAGTCGAGTTAGGCAACAAAACATATTTTTTTAAATCTCTATCTATATGTGTATGTGTCTCTATCCTTCTCTGTCCGTCTGTCCGTCTGTCTGTCTCTGTCTCTCTTTTATGTCTGCATGTCACTCTTGGAGACATCCACTGACCTCAATGCTTTTCACTATTTTATTTTACCATCACGAACCACAAGAAGGAGTATTTGGTCACATTTTGGTGCATTGACATTACAAACTTGTTACCATTATGTCATTATACGCCATTAGTCATGACAAAAGGGACATAACTGCTGTTTGTTTCCTCTAATGCGTAGAGTGATTCCCGCTTATATTTGTTTGTTTGTAAAATGTTTTACATAATTCGGATGTTCCTTCAGAGTTGAAGATAGTTTACTTCCTAGTCCAAACCTCCCGCAGGACGACGGGGATGGGAGCGGGCAGGGTTTGAACCCTCGACCGTCGATAAATCCGAACGACAGTCCAGCGCACAAACCGCACGACCAGGCAGCCATCTATCTCTCTTTGTTCGTTAATATATTGTATTTATATTAAAAAAACAACAACTCATATTTTAAATTAAAGATAAATTATAATCATGTTTATAAATAGCTAGGTTTCTTTTGCATTTGTGCTTTGATTACGTATAAATTACAATCCCTTATTTGTTGCATTATTTAGAACAGCGGTTCTCAATCTTTTAAGCTTGGCGACCCCTTTTATAATCCACCATTCTGCCGCGACCCCCCCCCCCCCCCACACACACAAACACATACAGAAATAGAAGAGTAGACAATAACAATCCATATTTTCGATAGTCTTAGGTGACCCCTGGCAAATCGTCAATCGACCCCCAAGGGGCTGAGAACCCCTGATTTAGAATGTTCTTTATTTGGTGATGTTTGAAATACCACTTGTTCAAATACATACACAAGATGTTAAAATTTTTTATCCTATTCTTTTAAATAAGTTACTTACAGTTAAACTTAGAATGATACATACTTTTAATTTAATAATAGTATCAAAATATATAAAAAAAAAAATGGTATGGAATAGTAAGTTTATCATAATGTTACTTTCCTGATCAGTGTTGTTGTTGTTTTGTGACGGTACGCACAGGTACTAAAAATTATTACTTTTTTTTTTTTTCAACAAGAGAGACAATGAGGACTAGAAGAAGGAATGTGAAAGTTCTTGTGGTTGCATCCCTTTGATCAGATGCCTTTAGACAACTGAACTGGACATGCATTTCAGGAGGATGGACTTACGGATAGCTAAATTGCTAAAATAACTATTTCAATATGGACATAATTGTTCTATAAAATATTTGATTTAAATAGGAGGATTAATCTAAAATGTGTTATGTTAAAAATGATCATGTATAACATAATAAATATATATCTGTGTTTATCCATCCATGTATTCGTTTATTCATGGCGCAAAAAAAAAAAAAAAATAGACTAAAGATTAATGCTGAAATTACCAATTATTATTAAGCAAGGTTTCTCCGCCTCAACGTGGCGTCTTGTAGGGAAATGTCTTTAATTGAAAAAATCAGGCCAATACGTCCAAGGGGGGGTAAGAACCGAGTTCATTGCACTGGCGGGGATGAAAGAGAGCCCCAACAACAAATGTCACTATCCACACATGGTTCCTTAAGGGGCCGCCGTATGCCGCAGAGCTGATGTGGTACATAGAAGAAATATCGGGGGTGGGGGGTGGGGGGACGAAGATAAAGGCTCACAGATTCTACACCTTGGTGACCACATGTCCCATGCGGTGATTTCAAAGGAAAACAAACACTGAATGTTGATAAGGAATAAAATTGTTGTGGTTATTTGACAAAAAAGAAAGCCTCTAGCATGACCTATTTTGAAACGCAGAATATGCTTTATAGAAATTTTTAAGAAATGAAACTAGCACTCCGCACTCACGCGGGGGAGGCAATTTGTACATTATATTACGAGAAACAAGGGAGGTATTTGTAAATGTTACCAAGATCGTTTTATAAATCGATTTTATATTTTTTTTAAAGTTGTTCAACTTAAAGTGGAACTCAAGGGCTCAAGCCTTCTCTAGACAACACACTAACCACTGTGCCAGCGAAGGTCTCATGAAAGTAGAAGGTCTTATAGTTAACTATTGTTAGTTTGCAACTTTTAAGCGACGACCTAATTTTATACTAATTCAATTCTTACTACCACATCTGTCAAGTACACACAAAAAATCACATACATTCTCCCACCCCGAAAAAAAATGCTGGCTACGCCCTTGTTGTGTTTATTTATCATGCATTCGTTTATTCAAGGCGCAAAAAAATATAATGGACTAAATATTAATGCTGAAATTACCAATTATTAGAAAGCGACATAATTCAATTCATACTACCACATCTGTCAAGTACAATTTCTTTCTCTTGTACGATACCAAAAAAAAATTAATTACCAATATTTAATTAGTGAATTGGTAATTTATTTAATTTGATTTTTTTTTTGTCAAGTAAAAGAAATAATCGTGCCAAATTTCAGCTTAATCCGAGATTGGGTGTGGGAGAAATGACGTGTACAAGCTTTTTACCAGACAGGCAGTCGGAGTGAGCTGATAGAAAAAGTAAAGTTCCCCTTTTCAGACGTTGTGGTCTATAGTGCAGATGATGTAAAGGTCAACTGTTTCTTTGGCCTACCGCTAACAAGGTGTCATGTGGCCAGCACAACGACCAACACTCTTTACTTTCCCTTAGCTAATGTCAGGTACCAATTAAAGCTGGGTGGACTCAAAGGCGTCCAAGGATCCCGATATTAAAAATCTCAGGATTCGAACCTGGAACCTCGTTTCAGTAGCCAGGCACTTTGCCGCTCAGCCACAGCGCCTCCAGTTGACATAGGCTTGTAAAAATGTAATTCACTCGTACAATAATAATATTATTAATAAGAAGAGGATTCTCGTTGCTTGTCAGGGGCGGTACTGCTGCAGAGCTGCCACATCAAGAGAACATTTCTCGGTGGACGCTGTTAAAGAGACTACAATGAATTTCGTTTCTCTCTCACGAACCTCGATCCTGGTAGTGCCAGAGAATGAATATTAATTCGTTTTTAACATAATAATAATAATAATAATGACATAAATGGTACATTTCAATCGCCCGGATGTGCTGTTCATCGATAAAAAAGAAAAAACCGCTACCATAATCGACATCGCCGTACCACTGTCTCATAATTTAAGAAAAACTGAGATAGAAAAACAAAGAAAATATGGGAACCTAGGCTTGGAGATTAAGCGTCTATGGAAATTGTCCAAAATAACAATATGCCCCATTGTTGTTTCAACCGAGGGGATAATAACAACTGACCTCACAGACACCCTCAAGGTCCTTAACATTCCTAGGAACATTCACGTTGCCTGTCAGAGGGCGGTACTGCTGCAGACCTGCCACATCACCAGAAGGTTCCTCAGTGAAAACTGTTAAAGGGACTACGATGAATTTTGTTTCTCTTTAGCGAAACTCGACCCTGGCAGCGCCAGAGAATGGCTACTCGTTCATTTCTGACATAATAATAATAACAATAATAATAATAATAATGGCTCTTTCCACGGAGTTGTTTCCTGTAAGAATTGCACGGTGAGGGAAAGTGGAGTCATTTCTTAACGTTGTGAATGGTCTTCCAGCTCAGGCTCTGTGGAACTTTCCTGTTTCTGTATATCCCTAGCATTCGTGAAGTTACAGACCTCAGAGAAGCAGCTAGAAATTACCTGTTTTATCATTGAAAGTTGCACTTCACAACTTCCCTCTCAGGGTTATACTGATATGGACAAATTGAAAGCAACAAAGTTATAATACGATTATATATTTCATAAATGCCAATTTATATTATGGCGTTTAAAAATTAGAAATATTATGTTTTGTTACTATATATTTTCGTCCGTACAAAATGTTGAATTGAGAGGGAATATTACTTGATAAAAAACGTAACGATTCCATGGTCATCAATTTAAAAAAAAATTGCGAAGTATTTGACAACAAATATTCAAATATTTAATTATAGAAAACATATGAAAATTAGTTTTAAAATTTACATTTTATATAATGATTTTTTAAAGAATAACGTATTCAAGAAGACGCAACATGTGTTACAATTGTTGTTGTTGTTGTTGTTTTTACATAGATTGAAAATAATCTCCTCCTAAGTCTGATGGACCATTTCATCAAATGCTCATAACAATTATGTTGGTAAAGCAGTGGTAGCTCGGCCATAATAAATATTTGCCTGAATTTCGGCCTAGAGAACTGAATGGTTTGAACACAATCCAGTGTCGTAGCTAGGATGGGAGAGGGGGGGGGTGTCCACATTTTATTTTCCATGTTCAACATTCTGCTAACAGATATCAATAAATAAAAAACGTTACCATTAAAAGGCCCAAACTGAAATACATTGGAAGTGTCATGTCTTAATTAAAGAAAAATCTTTTTACCGGAAGTTCTCACTAACCAGGAGGCGTGGTGGTTAAGCGGTAAAGCACTCGGCTTCAGAAACGGGAGTCCTAAATTTGAAACCTGGTGAAGACTGGGATTTTTAATGTTTGATCTTTTTTTTTTTTTTTGCTCTTCAGATTTTACCTAGCTCTAATTGGTACCGGGCATTAGTTAGGGAGAAGTAAAGGCGTTGAAGCTGTTCTGGTCACATGACTCCCTCGTTAACCGTGGGCCACAGAAGCAGGTGACCTTTACATCATCTGTCTGAAAGGGAACTTTACTTTTTTTATTTCCTTTCTCACCACTGACTAACTCAGGGCTCAGGGATGGACTAATGACAGTGCAAGACTACAGCAGCACAGGGACCCCCAGCCTGAAAGAGGGCCTCCATGTTAATTAAAGGAAAATAACATTTTTAAACAATATCTATTTCTATTCGAGCAGATACCCGTGCTGCGCTACGGCTGTAATATCCAAGTGCACACTTCTTGGGCCCATCAGTTGTAGCCTTTTCGTCTGCCTGCATTATTACGTTCCCCAACACACACAAACACACACACACACTATTTTTAAATGACACGACTCCTCCCCAACACACACAAACACACACACACACTATTTTTAAATGACACGCCTCTCCCCCCAACATACACAAACACACACACAGACTATTTTTAAATGACACGCCTCTCCCCCAACATAATATATAATGCAGCTTAAAATATCTTCTCAATCGATACCAGACATTGATTTCTAATAGATAACATCGAAAGACTTCCTGTTCTGTTAATTATATCTCTCCCTTTGATCACGTAATCATTTACAGCCATTGATAAGGGCGTAACTATTTTTGCTTATTACTGGGAGAAACTTAAATGTTCCTCATTAGATGATGACTAATACGGCCAGCATCTCCCGCTCCACCCTTGCTACGACACTAACATTCTAAGTGACACTTGGCACAGTTAAGCTTGTAGCGCATTTTTATTATTTTTTTTTACAGCAGCGCCATTATTTTTTCAGGTAACAGAATAATAAATAACTGTTTTTTTGTCTTCTTTTTATTAGAAAAGAGAAACTAAATTGTGTGTAAGTCCACATAGCATTGTCTACTTGAGATGTTTTATAATGAGTTTACATTGAGTGATACATATTTACCATGATTGATAGTGACTAAGTGCGTTCAATACAATGTTTAAATATCAGTTTCAGATGTTGAGAGTTCCAGATGTTGAGAGTTTCCGATGTTGAGAGTTTCAGATGTTGAGTGTTCTAAAAATGTTGTAAAATGTTTTACTTATTTCGGATGTTCCTTCAGAGTTGAAGATAATTACTTCCTAGTCCAAACCTCCCGCAGGACGACGGGGGATGGGAGCGGGCAGGGTTTGAACCCGGGACCATCGATAAGTCCGAACGACAGTCCAGCGTGCAAACCGCACGACCAGGCAGACATCCGATGTTTCAGATGTTGAGAGTTTCAGATGATGAGTGTTTCAGATGTTGAGTGTTTCAGATGTTAAGTGTTTCAGATGTTGAGAGTTTCAGATGTTGAATGTTTCAGATATTAAGAGTTTCAGATGTTGAGTGTTTCAGATATTGAGAGTTTCAGATGTTGAGAGTTTCAGATGTTGAGTGTTTCAGATGTTGAGAGTTTCAGATGTTGAATGTTTCAGATATTAAGAGTTTCAGATGTTGAGTGTTTCAGATATTGAGAGTTTCAGATGTTGAGAGTTTCAGATGTTGAGAGTTTCAGATGTTGAATGTTTCAGATGTTGAGTGTCTCAGATGTTGAGAGTTTCAGATGTTGAGTGTTTCGGATGTTGAATGTTTCAGATGTTGAGAGTTCAGCATGTTTTAAATCTGTAAAAAAGGTCTGAAGTGCTTAGATCTTCGATTTTAGCGGAGAATTCGCATAAACGATAAAATAGACCGTGAGCTAACTGAGATCTTATAAAATACAGACGTTGTTTAAAAAAAGAGGATGATTGCGTCCTACGTGTGTTCGTAGGTCAATCTAGTCATACATGTTAATCAGTGACTTTAAATTCTGCCAAATCACTGGTTTTCATGGCTAGCTCAGGCAACCCATTCCATGCTCTAATAACACTAGGGAAGAAGGAGCATTTGTACAAATTTGTCCTAGCATATGTGTCTACACTACACAACACAACACTACACAAGTCCATGTGAAACTAGGATCAAGTCATTTCATGATTGTTATTATTTTATTATTATCAGAACTTTCTAGATCGTTTCACTGTCAATACTATCAAAAGCTTTTTTAAACCCAACAAATGTTGCATAAAGAGGAGATTTCAATTTAATGATGATATCACCATAGCATACGCATTGCGGACGCCAATAGAATGATTCACTGAAGCTAAAAACGCAGAACATGTTTGTTAAGGGTTTGGGAATTGATAAGGAAGGGGCAAGAGGTGTGACCTCCGTTACCATATCGAAGGCGCCGCTAGAGGTGGTAGGGGAAAACGAGGCATTAACCCGTACTGCCCAGTCTCTTGGCAGAGCACTTCTCAAGGAGTCCGTTGGGAGTACATCTCAGGTGATTGAAGAGGAGGGGAGATTATCGTCTTTGTATCATTCTTAGTAAGATGTATGACTAATTTTTTTTATTTTTTTTGGGGGGAGGGGGATTTACAGGGACGATCTGTTTCCCCTAATTAGGTGTATGACGTTTGAACGTCATGTTTTATTGCTATTGCTACCAAGCATTTCGTTCCGAGACAGAATTATAGCTTTTCAATTATTGCTTCCTGCACCGATTTGAATGACCTTGATCTTGCGCTTCGCCTTGACCTCGTTCTGAACCTTATTCACTTTGCTTTGAATATTTTATAGCCCTTATGCACATTTGTCATTATAAAGGAAGTGTGTGGCAGCGGTTAAGCAATACCGCAGAAACAATACAGATCTCAAACAATAATACAATCTAAGTCGACCTAGATAATCTAGGTTATTTGTTCAGGCTTTCCCGCGTATAAAACAAGAGCCATAAACTGAGGGGACTTGCATCAAACGTGTAAGGGCAAGTAACTCTGCCAGTCGTATGAAATATTTTGATAGTGTATCTTCGCCAGACTGTCTAGTTGACTTGGTACCTTGTCTACTGATAAAAATGTTGATTGAGTCGTTCGAAGTCTGTTTTTATTTCTTTTTTTTCCTTCGGTATTCCTCCCCACCCCCTCAACACATATTGCATATTGGCCTTCACTTACATATATTAAACATAAATGAATAACAGCACCAGAGACCAAGTTCACTAACAACTTCGATAGAGTCGTTTGTCTAATACATGCCTAACGGCTGTCTGTGTCGGCTCTATCGAAGTTGCTAGTGAACGGATGCTGCGAGGGTGGGGGAGGGGCTATCTGGGGCTTGTGACCTTTGACCACTGGGGTGGTAATTTGCATACCAGCGAAATGACTCTGGATCAGAAGAATGTTTTTTTGGACATTCCGATGGTCTAGAGGCTAGTTTCGCTTGGTGCGTTATCGCTAGGCGGTGGTGTCGAATCCAGTGTCACAGGTTCGAGCCTCGGTCGGCGCATGCCCTTATTTTCGTAGCATTTTAATTCACTACTTTCTCTCTTAAAAACTTGGTCCCTGGTGCTGTTATTCATTTATGAACTCTATGTTTACGTTGGCCTTCACTTAGTATGCTGTTGCTTGTAGCCATCTAGGTAGACTACTTATGTCATCCAATAAATCTACACACGCCATTCAAGTACTGAAAACATCTTATTTTGTAATGCCATCTATATACTTTTGGCAAGTACGTATTGATTTCATTCTTATTAATGTCATCTTGCCCTAATGTCATCCAAGTAGCCTACTCATGCCATCTAAGCACTAATATCTTTTAAGCACTAATGTCATATAAATATTAATCCCAGTAGGTACTAACATCTTGTCTTATACATCTTATAAATTACAGACGTTCTTTCAAACGAGAAGATAATTACGTCCTGCAAACCATGTAGTAATACCATCTATATATAAAAGGCATATTAATATTATATAAGTACTAATACCATCTGCGTAGGGCATCTAAGTACACACATGGTCTTAGTACTATTAATAGTTTCCCAAAAAAGTCTGGAAAATACCAGAATCAAATTTTATGCACAAAAAAAAACAACAACTTTGCAGCTAATTTTTTAAGTCCAATACGAAATCGTCTGTTTTTGGAGGATACAATACAAACGAGCATTACATATAAAAAAGAATATATCAGTAATGTAGAAGTTGCTTCCCTTATTCGATATCAAACAATAATTAATTGACTATTATGGTTAATTATTTAATTGATTTATATTTTGTTAGGGACAATAAATAATTTTTTTAAACTGTCAACGTGATCGGAGAATACGTGAGGGAGAACTTACATGTACAATTATTTAAGGGGACTAAACCCTGCACATTTAGCCATATCTGTGAATACTCATTAATTACCATTGTTGGTATTAACCAAAATTATTAATTACCAGTAATTAATTCTCAAATAGGCTAATATTTATTTTATTTTTAATTCATGTCTTGTATACGCCAAAGAATAAATGTGCAAAGTTTCAACTTGATCTGAGAATGGGTGTGGGAGAAATAACGTGTACAGACATTTTACTAGACAGACAGAATTAATAAAAAGCTTTGCAAATAATCAAGCCCAATAGTTCTCAGAATACCTTTAATTTTTCTATGTCGATTAGATTTCACTCAACCCAAAATTTAATAAATCACTTGAGCTCAATGGAAGAGACTATCCTGAAAACTGGAATTGAATTTTGTTAAACTTTAACACCGTGTGCGGGGGATGGGGGGGGGTGAGAAAGGCAGGAGACGCGGGAAAATATGTAGGTCGCAGATGGGTTTGCGTAGTCATGTGAAACACTGCACTCATCCTTAATCTTCGGAATCGAAGCCATTACCATTGCCGTTTATGTATGTATTGCAATAAGCAGAAATACATGACTAGTGCTCATGCTAAAAGCTAATTAGAAAGTCAGTACCTTTTTTTTTAATTCTTTAATCCCCCAGGGAGGCGGCGGAATGTTTTACTCTATCCTAGGACTTCCGCATTGGTCTGATCCTGAGGAATGTTTATGCACATTTCGAACAAGATTGGTCAAACATTGTTGATTTCTCTAGGGAGCATGGATCTACATAAATACACCAATCATAAACAAATAATGTTATTGCCTTAAAAAATAGCCTCGATTTTTATTAACTAGACTCCATGAAACGTAGTCTATAAATAGTATAAGCTTTGATTTCATTGGTTGGGAATACTGGGTAATGGAGCATTGGGGATGTGGGCTTATCTAAGCACTCTAAGGTTAACACTATGTGAACAAAAAATATTGAGATTTGGCTTAGATATCGTGGTGTAGTTCTTGCTGAAGATTTGAACTAAGAAATTTATAACAGCACTGACAATGTAATAAAGAAAAGGCTTTTTTTTTTTGGTTCACAGTATAAAAAGGTAGGCCTTCATATTGGTATGCAATAGAAATGTATGAATATTTGTAGAACCTAGTTTGGAACTCAAATTTGAATGTATTTAATTTTGAAATACGCAGCTACATTACAGTAAACACATAGACAATTCTAAATAATTAGATTATAACTGAAATAATGTTACAACTGGGCGTTTCCTGTTAAAATAGAAGAATGTTATGTACATTATTACTTAATTTCAAATATGTACACGTATAATTACTATTAGATTTTTTTTTTTTACACATGTTGGCTTAGCCCCGAAGTGATTACCTTGCATTAATTTACAAAGTGAAAGTCCTCAATCATGAGAGAATTGTATATCCTTATTTATTACAGGCATTACTTTTTTTTAAAAAGTTGATAATTACGTCCTACGCATTTCATGTGTCAATCTAGTCATGCATGTTCATCATGACAGCTCAGCAGCAAAAAGCTGGCTAAAAGAAGAATAATAGTCATTGACTTAAACTCTTCTAAGCCGCTGGTTTTCCGGGCTGATTCAGGAATCATTTATATAGTTTGATACTGCTCGATTTAGATTTGGACATTAAACCTAATTAAAGACCCCTTAGTTTATCCAGGCTCATCTATGGTTTCATAAAAATAAGGCGATTTATCATGAAACAAGAAAAAAACAATAAAAAGACTAAAAAAAAAAAGACAATCAACTTATACAACTTAAAAAGCGATTTTTGTCTTAATAACTTTTGAATTTTAGATTAAAAAAAACAGTGGATCATTATTTAAGCCGTTCTATTCTCCCCTTCCACATGAAGAAAGAATCCTGGGTAAGTGAATGTATAGATCTACTAGACTTAATAGAATCTCTCCATCTATATTTGTCTAAGGGCCCTGATTCATTTATGTTTTGCTCTACTGATTGACATGTCACTTATTTCCCACTTGCCGCGGACGAATAAATACGAACATTTGACCAGTTACTACGTTCTGTTTGCCTAGGTCGACCTAGGACAACTAAACACCTCTCACGATCGAAACCACAGCGGTTAAATTTACCGAAAGCGATTTTTTTATTCGCGATTTGGACCCAATATGTTCCTAGAGCCGACATTTTAAAAAGTAAAACTGTCTTCCGCTTTTCAGAACAATTTAAACTCTTTTTGTGCGTAAATATCAACAGGAACAGTAATACTAGTATTCACGGGCCATAAGCATATGTTTGGGAAAATTGTTAGAACCGTTTTTAAGAATCGCGTCCACCCATCCAGTTTCCATCCAAGTTTTGTTTCCACGAAGTTATGAATGGAATAGAGGTATTGTAATCATGAAACTTATTTTCTTTAATTCATATAGATGGAACATGACACTGGTGGTTCTCCATACTCAATGCAAGCAGGGCAAATAACAAACTCTGCGCACGCGGTGAGAGACATCCATCAGATTTGTCTCATTGACGTCCCAGGCGAAGCGCATCAAGAGACCCGCCCTTTCACCAATCCAATTACTTCTCAGCCAAATAGATCCATATCTAGTCTCAGCCGTGCGGTGAGCAGATTTATATACATATCAATATTGTAATCAATTTTATTTTAGCGAATAGGCTGTAATCCTCAGAATACACATAGAGCATTGGTTCCTAAATTTGTTTTTTTTTTTTCGGACCTACTTTGGGGCCGTTCAAATTTCTTTAAACTTGTCTGACGGTCTACATTACCGGAACCAATAGCAATAGCACAGATCTTTTTCCGCTACTTGGGTAGAAATTTTGAGTGGCGGAATAGCAGCGCCATGGCGCCCACATGAGGTCTGCTGTCGTGGTTTGGACGCCACTGTTTATGTAGGTTACTTGTTCCAATGGACCTCATTCACCAATCGTAAACAAACAACATTTAGCCACGTGGTTCTCTATCTCTTCTATACAAATTACGTAATACACACAGGTTGTCACGTGACAGGGGTTTTTTTTGTTATTTTATCAATATTATCACGTGGCTTAATGTTGTTTGTTTACGATTGGTGAATGAAGTCCATTATGGAATCGCAATATTTTAATGCTGTTGAGATTAATTAATTTTTCACTTTTAAAGAATACACATTGTTTTATAGTTATGTTTGCCTGTTTGTGACACTGGCCACTGGCTGTTTCGTAATCACACAGATGGACAGTAGCCTTATCCGAGAAACATTTTCGCTCCCAGAGTTTGAAGCAATCAATTTTCAGAATCATCTCTCGTCAGCTGCATTTGTTGATGACCTTATTATGTCCCCTTGGTTTGAAGAACAGGAGCGGGTAACTGCAAGTCACGAACAAAGTCCAATTAATTCCAGACAAACTGTAAGTCTACACATAACAAATGTATAGTATATGAAAAGGTCTATTGACTTTCTCTCTCTCTCTCTCTCTCTCTCTCTCTCTCTCTCTCTCTCTCCTTTGTCTTTTACCTTTTATCAATTTCCACAACCGCTTTTACACTAGGCCCAGGCCCCCAAATATACGTCACAGACGAATAATTTTTATAACTCCTTGTAGAGGAGTTAGTTTTATTTCCAATTTTGCAAATGTTATTGCCAATGTTATAACTAATGTTATAACTAACACACTTATGAAATTTTGTATCACTATTTTTTTTTAAATAATAGTGATATTTGCGCAAAGCTCACTGACACAATGTCTTATTATTGCTTATAGGTTGCGAATGACGTCATTATTAATTGGGCGTCAGAGGAACCTAACAGCGCAGACGATAGAACGGAAGCAATTCTCCACTCTTACGAGCAAGAGCTCCATGCACCGGAAGATGACGACATAATTCTAGTTGAGAAGGTCAAGGCGAAGGCAAAATACAGTTACGCGGTAAGGCTGAGAATAAAGATTATCATAGGCAGAGCCGGAGTTACCTATGGGCAGCACACGCTATAACTTAGAGCCCTAAAACAGTTAGCACTGACGTACAACATTTTAATTTATAAAGAGACCCATATGTCATATCGTTGGGGTCTCTTTCATGTCTAAATATGGCAGCGGCTGCCTAGTTTGCCTATTCCTAATGCCGGCCCTGACAACACTGACCTTAAGAGCTTGAACTTGTTTCTTTCTTAATCAGTAATAATAATAATAATAATTTAATTTCTAGAGCACTATTAACAAACAAAATGTAGGCTCAAGGCGCTGTGATAACATTACAAACATAAACACGACAACTAAATGACAAACTAATCTAATAAGTTTTAAATAGATAGGTCTTAATGTTCTTCTAGAATGTAGTGTAGCATGTTGTCTGTCTGAGATCAATGGGGAGTGAGTTCCAAACCTTTGGTTCGTGTACTGAAAAAGTCCGCAGACCGTAGCTTTTAAGGGAGAAACATGGCACCACTAGAAGCGTTGAGTCCATTGAGCGCAGGGGACATATAGAGTGATCAGTTCGCTAAGGTACAAGGGCATTTCTTTGTTATATATGCACTGATGACAAAGTGTGGCCACCTTAAAGTCGTTTCTCGCTTTCACAGGAAGCCAATGGAGTGTGCGCAAGAGAGTAGCAGCAGAAGCTCGTCTTGTTTTTCTTATGAAAGTCTACGGCAGGGGAGGCCATCCTTTTATTTCTGTGCGACAACTTTTTCCACTTCTAACGCAAACGCGCCACACAATTCTGTATTTCCCTTTTATACAATAGAAAAGACGTAGTTTGGACATGTTTGCAGTTTTATATACTCTGTATAATAGTTTGTATGATTGTGATAGTGTGGACAGAGGTAGCAGTTGTAGAGGAAGGGATCTCACGCTCTTTCACACACACACACACACACAAACATGTTAAATTTTTGACTTACGCTATGGATATTTCTGAATTTGTAGACGTAATTTTAATTGATTATTTTTGAATATACCACTAATCAATTATGAACACAGTTCAAAGTTTTAAATTAAAAAAAAAAAACACGTATTCAGGCAAGTTAATTAGCTTTAATAAGATTTGACTTTGTTTTGTTTTCTATTAATCTGAAATATTAAAAGTTAAATTCGCAGCTCGAATGCAATTGACAGTTCTTCACATTTGAATCAGCCACGACCTTATTTTATGTTTGATTATTTTCATGGATGAAAATGTTTGCTCGAGAATCTGTATGTTGATCCGAATGGACAGGCGTAATTTTGGTAACTGTTCAAGTCTCTCTACCAATCATTGGCGGTGCTCCATTCGTACAGACACTTAAGAGTTTACTAAATGTAATTGATAATTTTCCAAACATGAGAGATGATGAGACTCTGCTTTCTAAAATGTATAGAGTTCTCTTATTTTTTTATCAAGGGCAATAAATCCTTCAGACACGTTTCAATTATTTATATTATACTAACTCCTCTTATAAAGTGCTTAGCTGGGCAACATTACAAATATCAGCAGGTTCGTTCAAGAGAAATGAAAAAAAAAAGAGCATGTTTAAATACAAAATGGCAACGTTCCTCAATCTGTCTTGTAAATATCTGCAATGAGAGAGCGATTCCATTGATCTATTGTCAATACTTTTATCACTTTTGAGACAAGTACTGCTTCTTTCACAACTTCTCTTGACCAAGAGCTCTCGCCTCTTTTAAATCCAAGAAATGGCGCTAAAAACAATGGATATTGGTTAGTCTAACGGTCACGTAGTGGATAAGAATAATTTCCCCACATTTCAGACGCTTGCTATCACTTTCTTTTTCACTTCTTATAAAATACAGACGTTACTTCAAAAAAGAAGATGATTACGTCCTACGCGTTATGCATTTAGTCATGCATGCTAACCAATGACTTAAACTCTGCCAAGTCACTGGTTTTTCTGGCTGATTCATAGCGCTAGGAAAGAAGGAGTATTTGTACAAACATGTCCTGCTTTTCTTATGTTTATATTCCTGCATTGTTGGTGGAAGAATGGGAATAACCAAAAGCAGACTTGTTTCAAATTACAATCAATAAGGATGTAATGTTGTCAGGATCTGGGGACTCACGACCTCATATACAAATATTTGGTTCTTTCCAAGTAGAAGCATTTTTTTAAATCTTATTTCATTGTTTCGTTTGTGTTTTGTTCTCAACGCATTTTTATATTAACCGGACGATTTCTTGTACAGCGTCTTGTAGTTCTGTATTCAATTCCTTCACACTGTATTCAGTGTAGCTTTTTTTTTCTCCTTCTTATGAGTGACAAATGCATTTAAAAACCTTTCTACCAAATATAAGTTTATTTAATTGTAGTAGAATTAGGCAGCACAATCACTATTTATTCATGTGTAACATGTTAAGCAAATGGTAGGTCATATTGGGTTAATTTAATGCTTGACCCAATTACTGTTAAGTGTCCTTTACTAATTAGTGGTCCGCGCTGAGGCCCATTAGTATTAAAACATGGGGCTCGTTTTGATTTCACAGAAGCTAGTGAGTCAAATTCCCATTAATCAATTTTATATTCTTAATTTTGACGATCAGGCATTTTTAATGCATTAGTTTAGGTTTCGGCGCATGCGCCATAGGTTGGTTATTCCTGTTCTAGGGTTTAGACCAGTGTTTGGAAAAAAGAACCAAATATTTAAAATTTTTCAAGCTTATCAAAAGAGGCAGACGTACTTAATGCTAGTAATGTTAGACCTTGTGGTCTATTGAGTCATCCGATACTGTGACCTACGGTTAACGAGGGTGTCATGTGGCCAGCACAACGACCAACCGCCTTTACTTTTCCCCACCGTCAGGCACCCATTAGAGCTGGGTGGACTCAAAGGCGCCCGAAGATCCCGAAATTAAAAATCCCAGTCTTCACCAGGATTCGAACCTTTGACCCCGGTTTGGAAGTCAAGCGCTCTGCCGCTCAGCCACCGCGCCTCCGGTTAATGCTAGTATTAAGATGAAAATTACAATCTTACCTGTGCTGAGTGTTTTCACTTAGTTAACAGTACATTACATAAAACTTAGTATCCCTCTTTCATAATGATAATATTTTTAAAACAATGCAACAAATTAAAACATATTTTAAAAAAAAAAGTAGAACAAATGTTCAAAATGGCCTTAGATTTTCTTAGATAGTGAGGGTAAGCCGAGTTTACATTTCTCATTGATAAGTACGATTCTTAATTTACTCTCGATAAATTTAATGCTTGAAAATGATTGTTTGAATATGGAAACCCAATAAGGAAATAACAGCAACAGCTTGTTTCTTCGGTGCATTGTTTTAGGCACGAATACTAAACCACATGTTAAAAACACAAACCTTCTCTCTCTCTCTAGAGCTCTCAAAGCTGCCGAATCAGAAACCCCATTACTAACGAAACGTGATGAGAATTACTCACTTAGAGCACTTGAAAGGAAGCGAGCAGTGAGTTTTAAGGTCGCCTTGTCCCCGTACAAGAACAGTCCTAATGCCGCACACGAACCAGTCCTCTCTCTCTTTCAAATCCTTGTTCCCGATAGTCCTTCATGCAGAACGCGACATTCGTAAAGAATTGGGTCCACTGTTTCTACGTCCTCTCTACGCAGTGGCGACACCTTGTGTCGTAATATTCACGAAACCGTCCGAAGTAAACACGAATTGGACAGTGTCCGACTCGGAACTGGACTAGGATGGCCTGTTCCGCACGATTAAGTTGCCACCACGTATCCTTTCAGTCTGGTCTACTCAGCTGTCTATGGACTTTATCGGAAGCATCCCAACTGTAGTACCAAAGTGCCAACAGGGGCTTGTCGGCTAGAAATCGTACACTTTCAAAGCTGACAGATTGTGCTGTAAATTAAGTGACATTTTTATGCTCTACAGTATCTCTAAATCAACAAAAATGAGGCTCGAATTTTAAAACTCCATAATGTTTTTTTTTTTTCAGTACTAGCAACTGCAGTTCAAAACTGCAAATATTAATATTATAGGTCAAAATGTTATTTCAGTTACAGTGGCATTCAGAGTTTTTTTTTTTTTTGTTTTTGTTTTTAACAAAGTCAAAAGTCGTTTTGATGTTTCTAAAGTACATGAGTAGTAAAAAGTGAAGACCTTGTCTTCTTTAGGTCAGATGACGAAAAGATTATCTGTTTCTGTGGCTTAAGGTTTACGAGGGTGATATATGGCCAGCACAACGACCAACCTCCTTAACTTGTATATGAACCTGCCAAGAACAGCCTGTAGTACTTCACAGCTAACAGTGCTGTCCTAAAATAGCAATTATCAAACGTAGAATTAGTTTCTCGACAATATTTCACTAGGCATTGAAAGTGAATCAGAGAGTTTTTCTTTCAAAATCTACGGCAAAAAGTGACTATTTGTTTTCGAAAGAGATCAATTCTTCTAACATACAAAAAAAACAACTTACATTTTCCTTGTAACTGACAATTGAGCTCCTTAGATGAGAAGTAGCATATACCATGAAATAGATTTTTTAGAAACACTTATCTTTCGTTAGCTTCGAATAGTGAACATTATTCTCAAGAAGAAATACTTTTAGTTCAGTAAGCAGAGAAGCGATAGCTAAAGAACCTTGTTATGCATTATCTGCATACTCTCTCTCTCTCTCTCTCTGTCTCTCTCTCTCTCTTTGTCTCTGTCTACCTCTCTCTCTTACTGTCTCTCTCTCTCTTTCTCTCTCCTATCTCTCTGTCTGCCTCTCTCCTTTTTCTTCCCCTCTCTCTCTCTCTCTCTCTCTCTCTCTCTCTCTCTCAGAAATACTTTAAATTGGCGATGAAAACGAATGTTATCCACAATGGAGTGGTTTAATCTTAACCACCAATATGGCACCAATTTTATTACTTTGTAAATTTCTTTAGCATATGTGCACATTGTACTTTCTGATAAATACTACAATGGCTGGTTAATGTCTCGAGATTCATTTTGTTTTTAATGTCGATAAAACGAACATTTGTCACCTGTTATACTTTGCATTTCGTCTGTTGAAGTCGAGATTTGTTTTTTCTTTTTTTTTTTAAGAATTTAATCGTATATAATTTACTATACCTCGTCTTACTCATTGCGTATGTCCTTTGAGTGTCCTTTGAGTGGTAATGATCCAATAAGCTCATATCTAGCACCCTTAATGGACATAACTCACGCAAAAATATGCCTTCCGAGCGAGGTCGTTTTTCCGGTCGACAGACCGACCGAATAATTGTAAAACAATAAATTCATTTTTTTAAAGTGTATCTAATGAACATAATGCTTTGTTGGTCGATGTGAAATCAAAGGTATTTCGGAGCTTAACCAGTTGATGGAGATAACGCTACAGGTGTTTTTTTCGACCATCCTTGCAATGGCTCTTTGCTACAGGTGTGTCTCATTTCTATAGGCTGTTTCTAAAATGATTGCTTGTGTCTCCTACATGGCGAGTTGATAAATATTATTCCGTACCTGTCTTAAAACATTCAGTGGTAGAACCGGAGCCAAGGAGCCGCATTTGGCGACCACTGGTATACATCAACTTTTTACACCACAGAGCAAATAACGAAAGTGAATTATATTTCAATACATACAGAAAATGTTAAAACAAATAATGGTGAGTGTTTTGCGCATCTTGCTTGATGTTTTCTTTTGTGCACAATAAATGACTTCAGTTTGCCTCTGTTATGGTTGTGCCGATGGCGGATCTTTTGTGGGAGTTGTTTCCTTTGGTGTTTTCCTTCCCCAGTATTTGGTAAGTTAGTTTCTTTTACTTTAGTCTTCGTGGTGTAGCTCTAAATTCGTTGGTCCTATGATCTTGGGAATGGCGATCTCAAGAAATGATTATTTTTCTTGTTCAGGGACGCAGGCTTGGGACTCTGTTGGAATCAGGTCTGATTCACGCTGTTTGTATGGCTTGGTCCTTGCCATACGTGATTTTAGGTTGCGGGTTTCGCGGCACCGAGCTTAAGGTGTGCTATATTTCGTTGCATAATATGTATACCTTGTGTTTCCTTTGTAAATGCTATTGACCTTTATTCATCACTGATGTCATAACATTTATTACATTCATTAAATTGTTAAACGTACAATCTTGTTGTTAACTAATGTAAGTAAACTTGCGTTATCATTAATATTGTTTACGTTGAACAATTGTTATTCATTTGGATGACAGGTATTCGAGGTTCAGTAGGCCAGAGTTTACATATTGCTACTCTTTACTTTGGTTCATACTGATCATTGGTGGGGAGCCCGGTAATTAGTGACGACACTTCCCTCACTTTTATTGGTTTCAGAGTCCTAGACTTGTGTGTTTAGATTTGTACGTTCAGGAGACTGGATTGTAATGTGAACCACTTTATTATATTGTTTTATTAAATTTTTTTTTACAGGCTTAAAGATAAGATTGGGAGACTCTAGTTTGTACGCACAAGCAAATACGGCGTTGATAGCGCTATAAAACAATGACATTGTAACGCTTATATTTTAGCGAATTCAGGGTAGGTTTTGTGCATTGAATGCAGAGGCATAGTGAGCATAACCGACAATACTTGATACAAGAATACATGGCGCCGCGATTTGGAAGCAGATGCTATGCAGATGGGCAAGACGTGGGGACAGCTGGAGAGACTCGACCAGAACCGTGATGCCTGGAGGAAGCTAGTTGGTGGGCTAAGCCCCAGAAGGGACCACAGGCAGAGATAACAATGATGATGTAAACTTCTTCAGGATATGTGTACATTGTGCGTTCTGATAAATACTACAATGGCTGGTTAATATCTCGTGGTTAAATTTGTTCTTACTATCGATACTTTTTTTGTTCCCGTTTTCAGTTTTCATTTCGTCGGTTGAAATCGAGAATTATTTTTTTTTTGAATTTAAAGCTACTTAATTTGCTATATCTAGCAGCGATTGGACCCCATGATGACCTACTAACTATCGTAAAAAAAAGAAACGCAAGCTTAAAATCTATGGCTATATTACAAGATCTTCGGGGCTCGCAAAGACCTTCCTTCAGGTAACAGTACCAGGAAAAAGACGAGGAGGCAGACAGAGAAAGCGATGGGAGGACAACATAAAAGAATGGACGGGCATGTCATTGAAAGAGGTTCTAAGGCAAAAGACAGAGGAATGGAGAAGGCGGTCTACGAGTTTTGCATGGTGCCCCAACGGTCCAATAGACTAAGCCTGACTAAGGGATGGTACTCATCGAGTTTGTCCTTTGAGTGGAAATAATCCCATTGGTTCTTCTTTAGGGCCTTTAATGGAGATAACTCACGCAAAAAATAGCAGTCGCCTCCCACAGATTTCCCGGTCGCCAGACCGACCGAATAATTGTAAAACAATAAATTCATTTTTTTTTTAAGTGTATCTGATGAACATATGCTTTTGTTGGTCGATTTGAAATCAAAGAAAGGTATTAGGGTAGTGCTTCACGTGTTTGTGACGACCATCCGTGCAATGGCTCTTTGCTACAGGTGTGTCTCTTCTCTTAAATGTTTACTTGTGTCTCGCACATGGTGAGTTGATATATAGTATTCCATGCCTGTCTTTCGTTTTGACTATAACTGTTTTTAATATTCGTAATTCTAATTTCCTTTACAATACACTCAATATGTAAGATATGTTTTAACTTAACTAGCAACTACAAATAAAAGAAAATAAATTACTTTCGATAAGCTTAAAATATTTTCAAATATTTGGCTCTTTTTTTCAAACACTGGTCTAAACCCTAGAACAGGAATAACCAACCTATGGCGCATGCGCCGAAACCTAAACTAATGCATTAAAAATGCCCGATCGTCAAAATTAAGAATATAAAATTGATTAAAGAGAATTTGACTCACTAGCTACTGCGAAATCAAAACGAGTCCCATGTTTTAAAACTAATGGGCCCCAGCGCGGACCACTAATTAGTAAACGACACTTAACAGTAATTGGGTCAAGCATTAAATTATTATTATTATTTTTTTTTTAAAAAAAGGAAACCTCAGAATTTGCGCTATTCAATTTTAGCTTTATTATCATAGGAATCCTTGGGCCTTAGGCCTCTTTTCTTTGCCTCTTTTTTTGGGCTCTATGTGCCTCTTTAATGGGCCATCTCGCCTCTTTTGTGGGCTTTTTTTTTTTTTTTTTCATTTGTAAGTTCTCATAATTCACAAGTATTAAATCATAAACAATTGAAAAATGATTAACATAAAAATGTAATAATAGTAATAGAAATATTATTTAATATCAAAGACATACTACCTAACCATCCTAACCATTGAACCCACTAAAGACAGAAAAATAATACAAGTATCCTCTACTCCAGAACAATCAACACAATATCAGATATCCCTGACCCCTAACACCCTATTTCTGGAAAACTACCTGAGCATTGTACAGGTATATGAAAGTTAAACTAGATAATTCTCTACCCTAAAATCCATTATTTTTCTAAATGTCAATTCTAAGTGATTAGGATCAAACACCTTATTATTATGTAGACATTTGAGCCAGCTAGCCCAAACAAGATTCCTGTATTCGGAAACAATAATCAAGTTATAGTAATGTACCATTTTATTTTTTAGTTTTGGCAGCTTGTTTAAAACAATAGACAAGTTAACATCTACATAGTTGCCACAGTTTGCTTCTAATAAGTCCCTTACAGTACTACTAACTTGAAGGAATAATGGACATTCCAAATACATATGTTTCTCATTATCAGCATTTTAAAGATGGCATAATATACATTCACGGTCATTTGCCCGTTTTCTAACCATAGGGGTCATCCCAAAGATAAGTCTATAACTTATCTCCCTAGCTTTTGGTGGGATATGTTTACTGTATAGGTTTATGAATGTGTCCTTGAATTCTGTCACCCCAAGAACTCTCCCCCACTTAATCCTATTTACTAGGCTTTCATGTAACAGCTTTTTAAGTGTTGTGTATGATTCTTTGGTTTTGTTGTGTATTAAATGTTCATTACCAGGTAAAATTCTTGAAATAGATCTGTAAA
Source organism: Biomphalaria glabrata (assembly GCF_947242115.1). Lineage (NCBI taxonomy): Eukaryota > Metazoa > Mollusca > Gastropoda > Planorbidae > Biomphalaria > Biomphalaria glabrata. The sequence continues at coordinate 6,974,792 of NC_074717.1, read as the reverse complement.
ATGGATGAGTGACTGTACCAAAATAGTGAGGAGTATCATTGTGTATTGGAAGAAGACTACTTAATCTTAAACCATAATAGTAAATTGTCAAGGGAAAGTTTGTTGGGTTTCTAACTACTTGACCTACAAATTTTAGCCTTAGCGAATGTATTTTTGTTTTAACATCTTGCAAGTTTATCCCCCCATTCTCTTTGTTTTGAATGAGTGTAGTGTGCTTAATGCTCCTAATATTGTTTTTAAATATAAAGCTTCTAATTAACTTGTTCAGCTTGTTTATGAATTTAGGAGGTGGCTCTGTAATGTTAGCTAAATAGACAATCTTTGGAATGACCAAACTATTTATCAATACAGCTCTACCAAATATTTTGAACCTGTGTGCTGATAAAGTTTAATCAAGTTTGAGGCTTTGACAAAAATATTCTCCCACTGGTCTTTAAAATAGAACAAAGGATTACATGTATAGACAATACCACAAATCTTGATTTTATCTACAATTTTTAAAAAAATATGGAACGCTTCACGAATTTGCGTGTCATCCTTGAGCAGGGGCCATGCTAATCTTCTCTTTATCGTTCCAATTTTAGTATAATTTATTTTCTAAGAATAAAGAAACTATATTAAATTTTAATACATACAGAAAATATTAAAACAAATAATGGTGCGGAATAAATACATAATCTAAGCTCTATTCCTAGCCATTAAAATTGTGTGCATTACTTAATATTGATAATGTCTTTAGTTTTTGAATAGATTTTAGCGGCCCCGAAAGGGTAAAAGCCATAATTAGTTTTGAGTTGTATGTCCGTCCGTCCGTCCCGTTTATAAACTACAAAAGATGTTGAAAACCCGATGTGGCGTCACTAGGCTGTACGGGCCTCACCGGGTGACACTCATATAAAGTGGAAAAAATGTAAACTTTTTCAAAAGAACTTTTTTTCATTTGTGACTGTAGCACGTTTAACTCTTTGAATTGAAATTCCATCAAAATACCCAGACGTTAAGCTACAAGGTGTTTGCAGGCGATTTATTTAATTTTTTTTTGTTTCCATTGTATTTTAAAATTCCTATGATGATAGAGTCGAATCTTACTTATCGCATCTCACAGGGAAGCGATCGTTTGAGTCCTCTCAACCGGCTAGTCTGATTACACGAACATGTCCTATGTTAGCGTGGTCGAGAGGCTTGAACTTGGCTACCTATGAAGAGGGCTCGAGGTTCGATACTCGACTCGAGATTCGACACTCGGACTCGAGCAGAGTTGTGTTTGATGAGCGCCTAAAAGCAGCACGGAAAACCTTCTCCCATCCCTCTCACCCCCCACCCCCCACCCCAACTGGTCCACAAATGAAATTGGACTATAGCGCTCTGAGCATGCTATAAGCCTGAAAGTAGCGTAATATAAAAGCAATAATTTAATAATTTATTTACACCACGGACCGCGCTATAGATAGTGTAACGTCAAATGGTTTTATAACTTTATTTAAATGTGCGATATACATGAAGGATGAGAGTACAAACAATATCCGCTGTCGCTTTACGAACTTGGTTCATTAACAAAATAATTTGTTAAGAATTTTTTCGGAACCGAACAAATATCTACGCACTGAACAGGCATAAGAAACACAATTTTTAAAGAACTTATCCAGTGTGATCTGACATGTTCTCCTGACGAACTGCACTTGAACTTTCATGGTCCTCCCGAGACATTTCCAGCGACATTTCCAGCGACATTTGCATCGTACCGTTCAATCTCGATGCCGATGGATTAAAACTCATCACAATTTTCCGATGTTCCACGTTTTAGACTTTTGGATGCTTTTTTTGTGATAACGCTGTCACGTGATTAGCGTCAACAGAGGTGCCTCGTGCATCTCTCAAACTTCAGTATCGGCCCGTCTGCAATCTCACCATTGTTGTACACCCCAGGAGAATAAATCTTTGAAGCTCAGAAACGCAGAATAGACGTTTGGCGGCCTGGGCTTTGCCTCGGACACTGCAAATGGACCTCATTCACCATTCGTAAACAAACAACATTTAGCCACGTGATAACATTGATAAAACAATGGGAAAAAACGTGTCACGTGACAGCCTTTATGGATTTAATATTTTGTATTGAAGACATAGAGAATCACGTGGCTAAATGTTGTTTGTTTACGATTGGTGAATGAGGACCATTCAGTTTGCAGACATCCTAGCTGACAAGGGGATCGCGAGCAAACTATTGTAGTGCTGTCAGGCTTTAGACATTTCTGACCACAGTGCATAATAAAGCCGCAGGTAACAATGGGCGTGTCGAAAATGTAGGTAGCCTCAGGGCGAAAAGGTCTGGCAACAAGCTGATCGAGGGGAGCGTCACTATGAACAGTTTGAGAAATACTTTAATACATGTTAAAACAAGACTACAAGACTAACAAAGAAAATATGTTCAGTTAATATTCAGTCTGGTTCCAATTTTAATCATTTGACATTTCGATAAATGTAAGAGAGTTTGATAAAGAATCATAAACAATGCAATTGTATAATAAATAGTGTACAACTTTCATTTTACAGATGTGCAACAATCAACAAATGTGGGTTACTAGCTCACTGCACTATGGTTCGACAATAGATTAAGATAAATTAAGACTAATTCAATAACTGCACTGAGTAGAGAGTACCACTAATTCAATAACTGCACTGAGTAGAGAGTACCACTAATTCAATAACTGCACTGAGTAGAGAGTACCACTAATTCAACAACTGCACTGAGTAGAGAGTACCACTAATTCAACAACTGCACTGAGTAGAGAGTACTAATAATTCAACAACTGTACTGAGTAGAGGACCAATCACTCTCACAAACACAAGTCATTATCAAACAACTCTAATTCTAAAGGAAATGTTTTCAAAGTGAAAGTCGAATAAGTGATAAATGTCTTTATCTATTCCAGAATCAAACTCTTCCTTTTAGCCTGTATGCAGCGCTCTGTTGTCCTATGTGCATTGTATTATGTATTAAAGTGGGCACTGCCCTGGCAGCTATCTGAAGTAAGTAGACATTAATAATATGTATGTTAAATTGTGGACTTTTTTTGTCATTATTATCCTCATCGTTTAATTATGTTTTAGTAAACGGCTTGAAAGGTTTATATTATCTTAAGTTTCACACTGCTATGAAGTGTCTGCATGTTTCCAAGGGGATTGTGATGAAAGGGGGTGTTTATTGTTAGTTGTAAAGGGAGAGCATTAATGTTAGTCTTGTAGAATGATGCAAGATAAGCGGCGCTGTCGTAAGTTGTGCTAAGTACGCCGGACGACTCCAGAAAGCCAGAGAGTAAAGACGTGTTTTTATAGCGAGTTAGATTTGTTTATGTATTAGAATACTTCATTTCATCATTTCAAATTGAATCTGTCTATATTGTAATAAAACATATCTATATATATATATATATTTGTTCACAATTAAGTTATTCGAATTATTTCAAGTTTCATTGGTGGAAATAATAATACACCTACGCCTAGTTGACTACCTTCGATGAAGTCCAGTAGGGAATCGGCGCCGGAGGCGCCATTATCCCGTTGATGGTTAGAAAGGCTTTTATCCAACCACCAGGCCTGTCCTGTCTGAGGGCACCCAACGGTAGGCGGCCATATTGGTTGACTGACTGGTTAAACCGGGCCGTGCCGTGTACACAGCGCACCGTCCCCGAGTCTTAAGTCACCCGCTATAAGTGTCAGGGACAGCGCTAACTGCGGGGAGCTTGTCTCATATTCCTATACTGTAACCGCCACTGTTCCGTGCAAGGGCCGCCAATCCAGCAATCCGGAACTGATGACGACCCCCTTTGTGGAACGGCGTGGCGGACTTTTTGGACTGGGTTGCAGGTTACTTGTTCCATCCCCACCCCGAGTGAGATAAAAAAAAAACAAAAGCTCACCCAGGGAGACCTGCTAGAAGGCCTGGTTCGCTACTCGTTCTTTGCCTGTCCAGATCGACCTCTGGATGTTTCCACCGGAGGGCCACGCTGAGGCGACGGGTAGCTGGAAATCCTCCGGCCTAGTTGACTACCAGAAGTTTGCTGCTACAAGTCAGCGACCGTCGATAACACATATAATTAATGTATATTTGTATATAAGACTAAGCCAAGGAGCATTTTCAAAGCCATATATCCTCTACCACAAGGAGGCTTGGAGTTTCTGTGTCAGAATTGAACTCTTCACATTGCTATTGCTTTCTTCCTCTTGACCCAATTAGATATCAATGCCGTTTTTATTTCATTTTTCAACGGCAACATTCTTTTAATGTTTTTTTTTTTATTTTTTTTTCAGTTCCTACTGTTTACATACACATTTATTTCATTGATGAAACATGGAAGATGTGTGAAAGATGTGTGGAAGATGTGTGGAAGATGTGTGAAAGATGTGTGAAAGATGTGTGGAAGATGTGTGAAAGATGGTTAGCAGTCTAAAAATCAAATAACACAAAGAAGCATTCAACCTGAAACCTCACAAATAGAAGTTATGGCTGGACAACAAATTTGATACAGCGTCGAGGTGATAACTCGAATGTCGTGGGTTCGAGTCCATAACTATTTTTTCCTCTTTTTTTTCTTAAAAAAGAATATTTAGTTAACTGTATTCTTTGAAGAAAATAAAGTAGGAATGGTTTAAAACAACTGTGTTTTTCTAACATATTGGTTTTCTATAGTTATAATGGTTTTTTTTTTGTGTAATGTACAAATTATAAGACGAATTTCCTTATGGATAATACAGATTGTTATTATTATTATGTTAGAAAAGAACGAGTATTCATTCTCTGGTGCAGCCAGGGTCGAGTTTCGTTAAAAGAAAGCCAAATTCCTCGTAGTCCCTTTATCAGTTTCCACCGCGAAATTTTCTGGTGATGTGGCAGGTGTGCTGTAGTACCGCCCTCTGACAGGCAACGAGAATGTTCCAAAGGAATACCAAGAGCCTTGAAGGTATCTGTGAGGTTTTTATTATTCCCTCGGTTGATATGACAATGGGGTATATTGTTATTTTAGATAATTTCCATAAACGCTTAATCTCCAAGCCAAGGTTTCCAAATTTTGTTGTTTTTCCAGCTCAGTTTTTTTTTTTATTTTGAGATAGTGGTACGGCGATGTCAATAATGGTAGCGGCCTTTTCTTTTTTCTCGATTAGCAGCAAATCTACCGTTTTGTCAGTCAAAATAGGCCTATCCCAGTACAGTATATGATCCGTACATTCGAGAACCTCTTGTGGTGAGACCAGGTGAGTATTTGTAATAATGAGGAGTATACTTACCGATCAAATTGTGTGTCAAAGCCAAGTGCTGGTGTATTAGGTAGCCATTTCCGATAGGGCTGAACATCCTGCCATTATGTGTTCAATTGACTCACCCACATTTTCACAATCTCATCGTAATCATAAATGTAATCTTGCTTTTTTTTCCCCTGACTATTGGAGTTAATTATGTTGTTGGTTTTAACGGCGGTAGTAATTATTAAGATCACTGAAAAACCTTCCCTCACTTTTATTTGTTTCAGAGTCCTGGACTTCTGTTTTTAGATTTGTAAGTTCAGGAGACTGGATTGTAATGTGAGCCACCTTATTATGTTGCTTTATTAATTTTTTTACAGGCTTAAAGATAAGATTGGGAGAATCTAGGAAGTTTGTACGCACATGCCAATGCGGCGTTGATAGCGCTATAAAACAATGACATTGTATAGCTTTTATTTTAGCGAATTCAGAGTAGGTTTTGTGTAGTGGGCATAACTGACAATAATTTATTGGCGCCCCCCCCCTTTTTTTTTTAAATTTTCAATGAATATATAATGTATTAACCAGGACTGGCTATATGGGCATTTAGGCCAATGCTCGGTGGGCCGGTATCCAATCGTATTAAGATTTTATAATAAAGCAGCACTTTGAGCGCCGTATATAGTTTTCTAGTAGGCGTCTATTGTTTACACATACTTAACGACAAACAAGACACTTAGGGCCTTTATTTCTTATAGAGATCGACGTTAGAGTGAATATATTCGGATGACTCTTTAAAGGGACCGACAACAACGTCCTATATATGGCATGTCCAGTCAGATACGAATTCTTATTGGTTTTGTGGAGTTGTCGCATGATCTCGAGTTGATCCGCTACGAAGTCCTTCACAAATCACAATTATTATCTTGACGATGTAGCAATGCGTTGACTGGAATCAAAAGAATCGAAAAAAGAAGGAGCAGAAAATATGTCAGATAAAAGGCACCCAATACTGGAATCCTGTTTAAAAAAAAAAGCATTTATGAATGTACACGCTCAACGCCATAAGACAAGTCGAAATAAAACGTTCAGTTGTGTGTGTAGTCAGCTCTAAGATGCAGACCGTCAAACTAGCTTTCCAAGCTATTGAGAAAGCAGTATGGGACCTTGTGAGTAAAGTTCCTCTTTCAGACCTTGGAAGATGATGGTAAGGTCATATGTAACTCTGGCCAACGGTTAACGAGCAGGGTGCCATGTCGCCAGTACAACGACCAAACGCCTTTACTTTCCCCAAACTAAACTCAGGTACACGTTAAAGTTGGTGGCATTAACGGGCGCCCTAAAATTCCCGTAATTCAACATTTCAGTCTTCATCGAAATTCGAACCCAAGACCCCAGGTTTGGAAGCCTAGCGCTTAAACACTCAGCACCGCGCCCCCATGACCGAGAAAATGGCAAGGAGTGAAACTATATCATATATGTTCATTGATGGAGGATTTTTATGTGAATGTATTATATAGGAGTCTATAGGAATGGTCACGAATTTATATTTCGACACATCTGCTAATTATTCATTTTTTTCAAAGCTCAATCTGTTTCTTTTATGTTCTGTATTTAAAATTGTAAACATTTACTTCTTTTCTACTACTTGGTTCAAAAAGATTTGGAAAAAAAAAAAAAATGTCTTTCTTTGACCAATACTAGTTTGGTTCATAGTTCTTAAAGAAAGTTAATACCAATATATTTATCAAAAAATCTCTAATTAGACTTTATTTAAAATTGCTATGAATATTGAAATCTGACATGAAAACAAAGCCCCACAGATTCAACAAGAAATAACACACCTGTTGGGCCGTGCAGTGCTGACAAAAATACTGATACTATAGAAAGTTTTTTTTGTTTTTGTGATCTTTGATGTGGGAAAACAAAATTGAAGAGTCATTCCTAACTTTTCATATTTGCGAGAACCAGACGTCTACAGAATTGGCTAAACAAACGCTCCAAGGAATGAATAATCCCCATATTTATTTAAAAAAGGTTGTCCACAAGGGGATCATCAAGGAATGATTTTCAAAAAGCTATGAGATTGAGATATTTTGATGTCCTAAATCTTTTAACACAAATTGCTTTGTGTTTCTCAAAGGAAAAAAAAACGCCTAGAAACTACAGTAGAGGTAAATTAGAAACATTCGATAATATTGTTCTGCTTATTTTTGAGTTTAAAATTGTGTCGAAAATGTTTGAAAGTGAGCAGCAGGATCTACATAAAACAGAAGTCAATTGAAGAACTAGATTGAAGTTTATCTTTCAAGAAATGACTTTTAAAAAGTAAGAAATGCGGCTGCTGAACTAAAGTAGCTCGATCTTGGGCTGTTGATACAGTCTTTTCACACTACACCATTACTGAAAGCCTTTAGGGAATTTGATGAGCTTACCACTAATTACTGTGAAGAAAAAAAATTAGATTCAAGATTTAAGAGAAGACTTTCAAAATCAACTTTCAAAATCAATTACGTGATTGATTTCATGGACATAAAATATTGTCATGATGTTTGATTCGTTAATTCCCAGTTTCATTTCAAGTGCAAACGACAAAGAGATGATTGCTGCCACCATTCTCTAGTCGCATCTGACCCAGATAATATCGCCATAGGATATTGTTCAGAGATGCAATTGTTTAAAGAAACCTTCCATAACGACTTAAAAAGTCTTTGCACGAGATTTAGCTGCTTATTTTCTTTTATTTTAAACAGCTACATGAGATTTGGCTGTTTTTATCATAGACAGCTACATGAGATTTGGCTGTTTTTATCATAGATAGCCACATGAGATTTGGCTGTTTTTTTTTAATCATAGACAGCTACATGAGATTTGGCTGTTTTTATCATAGACAGCTACATGAGATTTGGCTGTTTTTATCATAGACAGCTACATGAGATTTGGCTGTTTTTATCATAGATAGCCACATGAGATTTGGCTGGTTTTTTTTTATCATAGACAGCTACATGAGATTTGGCTGTTTTTATCATAGACAGCTACATGAGATTTGGCTGTTTTTTAACATAGCTACATGAGATTTGGCTGTTTTTATCATAGACAGCTACATGAGATTTGGCTGTTTTTTAACATAGCTACATTTTATCATCATGTTTTCAAAACAATGTCCCAGCATGCATCTATTTCTCACTTTGTTTGTATCAGTTGTTTTTTTCAGTTTCAGTATTTCGATTGTTCAAAAGTATATATCAATTCCTATGACACAGAGAGAGCAGGTTGGCTTCACTTGGTGTTCTTTCCATTGAGAGAGAAACAGACACAAGTTTAGAAATAGTTGTACTGGTTACTGACTTTTCTACTTAGGAGGCCAGAAAAATGTTCGATCTATTTTCTGTTAAATAATGGAAGTAGAATTTAATTATAGTTAGTATCAATATTTAAAAGTTTTCACCTAAAAGTTTTATTTAGAAATGTGAATGTGTTAAATGTAGAACTCATAAAACATTTCTTTATTCTCTTGAAACATCTTGAAGTCGGTTTATTCTGTTAAGAAATTGTACAAACATTGACTATTAAGACGATATTACTTGTCTGAGTTCGAACTGAATCAAATGTAATGACATTGTTACTAATTAGCTTTTTTAAAAATTACATTACTTGCATTGTAATGTCTTTTAGTAAATGTACCGATACATTCAAATTACTCCATTGTTTTGTCTCCCTTTACATTCATTTTATTGGGGGAGGGGGGGGGGCCCACCAACATATTCTTGAACCCGGGCCCACGGGTACCTTGCTACGCCACTGGTGAGGACAGGTATAATTGGATGTCCATATGTGTTATATAATTTTTGGATGGATTGTATAGAAATGCCCGGGCCGTTTTTTGACACCCAGTCCGCCTCTGATATTAACTAACTAAAATATCTTTAATAGTTTCGCTGGCCGCCAAAAAAAAAAAAAAAAAAAAGTAAGCTAAATATTAGCTTACGGGTTGTCGAATCGGAAAACATGCAAGCTTTGAATGAGTGAGATTTTGGCATACATCGACTGGTACCCGGGGTGGAGAGTAGTTGCTACCATTGTCACATTGTGGTTCTAACTACAGAGTTTCCTATTGCTATGGTTTAACAAGAAAAGTTTACAGTGACATTTTAGTGTGGAACAAAGAGTTCACTAGGAGCTAGTTATATTGTTGTTACATCAGTAGGCTTATCTTCCCATTTTCCTGCAATCCAGAACTGAATCAAACTAATGTTAGACCTAAATAACCAATAATCTAGCTCAGGGGTTCTCAACCTGTGGGTCGCGAACCCTTTGGAGAGTCGATTGACGATTTGCCAGGGGTCGTCTAAGACCACCGAAACTATGGATTGTTATTGTCTACTCTTCTAGTGCTGTATCTGTGTAAGGGAAGGGGGAGGGGGTCGCGGCAGAGTGGGGGATTGTAAAAAGGGTCGCCGATCTTAAATCGTTGAGAACCGCTGAATTCTAGCCAGAACTTAAGTCTGGTCGCTACAAAACTATTCTGGCATTACGGCTTAGAGTTTAGACGAACCACGCATTTATAGAGGGACTTTTTTTTTATATAGTCCGACAGTTACGCTGGGCAGGGCGTGTATTCCGTATTGGGGGAGGAACGTATGCTACAAGCAGTCCTTTTTGGTGAGCTAAAAGGGGGTCGACGTAACAGATGTGCACCACGACAAAGCTTTGAAGTCGAGCTGAGGCGCCAACTTGCTTTAACTCACACCTGAGATGAACTCCAATTGGTAACAAAACTGAAAGGATTAGTCCTCCCGTAGAGCCCTGGCGAGAGACTCTGCTGTTAGGCGTAGTGCCTTTATGCTACAATACAGGTCAAGTGACTCTGCCGACAAACTATCCCGCATCTCTCGGACTGCGGACACTCTTGCAAGTGATACGCCACTGTCTCCACCGACTATCCAAAGTGTCGGCAACGGGCATCGAAAGTTGGCCGGAACCGGGCAAAGTAAGCACCAACAGAGCAGTTCCCTGTTCTACACTGCGCAATGATTGATGAGGGCACCTGGCTGAAGGCAGCTCCGGGAACGTAGATCAAAAGTTGCGTAATACAAATTTGAGACCAAAAGATAAACCACTGCCGAGGACAGACGTAGTCGGCCAAAATAAAATCTAAATCGACCACCGGCAGATAATGCTTACGTTTGCGCTGGACGTGGCAAAATATGTAGGTCGCAGCTGGGGCTGCGTAGCCACTGGAAATACTGCATTTCTCTGTAAAATTAGGACGCGAAGACAAGCCATATTACATCAATATCTTACAAACAACAAAAAGGACAACAAAAAAATGTGTCGAAGGCATCCGAAGACACAGTCGTCATAATGGAATGTTCCAAAATATCTGCTTCACCTGAGACATAAGTTTTTGAATTATATAGTAGAGCGACTACAGTGAGTCTTGCTGCTATTTCTTACAAATTAAACCTGGTTTACAGTAGCGTTAAATTCAAATTAATGAATGATGGTTTCTCACCGAAATATCTATTAGTGAGTAATTAAAAAAAGGGAATTGAAGTTTACTTAAAATTAACCACGCAAAGTTTAAAAAGTGGTAGCTTTTTGTTGCATATTTTAGAATGCATTATTTTTACATTTTCTTTTTATTCTTGAGGAAACGAATGCATTTACGACCTAGACCCAGGGATCAATTTAAAATTATTATTTTTTTTTTTTACAAAAGCTTACAATGATAACAGTAATTATCTAGACCTTTAAACAATCAGAACGACGCAGGAGTATATGTAAAGTCAATAGTGTACAAAGACCAGAGTATTTCATTATATATATATATTATAGCTCCTCCCTCGTGGTCCATAATAGCACAATTTCATTTCCTATAAACTCCAAAACGCCTAAGGAAGTCCGAGCTTTGCTTTTAAAAACGGACGAAGGTTGTGTCTTTTGCCGTTTTTGATGCTTTGTTGGGGACTGTTCTCTCTGTCTCGTATCTTGAAATATCGACTTTCTAGGCTTCACGCCACTGGGAGCGATAAAGGGCAAGGATTTCATAAGCAGTGAATGTCTATTTTACATTCTTTGAGAAAGAGCTAATGAGAACGTCTTGATGTATCTCTAGTGTTGACCTCTTTGAGAGCGAATTCCGGAAGGTTTAGAATAAGAATAAAAACTTGAGCATCAATGTTGTAAATTAAACTGTGTGTTTCCTTGATTCGTAGACAAAGGAGATGAATTTCTGGGCATTGTCACTGGACTATGGTCGAAACGATGTTGCCTACACAGCAGTTCTACCCTCTCCATGTAGCTGATGTGTCCAAAGGAACGGCAGGTACCGATAACGATTGTGATCAGTGGCGTGGTAGGCTCTGCCAGGGTGTAGCACTGTGTAATACATGCTGCGTATGGGTCAAACGTTTTTTTCCTCTGGGTTGACTCCCAAAGCCTTTCCCGTGTTTGGATATTGCCCATAAAGGCGCCTATGGCGTAGCTAGGGTGGCAGAGGGGGGTGTCCAAAATTTAAAATTCCCCCTGAGGCACTTGTTTTCATTTCCCCGTCACAAAAATTTCAGTTTCATGTCTACACTGTCAAATAAAACGTCTTCATATTTGCGAGAACCAGACGTCTACAGAATTTATTTATGTCCTAAAATTCTTGGAAATTTTGTGGTTTAACGCTTGAAATGTTATCAAATGTACAGTACTGAGCACATCATCACATGGTTCTGATTCAACACAGAGCTTCAGTTTGACTTCACATTTTTTTTTTCTAATAACTCTTGTTGCCAGTCCGCTATGACATCTAGCCATACTTCTGGTGGTGTCAGTAGCCACGCCAACTAATTTCTCCCAAAGAAGAAAAACATCCTCCATGATTTCTGAAACGTCTACGAACAGTTCTTTACCAGTGCTGGTCCGATGCACCAACCTCATTGTAGCTATATCTTCTGTGATTTTAAAATTGCCGCGAATAAGTAGCAAGAGTTGAGCGACATCAGATTTGTTTGCGGCAATATAAAACATTTCAAGCCCAGCTGCTCTACCTCTTAGTTTTAAATTAACTTTTCAATTTTGTCATGGGAAAAAGTGTGGCGGCTTCAACTGCATTTTTCTTCTTATGACATATTTCTTCCATCATTGGTAGTAACCCCCCTTTTAACGCATTCGCCGTCGAAAAATGGAAAAAATGGATTCCTTTCATTACTTAAAATGTGAGCAACTCAGTAGCCTGCGCTTACCGCAGACTCATTGACAATATTCTCGTCAATCCTCTACACTCTAGACGTAACTTAGAGATCTAATCTTTGCGGCCCATACTACGAATGCTTCATATTTGTTTATATTTTTGATTTCATAATTCTGTTTAACGTTACGTTCTATAGAAACAGCCACAACCAGCACTATACAAATTAAACATATTGACTTATTTTCATGCTTCACAAAAAAATCTGTTCCAACTTTTCCTGGTAGTTTCTACATTCAGAGTCTTCTTTTCGTTTCTTCGACTCTCCCATTTCATTAACCCACAAATATTAAATGGTGAGGCACCCTTCTTGTTACCAAAGGAAGACAACCCAAATTGATGCAGAAAAGATGCACACACTAGATGTCAAGGACCCGGCCAGCTCAAGAAGACAGAAGAATGTTCCGAGCATTAAAACTAGATCTGTCAAATCTAAAAAAAAATTTCTAATCTGAACTCGGCCAGTCACCAAGCGTATGTTGAATGTGCTGCCTAGTAGCTTAACAATGGCTATTACTACTACAGCTTACTTGGCACATGGGAATATAATTTATGCGATACCAGTATAACAAATGATAATTGTGTTCCTATTAAACATGCAAATTAAGGAACAAGACAAGAAACAAAGAAAAAATTCAGTAAATTTATCAATTACTTATTTGTAGCCGCTCTCTACATCGCTCATTGAGCAACATTAACAGTGGTTGGAAATGTTACAATTAATTTGTTTTTAAAGATCCGTTTAAACAAAGAGTATGTTCCTGTGGCTACTACAGAACACCATAATATCTTCTTTGGTTTGTGGCCACACTGGCCCTCAGTTCGAAAGTCACTTTAGTTTGTGGCCACACTGGCCCTCAGTTCGAAAGTCGCTTTAGTTTGTGGCCACACTGGCCCTCAGTTCGAAAGTCGCTTTAGTTTGTGGCCACACTGGCCCTCAGTTCGAACAACGCTTGTCGGGCGGTCGGCAGGTTTAGGGGATAATCCAAACTGTCTTATAAATATCAGAAATTAAAGAAACTGAATATGTATTTTAGATACCGAAATCTAGCCAATGAGGTTGTCAACATGTCCCCCTCCCCTTTTTTTGTGTTCTTTATCAAAAGCTATAAATTGTGCTGAACTTCTCAATACAAAAAAAACACATCACAAGAAACTACTCAGAAACAAAGATAAAGGCACATTTCTTATTCCATACGCTAGGACAAATTCCTACAAATGCTTTCCTAGTGCCATGGAAGCATGCAACGCATTGCCTAAATCAGCCAAGAAAACGAATGACTTGGCTCTATTTAATATGCATGACTAGATTGACACATGGATACGCATAGAAAGCAACTATTTTATCTTTTCAAAGAATGTTTGTAATTTATAGGATAATATAGGAGATTAGCTTATATAGTTCATATGAAAATAATATTCGTATTATCTTATATAATACAGACGTTACTTCAAAAAAAAAGAAAAAAAAAAAAAAAAAAAAAAAAAAAGAAGATGATTACGTCCTAAGCGTCATGCATTCAGTCATGCATATTAACCAATGACTTAATTTCTGCCAAGTCACTGGTTTTCCTGGCTAGCTCAGGCATCCCATTCCATGCTCAAATAGCACTAGGGAAGAAGGAGTATTTGTACAAATTTGTCCTAGCATATGGGATGAGGAATGTGTCTTTCAGAGTATTATATGGAGTTATATTATAAGAAGTTTAAAAACGATCATAAAACATTTAATTAGATACAAATAACAACAACATAACATAATTATATCAGACAACAAACAAATGCTAACATAACCAGATATCAATAAATGTGTTTTTATTTAAATTGCTAATGTATATTTTCATTAGCATACAAAATATTTTTTTTTACATTAATTTGTTTTGCAACAACATAAGCCTAGGTGACAGGAAATAAAAATTGGAATTTTGTGCCAAGATAAATATTTATCAAAACAGATCAACAGATCGCATACCGTTATAATCATTTTAAATTCATGCTGTCAGTTATAAATTAGGGGTTTAACGAAAAGCCTTTATTTTTTTCCCACCAATTTAGCAATGTATTTGGTTTAACAGAGACAAATTTGTCATTACTGAATTATGTTTCATTGAATTAAGAAATATCAAAATATCAACTAACAAATTTTCTTTTTATCTATTATGGCATTAATGAATGGAATGCTAAATCTGACTATCATCACAGCTTACAGATAAAAAAATTAAAAATCTGGATCTAACGAAAGTAAATAATGTTCGAAAAAAAAACATCAATCCAGTTTCAATGTAGTATCATGTAAGTTGTAGGTGATAAACTTGAATAACCCAAATCTAATTAAATTTAATAAAAAAATTTAATCACCAAATTTTCATTTGGGGTCATACAAACTGCCATACAATTCTTAGTTCTTTTGTTCACCAAAATTAGAAAAAGTAAAATACCTTCAACAAACCTTCCTCTATAATACTATTCATGGATTGATTATATGCTGAAACAGCTAGACAACTGATGTCACAAGGAAAAAATGAAGAGCTGTTAAAAAAACAACATCTAGTCCAGATCTATATGGAAGGGATAAAGCTATTTCATATTTTTGTTTGAAATGCAGCCGATTTAAAAGAAAGAATGCCCTTCATTACCAACTCTATCACTCTTATGCTGATAATCTCCCTTCTACTGACCATAAGAAGATTTTAAGGTACTTATCTTTGTACATAATCTTATTTTTCAAAATTGTGTAAATTAGCAACAAAAATAAATATTCAAGCAACTCAGAGAATATTCAGATGATGTTTTGGAACAAAAATATTCTAAAGCTTGTAATGACAGCACTCAGTTACAAATTTTCTCTGTAATACACTTGAAAAGAAATCACTCCAAATATTTTTGTTTTATCTAAGAACATTGTTATTATTACAGGTATTGTAAAGTGAAAACTTCTTATCACTTGCACCCTAATTTGATTGCATTTGGAGAAGATCTTAATTTTTTTTAAGAGGAGAGGTGGGATGATATTCCCTGACAAATAATGAACCAAACTGTTTAAATAAGAAACCCAAACTTGACCAATATTATTTGAAATGTTATGTAAATGTACAGTCTCGAAAAACATGAGAACTTTTAAAATAAAAACATTGTCCATTGATTAGCCTAGTATGAATGTGAATTTAAAAAAAAAATAACTTCAATTTTTTTCGATTAAGTATCTAATATTCTGTAAATGCATGTGGTCAGTTCAGTAGCATTTTTTGGAGCCCCCCTAAATAGAATGGAATGATTGTAAATTCATGGATGGATGGCTGCCTGGTCATTTGGTCATCACAATGGCCCTGGGTTCATACTCTACCCAATACCATTGTCCTGTGGAAGGTTTGGACTAGAATGCAGATTAACCTCAACTCTAAAGGTACATTCAAAACATGTCAAACATTTTACAAAAATGTTACTTTGCTATTATGTCTTCAAAACAAATGTTCATAAGATAGAAAAAAATGCATTATGTCAAACTAATTACAACAAAAATAAAATTCATATAATATTTCTTAATGCTGTCTGTATTATGTTTTCATAACCACATGAAAATCAGTTTCAATATCTTTGTGACAGAAGATGTTGCATTTTTTTTTAAAACTCTACAACAAATATAGGAATTTATTTTTTTTTTTACTTTGTGGGCATAAATAGATATTCATAAATGTTTAAAGATGAAGCACTGTGGGCTTGACCACTGCCAAGGCACCAGGCTGTCGAGTATATGAGCTGCCAGGTTTTAAAGGGCGTTCAAAAGCCGAGGTCTGACCTAGTTTATTGTTATTGTTGTGAGACAAAATGTTATTGTTGTTGTATGGAGTCACGGAAGGATTATTTGTTGGACTGTTGTAGTTTTGTTGCTGGTGGGATGTGGACTGTGAGGAATAAGATGACAACTGCTGCTGAGGAATACTGTTATAATTTGAAAATGGTGATCGATGATGTGGCTGAAGATCCATAGCTCCTGGTTGATTGTTTGTCAAAGGTCTTGCGGAAGAATGCTGGTCATAATTATGCTGAGGGCTGTGAGAGTCTTGCTGAGCATTAGGATACAGTGGTTCTGGCTTGTGTAGGACATTGGAGAATTGTGGGTAAGGTTGGCTGGAAAGACTGGTCCCTGCAGACTGGTTGTTTTGTGGAGTCTGGAAATTATGAGAAGAACTCTTGCTGGCTCTGCTGCGGTCTGATGAGGCCTTGTCATGGAAGTGATTTCCCCGTTCTTTACTGGAAGTTTGGTTATTGAAAGCATTGGCTGACTGATCTACGGACTGGATGTATTTGGCATTAACACTGGTGCTGAGATTATCTCTTTGGTTGTGGCCCACGCTGGGGTTGTAAGATTGGTGCCATAAATCAACACACTCTGGGTAGTTGCTGCCATTCTTGCTTCTCCAGTCATTAATGCTGTAGCCATCAGTCCTTTTCTGTTGGTGATTGACTGATGACTGAGAAAAGCCTGAGGATGAAGGATGCACTAAAAATGGTGCCACTGCTTGGTGTGGGGACTTAGAGGAATATTGCATTTGTGGATGATGCGGCATGCTTGGATGAGAGGATTGATGTTGATTTTCTGTTCTTTCATGAGTATTTCGCTGATTGTCTAAATCTCTTCCAGTTGATCGTGACCTGCCTTCACTGAATGCTCGATTGTTGGCCAAAGGTCTGTCATTAAAAGCTGAATTGTTGTTGTGGGTTTTCCTGCGGGCAACAGGAGTTGAGGTCATTGATGGAGGTTTGTCATCATCCAGCAGGCCTGGCTGAAGGCCATCAGGTTTTTTTTCAAATCTGTCTATTAAGGAAGTGACAGATGGCTTGACGTCACCTTGATCTCTGTGAGATGTTGGTGTCATCTTTTTGTCCATCATATCTCTCCTAGAAACCCTACCCCTGGGTCCATCCATTTTGGCAGACTGAGCCTGCCTCATTGGTTTACTAGTTTCATAATCTCTGTCTAACATGTTATGAGCACTGGAGCTCCGCTGTGACTTCCGCTCCTGATGTTTTCTGTTTCCTTCTTCAGGGTAGATGTTAGTGGACTTCTCAGATGCTCTCCATCCAGGAGGCTTCTTGATGAAGTCTCCATCTTCCCAATTGGCTCTACCATGCTCTTTATGTGTGTGTGATGGCCCCAACCTTTCACTATATTCTGGATAAATTTTCATATTCTGACTAGTAGAGTTGATCATTTGATGACTAAAGGCAGTTGTCTGCTTATAGTTGGAGTTATTCTCATGTGAGTTACTAGAAGGCATGGAATCTTTGGCAAGAATGACAGGGGAAGCATGAAATTGGTTGCCTCTAACCGACATGTCAGAATAATTCTGGTCTCTGTTTGCATTGTTCTCAGGGAGTCCCAAGTTTTGCAGACCAGGAGCTGGATGACTTCCTACACCCACATACTGCTCACTCTTCTTCTGCAGCTCTTTTCTGTAGTAGTCCTGCATAGCTGGAACTGCTGGCTCTGCCTGACCTCTGACACCAACATCCAATCTTGGATCTAATTTGGTCTGGTTTTCATAATTTGGAATCAGCTTTGCCTTATACACTGGCACAGGGTTGGCCTTGACCCATTTAGAATCATAGCTTCCAGATGCTCCAGTTAGAGTGTTACTTGAGCTAGATTCACTTTTTTCCTTTCCCCCCATTGATGGTACTAGGAGGTAGGGCTGTGCGAATAAACTGGGTTGTCCAGAATCTAGTTTGTTGTAAGCATCAGAAATGCTCATGTTGCTTCC
Source organism: Biomphalaria glabrata (assembly GCF_947242115.1). Lineage (NCBI taxonomy): Eukaryota > Metazoa > Mollusca > Gastropoda > Planorbidae > Biomphalaria > Biomphalaria glabrata. The sequence continues at coordinate 6,956,552 of NC_074717.1, read as the reverse complement.
CAAGGCAATGGGGGCACGTGACCTAATTTTACCAGAATGAGCTGAATCTGAAATAGCATTAGTTTTCCTACTCTGGGAAGGTTGATTGGGTTGATGTATTCCAGCCCTGTTGTCTTGACTATCAGTTTTATAATGACCATTATTTTCATCCTGACTTGAAGCAATTTCATGCAAGTTCTCAGGTCTATAGGGTAATGGAGGTGGCATCTCTGAACTTTTGGAGATTTCTGGGGGAACATAATTGTAATAGTTATTAATAATCTTTTCTTCATTTATTGTCAACTCAGTCTCTCGACTGGATAATGCAGGAGCAGCAAGGTGGAGGTCATGCTGAAAGCTTCTCGATGGCTTTGGAGGTGAATCTTTCTCATCTGTCGATGGCTGTGTCCTTTGGGAATCACCGCCAGCCTTTTTAGATTGCCCGCTGCCTGATATTTTGTTGAGAAGAGTGGTGCGCAGTTTGTGTTTTGGAGCTTGGACAACCCCATGCTTTGAAGGTGACTGAGAGCTTGGTGGAATGTCATCAGGAGACTTCTTATGATGGTCACGTTTTAAAAGAGCTTTGAAGAACTTGCTATTTTTCTTTTGATTTTGTTCAGATTCTGGGCTATGTAAAGAAGGACTAAAACTAGATGCATCAGAGACAGGAGGGTACTGAGTCAGGGATTGGTTTTTACCTTTGTGTTCAGAAGGTAGACTTTCATACAAGGGCTCCAAACTAGAATCTTCCTTGTGGCTTTGTTTATTTCTGTTATTGTTATTGTCAACAGGGAACTGCTGCTGATATGGCACTAAAGATAATGGCTGAGTGAGGTGGGTGGCGCTGGGTGAGGGAGAAGATGTGGGGCTGGCTTGGACTAAAGGTTTAGGTTTTATAACATTCGGCGGAGTTGCTTTCATCGGTTTGGGTGACTCCCTGCCATTGTAAGCATCGGAAGGTTTTATATCTCCAGCCCCATGTCTGCCTTGATTAGAATGGAAAGGATTGGTTTTATCAACATGCAATGCTTGATTTATATAGGGTGGTGATGTCCCTTCCACACCAGAAGATTTTCCAGCTCTGCTTTGTTTTGGGAAATAATCTGGACCCTGATGGCTGTCTTCAGGCTGTATGTTGACAAAACTCTCAACCTCCATGTGGCCAGCATACTTTCCAATAGATTCTATCCAAGAGTTGATATGCTGCATCTGCTGGGCTTTGCTGCTTTGAAGTTCACTGTCATCCTGGGATATCTGCATCTGTTGGACAATTACTGACTTGAGTTTGTGGACTCCTGCCACTGAGGAGGTGGACTGGAAAATAAAAACTAGCAATGAAAAAAAGGCAAAGCACAAAAAAGATTCTTTCTCTATTTCATATGTTGAAAAAAGGTTTTCATTTCCCATATTTTTGTTAAAATAAATGAATTAATGTGTTTCTAATGAATGCATTAGAGAGAAAGAGATAACAAAAAATGAAATGTGGATAATTAAATTAACTGATATTAATTCAGTGTTCTACATTTTAATTATATCAAGTATTGGAAACAAAAACCTTCACATAATATGTTTAAATTAGAATTATACGGAAAAAAATATTAAAAATTCTAAAAACTATAACTATATTAAAACTGTTACCTTAAAAAACTGGTGTGTACAGAAAATAAATTATCAATAAACAATACTCACCATTTGACTTTTGGTTGCAAGCTCTGCATTAAATTTAACTTTAGCTAAATTTCTGTGTGCAAGCTTCCAATAATACTTGCAGTCGTGGAGAAATGAAGCCCAAATCTAAAAAAAAAAAAAATGTTAGAAAAGTATTTTGGATAAAAAAAAATTTCTTTTACATATATAACAAGAATATACCTAGAAATATTGTTAAAATAATCTAAACTACAGATAATAATAATGATAATTGAATTTACAAAGTGCTGTGATGTGGCTAAATGCTGTATGCACAATTAATAAGTCCAAATTTTAAATAGTTCTAATACATTTTACTTTTGATGTTAAATGAATAATATCTCCATCTGACTGGTTATTGCTTTGAATTATTCCTAGCCAAAATATTTAACAGCCAAATAACCACTGACCTGGAAAAATTCTTGTGGAGATGATCTTTGGTTTTCATGACTAAAGTATGAAGCAGTCTTCAAGAAATGCACTTTTGTTTTTTCCATGAGCTTCTGTTCCTCAGCTAAAACTTCCAGTGCTATGAAAAAATTATTTTTTTTAGAACAAAATAATAAAAAAATAACTTTACTTATTGAGAGTTTAGAATACTATTGAAACTAAATATGAAGTTTATTATCTAATAAGGTATTTAAAGCATAATAAAATATATCTATTATCTATTTCCATAAGTACCAGTATATGAATGGTTTTATGAGAATTATCAATTTCAGTCATTCCTGTACAAGACTGAGCTTATTAAGATTCTCCAACACCCCAAGAATTAAAACAAACAAAAAAACTCAAAAACCTTGAACCTGGTCCTCAATTCCAATCTATATTTAGTATATAATTGCATCTTAAGCTTCCCCTTCTAATTTACAACTGCACTATTGCACACTGACTAGTATTAGTTATAATTTTAGTCTACTAACCAGAGGTAAGGAAATTATCGCTGGTTATCTTTAGTGTCATAGCATTTCCTTCTCTTTTTGACAAAGAATCCAGCTGTAATTAATATGCACATTTAATCAATGGATTTAGATGTTAGCATTACTTAAAAGCATTTTTATTCAACTTAAACTTCTATTTAAACAATAATTCTGCTTATAAAATAAATAACTTCTCTTACATAGAATTTGAAAAGAAAAGTCAACTTACATTATTTTTGACAAAGAAGAGTTCCTCTTTCAGTTCCTTTAGTGCTCTCTGGATATCTTCAAATGACACCTGAAGAATATATATATATTTAGTTTTTAGATAAAAAAAAATAATTCATTCTTTACTTAGGAAGTTCATGTATATCTATAAACCTGTACATAATATTAATATTAACTATTTAAAAAATCCTACTGTAAGAATGTAACAGCAAGATGGCAAACAGAATAGGTTTTACATTGCAGGTTAAGCAGATATTTGAAAGAGGTCTTTACATAAAATAAGGAAGAAGATGTTGAAGGTATGGTGACTGACTGCTTAAGTATTTGGCTTTCAAACCGAGGGCTCAGGTTTGAATCTTGGTGAAGACTGATATTTTGAATTTCCTAAATGTTTAGGACGTCTTTGAGTTCACCCAACTCTTAATGGATACTTGACATATAAGTTGGGTAAAGTAAAATTGGTTGGTCATTGAGCTGGCTGCATGACATCCTCATTAACTGTCAGCATTAGAAACCAATACTCCATAGCTATAAAGGTTGTTTTTTTTAAGAATTTGCTCCAAAATGAATAATGAAAAGATTATCTCCCTTTCCATAGGGAGTCTTAATCATTCATATCTTATTTTTTTAAAAACATTCCTGTTAGCTATAAAAAAAAACAAAAACTAAATGTAACTCTAATAAAAACCTGGCAGATGTTACCTGGGCTGCATGCCTCATGTTGGAAGGTTCTGGTAAATGAAACTTGGTGGGGCAGCCAAAGTCCATATCAGATTCAAAGATGAGACAGTATGTCCTCATTATTAGGTCAAGAAGATTTCCATGTTTAGACTAAACAAACAAAGTGTTACAAAACATGTAAGTATAGGTACAAAGGACAAAAAACATCACATAAGATAAAGAGATATTGTAATTTCATTACAGTTACACAGTTCTTTTTAGTTAAAAATACATTAACAAATATTTGTCTATAAATTCACTTTTATTTAAGTGCACTAGTAAAAGGGAAAATAAAATTGTATATAATAAAAAATGAATAGCACTAAATTGCTATTAAAATCCTGTGCACCACACTTTCTTTTTCTTTTATAACAATTTTAATCTATTTCATAAATTTTATATAATTTATTTCATAGTGCATAGTCATAAGGGATTTATCCAATTCTGATGTTGTAAGGCTTCAACACACCAAATCTTGCATTTCTTTTAATGAATTGAGGACATCAATTTTAAAACCATCGGCTTGTCCTCTTTCTGTGCCAGCATTCATGTAGTTTCCAACGGATAATACTGTCTCTAAGACATGTTTAAGGGAAAGACTGAAAGAAAATTTAAAGGAAATGATTGAAATTAATTGTATCAGTAGTCAGCAAGAATGGATATGGCATAGAAATATAAAATTATAAAATTATTTTTAGTGTGTATTTTGTCCATATTTATACATATATGTTCATATGGCTGCCTTTCTTAATTAATAATTAGATTGTCTTCCTTTGTTGATAATGTTTAAAAAAAAAAGGAATACATTTTCATAGTTTTGACAGTTGTCTCTTAGAGTCCAGTAAAGTTCTCCTTTTCAAACCTTGCAATATATATGGTCATCTGTTTCTGTGGTCCACAGTTAATGAGATGTCATGGCCAGATATGACCAACTGCCTTTACTTTTCTTCAACTAAATATAGCTAGACCTTAGCCTTAGGGCTAGAGTAGGTCATAGTAGATAATACTAGTGTTTCTTTTTTAAAGTTGTACAAATATAAATGATATTTGGTGTGTGTAGAGATTATGAACAGTTAGAAAGAGAAGGGACATGGCAGTTGGCGAGCTATGGTCAAAATGATTTGACTTGATGCTTAGTGTGAAAAATGGTGATTTTACAATAGTTCTATTTTTCTTTGATTTTTGAAGATTTAATTCAAGAGTTGATGTATCATTAAACTTAAATTTCAAGAGCTTAATCTTCCTGAACTAAGCTTTTTTTACCTTGTGGTAATTTCATCACAGGCTGTGTGTAGCTCTCTTAATTGTTGATCTGAAAGATAAACGAATACAAGAAAATGTTAAGATTGTTCTTTCATTTTCTTAAATTTTATTTCAGCAAACCAAAAATGTGAGCATTTAAAGATAAAAAGAAAACTACATTATGACGCAGCAATCATATTCTTGCACATTGAAATGTACTGTCAAGTCTGTTGTTTGTTTGTTTTATCAAATTGAGATGTGATCATTTTGGTTTAAATAATCAACTCGTCTGATTTTAAAAACAATAAAATAACAAAATTCAACAATTTTTATTTTTTTTTAAATGGTTTCAGATCAAGTTTAATAACTTCTGCATAATGGCTTAGTCCTAGAAGTCCAAAAACATAGATGTCCATTGTACAGAAGATATAGCCATTAACTATGATGATTGAAGTGATAAATTTATTCCCTGCAAGCCATAAATGAAAAAAAAAAACTACCAATATAAAATCAAAGAATTATTTATACAATCAGCCACCCACAAAGAATTATAGGTCTTATTGTATTTTCAAAGAACTGGAAAAAAATTATAATTTTCACACCTACCTATTTCAAATAAATTAATCTGAAGTTTATTTTTAAATCTCAAAAATTCTAATCTTTCTCTGTAGTGTTCCACTTTGGATAACTCACACACCAGATAATCTGGAGCTTCCAACTGGCCTGATAAAGAGAAAAAAAATTTTTTTGTTTTAAATGAACTAAACACTAAATACCTGACCATTATGAATACAATTTTTTAGCCTATACATAAAATAAACCTTGGAGTATTTGCTGCTTAACAGTCACACAACAAAGGCAGTAGCTGATTTATATTTTTATTATAAACTGCTAACAGGACATCCTCTCACATTCTCCCCTCTTAGTCTAGTTCTGACTTGTCCTTTAGTCTAAATGATATGATAAATGATAAGATATTCTTATCTTATCTTATATAATTCAGACGTTACTTCAAAAAAGAAGATGATTACGTCCTACGCGCCATGCATTTAGTCATGCATATTAACCAATGACCTAAATTCTGTCAAGTCACTGGTTTTACTGGCTAGCTCAGGCAACCCATTTCATGCCTGTAATATTGCTTCTGGATTAAAATACACATCTAAATTCATCAAATCTTTAATAGTTAGGTTGAATATGATTCAGATGTAGCCAACTGAAATATGTTGCCTATCAAAGATAATTAAACTCACCAGCTCCTTTACGTCTCACATGATGCTGGATCTTGTCCAACTCTTTCTGGGAGGACAACAGTTCCAAGAGCTCAGCAAAACTGTCAATGTGTAGATCACTACAGTCTAGAGTTGTGAAAGCTTGGACAATGTCAGCTAGGGAGCAGCGTAGAGACTTCATTTCAGAAATCATTCTCTGACATCTGTCTGTGTCATACATAGACACCAACTGAAATGTAATGAAACATTGAAAAGGTTTTCTTTTTATTTCAACTCTAAATAATTTACAGCGACTGTAAATTATTAAATTGCAACTGTATATAGATTAAAATTGAAAGTTAATTAATTTAAACTGTGAATAATTAAGTTAATTAATTTCAACTGTGAATAAATTATCATTGGCTGTAAATTACTGAATAGCAACTGTAAATAATCTACATCACCTGTAAAAAACAGAATAGCAAATGTAATTTACTGAATATCAAATGTAATTTGTTTAAGCTTAGGCTTAAAATTAAAAAAAATAGCCTACTGATTTTGTTCTTCCACGCAACATACAGATGTCATCATAAAGACTTTTGTCTGCTTTGCTGTTCTCATTGCCTGAAAACATTCTGAAAGACACAGAAATATTTATTTGATTTTGTAAATGTATTTTATAAAACATGATAATAATAGGCTGTGATAACTTATGTATGATCTTTATTTTGAATTACCAAAACTTAAAATCATAAAATTATTTAAAATTAACTCTTTCTCTCCGTAATTATTTACCACATTCTGGTGGAATCAACATTGGTATCGTCAGTTAGGAGAGAAAGAGTTAATGGTGGAAATAATGGAACTATTTAAGCATAAAGAGACAAACAAGTAGCATAGTGGCCATTTGGGAGTGTATTATAGTACCAAGTAGTCACAGAGCAAGTGTGTAATTTACAGAATAGTTGTTCACATAGCTCCTACCTTTCTAGTTCCCCTGTGTCAAACTTTGGTTCTATCATTCCATGCCATATTGTATTAGTTAACTCCCCTGTAAAATATTTGCCTCAAATTTTAGATCAATGCATTTAGCTTTGGTTAAAGTTCTTAATTTTAAATGCTTAAAAAATATATTTTAAATTTAAATCTAAAATTTATTACAAAACAAAAGTAAAAAAAAAAAAAAAAGCATTTTCTTAAATAATAAGAAAGTTAAAATATCAAATTTTCATGAACATAATATTACCATTCTCTTCAAGTATTATCCTAGACCAGGGAAGAGGCCTCAATGATACACCTGTATGCATTATCGGCTTGTTTGGATAGACTCTGGTACCTCTCCCTGGACGAGGTGGCAGTGGAGGAGGCACTTGCTCCACTTCTGATACAGGAGTGAGTTTCTTGACATCCAGATCTTTATCAGCTGTGGATAGAATGGTAATTTAAAAACAAAACCTGGTTTAATTTAACAAATTTAATAAGAATTTTTTTTTCTTATAAATATAATGAAATAAAAAATTTAGTTTTAGTAACAGTAAAGTCTGAAAAATAGAAAAAGGGAACTTAAGAATAAGAACAGATTCAGTTAAAGAGAAACTAGCCTTTTGTTAGGAAATGAAAATATTTCATACATCTTTCTAAACCTACAGCTAATATACAAAATATTTTTCCCATTAAAAAGAAAGATAAAATTGTAATTCAAGATTATATTTGCATCAAGAGTTTCATTATTTGCATTGTTTGTTTTGTTTACATTAAATTCATTAGTTACACAAGAAAGTAAAATATTCGTAAAAGCAAAGACTCAAGGCATTTGCATTGGCATGGCTTATCTTCCAGTGATGAAAATGATATATTATGTGGTGGTTCTTTAGCACATTTGGTTTATTTATGTTATAATTAAGTAAGACTTGTCTTCAAATCCGAAGAGTAAAGATGTGTGCAGTATTTCTCATATGGCTACACTTATGCCTCAAAAAGATTAACATTGTAACATAAACAAAGCTGCTGTCTACCAGAGCTACTGGAAATACTCCTTCTAAGTAGGCAATTGTACTTAGCATGGTCAGGCCACATCCAGATTGGGCACTGATTTGCCAGCATTGAAATCAGAATCTATATCAAAACCTGTCAACATTAAAACAAACTTTAACTTGTATTTTAATTTAGCACTCAAAAGTTGTTTATAAGTCTGGAGGTAGAGCCATGTAAGAATGCAAAATATCAAACAATTTATCAGACAATGTAAAAAAAAAAAGTTATTGATTTACCCAGGATGTTGAGAAGAGCTAGTTTCCCAGGAAGAACTCCATATGGTGAGGATTTACTGGAACTGTTCTCCAGCATTTCTGCAATATTTCGAAGCTCATGCATCTTGGCCATAAGTTTGTTGATGCGGCTTTCATATGTTCTGAGAGTGGTCTGGTGCTCTTTCTTCATTCTCCTCATCTCTTCCAGGAGCTGTTTCTCATTGTCTGAATAGGAATAAGTGTTCTCTGGCCAAGGGCGACTTCTCTCAAAGCCATCATTATCACCCCACAGAGCTCTTTTTGGTGGCACCTCTTCTTTTGCTACTGGTTTTCCAGAACTGGACTGGGAAAGCTCTGAGGTGCTGGCTAAGTTCGAATCCACCCATCTTGTTCCGGGAGATTGATTTTGTTTTTGGGGGTAAACTTCAGTGTTCCTGGGCAGTGCAGGGTCACTGCTGCTGGAATGAGAAACAATGTTATGATCTAAACTCTCTGGAGCAAGAGATGACATTTGACTACTTAGGGTGCTCTGTTGGTTGGAACCAGTATCATAGTCTATGGCAGCAACTGGAGACACTGTGTTCATCTGAGAGTCTTTAGATGAAGAGGCAATTTCTTCTGGAATCATTTTACCACCAGACTGTGGATTAGTTCTTGATTGAAATCGTTTATGTTGGAAAGAAGAAAGTCTGCCACTACTTAATGGGTCCTGGCCCATCAGCGGATGCTCAGAGGTATGTGTGTCTTTTTTTATTGTAGACTGTTGAGAAGGGGAATGATTTAAGCTAATAGCTGAAGCTGATTCTGGAGATATGTCTTTCTCATGAAACTGGCCCCGAGAGGGTAATTTCTGCTCTTGTGTTTTAGCAGCATCTCTAGGTTGCCTTGAGCTGCTCTGAGCCTCCAGTGAGCTGTCAGTGGAATATATGTGACTTTTTTTATGCTCTAATGTGCTGGTGTAGGGTGTTTGACTAGACTGACCAACTTGGCCATCACTTCCAGAAGAATATTGGCTCCTCGAGCCAGCACTCAAACCAAAATCTTGCTCAAGCTCCTGGAAGAAGGAATTATAGGAGGTAACAATATTGTAAGCCTCGCTTCTATTGAGAACTTTTTCTTTGATCTCCTCTATCAACTGATACTCTGCCTTCCTATGAGATGGGGTACTGTTAGATCCTGAGTTGATATTTTCATTGCTGCAAGAAAGCAAACATACAAAAATAAGCTAATAACTTGATTTATTTTGTAATAATACATAACTAATGTATACAAAAAGTAACAGAAAAAAAAAGCTTTAAATTCTTAATAGAATAAAATATTTTAGTCCATACAACAGAAAAAATTGTAGGTTTTTTTTTTTTGGTAAAAAAAAAACAATAGCTAAATTATTTGTTGCCAGGGCACTCTTATTTTGGAAACCTTTAAGAATGACTTGATTACAGAGATATGTACTGACACCTAACAGTCCACCTCATCATTTCTACAGTAACACTAACAGTATAACAGATACAAGCACGAGCAATACTATTGCATAAAACACACAAACAACCAGTGGTTTATGAATAAAGACTTGTATGTACTTCTCATTGACTATGAATGACATTGAAACACTCTGACTGAAAGTGGAATTGAGGAGTTTTTTTGTTTTTTGTTTAAATCTTTCTGTTTTTGCTTTAATGGAGAGGAGCTGGCCACTGTGTCAAGATCTAATGCAACTGTGGAATAAAACCTTTCTCTTTTCAGCTAGGCAGCCAAGCTTTCTAAGACTCAGCAGAAAAGATAGAGCATACTAAATTGTAATACAGCTCTAAAAAAAACAACTCTTAATTCTAAAGTAGCTTTTTAGATTTGTGATTTGATATCTTCTGTTGCTTTTTTTTTGGTCATTCTGTGGCAAATAATAATGATGATTTTACCTCAATTAGTTAAGTTCACTTTTAAGCCCTTGGACACATGGGCATGGTGCAATGGATGTAAAACATGTTTCTATTATAGGACTGAGGATTAATGAGGGTGTCACGTGGTCAGCACAATGACCAACAGCCTTTACCTTCCCCCCTAATTATCTCAGGTAACCATTAAACATAGGTGGACAAAAAAAAGGAGGGGGGGGGGTCTAATTATTTTAAATTAATAGATTTGTTATTACAGGACATCTTTAGTTGGTGCTAGATTTTGTGTACAATTTGTTACCCCCAACTCGAATAGTACAAAGCTAAAATATTAAATATAACACTGTCTGAATACATTAACAGAACTATAATTTGTTTGTCCACAACCAACCTGCCAGTCATAGTGTGAGAACCTTCATTTTTATTTCCACAGTCTTCTGTCCAGACATAGAGCTGAGCAGAATCTTCAAACACATTAGCGCCAAATATACTGCGAATATGGCCTTCCCTGCAATGGAGTGATTGTTTAATCAGAAACTGTACATACCAGAAATAAGGAGACTGCAAAGGAAGAAAAGAAAGACTGCTTGTACTGCTACATCTTATAAAATAATCTTATCTTATCATGCATCTAGTCATGCATGTTATAATGACTTAAATTCTGCCAAGTCACTGGTTTTCCTGGCTGGCTCAGGCAACCCATTCCATGCTAACTAGGGAAGAAGGAACATTTCTGAAGCTGGTAAAACATTGAAGTCACCGCAAGTTTTATAAGCTCGACCTTTTTTCCAACTATTTCCTAAAGGCAGCACGGAAAATCTTCTCCCAGATACCCCCTCTCCCCACTTGTCGTCAAATTAGATTGGACCATAGCGCTCTGAGCATTCTATAAGAATGAAAGTAGCACTATATAAAAGCTATAATTATTATTATAATTTTTAGTTAAGGGTCAAGGAGAAGTTATAAAAAGAAAATATATTTGAAGTGATAGCCCCTTTGGATGGCAGTGTTTGTACTCCAATGTCCCCATCTTAAGACACGATTTTCATGCTCAATAAGTTGCTATAACTAGAGCAGTGATGCCCAAAATACGGCCCGCGGGCCAGATCCGGCCCACGACGTGGTTATATCCGGCCAGTCGAAACGTTGACAAAAAGTAGAGAAAATCCCCTCCAAAAAAAAAAAGGTTGAAAAATGTATCTTTACCTACTCAGGACTCTCCTATTCTTTCTGATGTATTGATACCATGACCTTAAACGTTTATGCGTTTATGAACAGGGGACTCTGAATGTAGAATCTACCAGGAAATGTGGGCGGATCTTTACTTTTTTTGTGGAACATGATAATAAGCCAACATCTTTGTTCTATAAAGAAAGTGTGGCTGTTTAAAAAAACATATATATCGGCATTATAAAATAATGATGGTGGCATTACGGGTTTCAACCACGAATAAAAGATTGTTTAACTACAACTTGAGATTTGAGGATCGATGGGAATATTCACCAAAAAGAGACCTACGCTGTTGCTAACATTTTAAGTAGACTGATGAAGTTATTTTCTGACGCGTAAAAAAATATCGTCAAATATCACATAAGTGATAAATGTAGCACTACATCAAAACGGTTTTGGTAAAATAGTTTCAGAACAATATCATTTAGTTTTTGTAACGTTTCGGTCATGTGGCCCGCGAAACGAGTGTTGGAAATTGAAATGGCCCGCAGGTCGAATTAGGTTGGGCATCACTGCTTATAGGAAAGAAACAGTGCGTTGTGTAAATCCAACACTGCTTCACTTAACTAGTCTAAACTAGCCAAGGGAGATTGCCTATTGCCTATAAGTATAAAGCAATATCTAGACCTATCTCCAATCCCAACGTTTTAACGTCCTGAGAATCGCTGGTGATGGTGCATTTAAAATGTTCACTTTTGGTCATCACCAATGTTTACCTAGCTTCAAAAATGTTTACCTATGGTCACTAACGATATGTTTACCTAAACAGTTTCCTGCCCAATTCGCACGCCGACGCTCGGTCAGTGAATAGTTTTGGGTGACTTTCTACCAGTATGGAAACGAGGACAGTTCCTTTGAAGACATTTCTGTTCCTGCCTGGTGTTCCTTTCTTTCTGACCATCTGAAAAATAACACAATTTGAAATTGTCAACAATGAATTGACCAATAACACAAAATGAATCCGTTAAGAATACATTCACAAAAAAAAAAGTATATTTAACTTTGCAGAGAACAGTTAGCTAAACGATTTTTTTGTGTGCCTTGTACTAGACAATATTTTAATAACCAAATGCATCTTTGGCAGACTAAAAAAAAAATATGACCCTTTAATTCGAATTTATTATTTTGTAGAAGCAATGCAACTTTTACTTTTACCTTCAACAATTTGAAAGGACATAGATCTATAGTGACTCATTATGTGGGTCTATTCAATATGTGTAAGTATAAAACAAAAGTATTTTTAACAAGTGAAATTTAAAAAAAAATACTTTAAAAAATAAAGAAGCTCTTATTGAGTGAAGGGAGGCAACAAATAACTGCAAATCTCTCAATATTGCAAAGTTTATCTCCCATTTATTTATATAACAAAATAATTAAATACAACTAATAATTAACTGTTTGGTGTGTTTTTTTTCCAATGGATTCACGTGTCGTCATCAACCATGAATACTAGTGCAAAATTTCAACTTGATCCGAGAATGTGATAAGTGGGAGAAAAAAAAACCCACCCAGACAGACAGACACTTATAAATGACTTTGCTATTTATTATTTAATTATAAAAAAAACAAAAACAGGTGTACTGAATTGCTCATTTGTACTGATCATCAAAATTACTTAAGTACTAGTGCAAATTCCTAAAAGTACACATTCCTAAAAAGTTCTCACAAGTGCTAAATGTGCATCGGCGGCTGCAATTCAATAAAAATTTAAACTATTAGTCGCAAGCTAAGCTGGTCTATCTATTTTGAGGTGCTATTTAAAATAAGGACCAATCGGAAATATGTGTCAGTGAGCTATGAAATATGAATTAACGCGGCGCAATCTTTTCAAGTTAATTATAGTTTCCATGTCCAAATGCAGCTACTAGGAATGTTGGAACAGGTAAAAATTAGTTAATTGTTGAGAATTGTACAAGAAGTAGACCTTTGGATAATTGAGTTTAAAAAGAAAAAAGAGTATAAAGGTGAATACAATTGAAAAGTCAAGAATTGGCATATTAATATCCTAAGATTTAGATCTATTAAAATAAAAGCATCAACAGATGGCGCTTCACGAGTCAGGTGAGGTGGCAGAAATCAGTAAATACTCCTTCAAGCTCTTTTCTCCTCCTTAGCCGAAGAATGCCAAAATGGCACATCGAAAGTGTGTGTGTTCAGCATTAGCCAGGTTTTTCTGAGCTAACAAATTGAACAGCTTCCATTATTTGCTGAGTAAATTTCGTTTCATTTTTTTTTCCATGTCGTGTCGTTTATCTCTAGGACTTTTTATTTCGGGAGGATTGAGGGATTTTTAGCTTTTGACATTTAAATGTTGAATTGAAACGCAAGCGAATTTCTCAATTAAAAAGACTCACATATTGTTTGCTAATGTGAAAAAATGTCATGCGCACAGATTTAAGTTGCCCCAGGTAACGTCTGTTTTAGACGTAAAATGCTTCGATACAAATATCCATCATCAATGGAGCTATACGATCTAAGTAAAATCAGAAAGTTACATCGATGTCAGAATTTGCAAGAGCCCTAAATGCGATTGTGTGTGTGTATGCTTTATGATGGAAAGGTGTATTAAGACTTTCAATTGAAATGGTATGGCTCTTCCGCCGTCTCAAATCCAAATAATGAAGAAAGAAGGAGGTAACCTTTACCAACTCAGTAAACACCGGCGAAAGGCCGAAACAATCAAATTAGGTAGTCGACACGAGTGTTAACAAAATAAACACTTTTAATACTGAAAAAAGGGATCCGTCCAATGTCCTTCGTTATTAGCCGTCAGTATCTTCAAAAGACGTGGTGTTTCTAGTGTCGAATAGAGCGTTCTTGTTTTTTAAAGATCTGTCACGTCACTTGTCGCTAAGTAAAACTTTCCCCTTATTCCAGAAACAAATACTAAATTCTAATCATGTCATAACACAACAAACATTTTACATATTTGAACAATCTCGATAAAGCCTGTATGTTTTGGATCAGCGTTTCTCAAACTGTGGGGCTGGTGGAGCAGCGTCGTCCCCAGTGGGGCGTGAAATTCTGACCAAAGCAATAGTGGGGAGGGGTTGGAAAAGAAAGCGGTCAATTTATATTTCAATGATAAAAACAAATTGTATTTTAATTGTATTTATCAGTCCATGTTTGAATATTAACCAAGTAAAATAACCAGTGTTTCAAAAAATTTAAATTTTGAGTAAAAGATGTTTCATCTTTTGAAATGTATTCTATTTTCGCAAAAAAAAAACTCAGCAACAATATAGACTGTAAAAATTTTTTTAAGTAATCATTTCAAAATGTGTCCGCTAACGTGATTCTTCCTGAATTTTGTAGTCCGCTGCAAGAAGCGGAAGTCTTAATTAACACCAAGAAGATCTCATGACGATAAGACTCAGGTGCGTTCTATGTATCTAAAATGTTCCTCTCATAATTGTATTGGCCAGTGCTGCCTTATTAGACTTAATTTGACCAGCGGATTTTTATTTTACTATGAGGCCTGTGGCATCGCTTCTAGCCTGAACGAAGTAAGCATTTAAGACACGTGTAAGTTTATTAGCTGTATAGGACCTACGTATACAATATAAAAGGGGAGTAATATAAGAGAAAATGTATGGATTTAAAAAAAAAATATAAGAACCCACTATGTCCCTGATTAGCTTTACATTACATCTTAAGTAAAGCTGTAAATCTGTTAAGTAAAGGAGAGTTGAGTTGACTGTACGCTGTGTGTACTGTTAGGCGCTTCCGCGTTGTGTCTTATGCAGATAAATCAAACGAAGGTAACACTCAAATAACAAAATCCAATAACAAGACAGACCAACAATGTAAGTTAGTCGACGCTGATAGTAAATGTCGAACAAGAAGTTTCATAACGAAGGGAACCATCGAATGTCGCCAAGCTAAATCTCTACGTCCATAAAAACTGCCTCTCTCTAAAGCCTTCACAAGTTTTCTGTTTACATTTCGCTATCCTTACTCAAAGTCTAGTCTTGTTTTTACTAGTCGCGTCATTGTCTCTAAGTCAAAACTTCTTATTTATGAAACAACTAATTCCAAATCCTGCCATAACAGTACACAGTGTGTGCCCAATCTGACGTGAAGACAGAGAACTTAACACAGTAACAAACTGTACTTCCGCATTGAGTTGTCTAATAATTGTTTCGGTGAGCCCAGTGAAAAAGCCATGTCTAGTTTGTTCTTCTTCTTCTTCGTTCTCTTTATTCATGTCGGAAAGTTCAGATCAGTAATCCTATATCTGAGATGAACCGCGCAGTGGTTTCCAGATCAGGCAGTTCTCTGTAATGCTGTTTTTTTTTCTACAGGAGGGTTTTGGGGCCAGAGTCATGTTCGGGCCTCTTAATATTGAGTCATTGATCAGCCAGTGTTTTGGGATACCATTGTTCAATGTTCAGATGTTAGTATAGTCTTCTTCTTCTCATTTTACATGTCGGAGAGTTCAGATCAGTAACCCTATATCTATATCTGAGATGAACCGCGCAATGCTTTCCAGATCAGGCAATTCTCCGTATAGTTTTTGTTCTGTAGGAGGGCTTTGGGACCAGAGTCCTCTTCGGGCCTCTTGATAGAGTAAGCTGCTTTGAAGGACATGGTCAGTATTCTCTGGTGATGTTCCACATGGGCAAGTCTCGCTAGTCCAGACTTTTAGCTTCCGAACATACGTTGTCTCATTCTGTTGTGCCCGGTTCTGAGTCGAAAAACTATGCGTTGGTGTCGAACACAGGCATTGTGACGCAAGCTCTTGGTGATCAGAGATAGAAATAAACCTACCTCTTGGTGATCAGAGAAAGAAATAAACTTAGATCTTGGTGCTCAGACATAGAAATAAACTTAAATCTTTGTGTTCAGACATAAAAATAAACTTAGCTCTTGGTGCTCAGAGATAGAAATAACCTTAAATCTTGGTGGTCAGAGATAAAAATAAACTTAGATCTTGGTGATCAGAGACAGAAATAAACTTACAGAAAGTGATGAAGAGACCAATACTGATAGACTTCATACTTACAAATGAAAAGCCTTCAATGAAAGATTCAAGATGTGACTTATTTGACTTATTTGAAGATAAAGCAAACGATATTTTCACTAGAAAAGCCACTTTTTGCCAAGTCACAGAATGAAAGCAAAACTACGAGTTATTGAAACGGGTTTTAATTAAAAGTAACTTACAATGCTCACATAGTCAAAACAAAATTTTTTTTTGATAGCACACAGATGATTAATAGTCTATTTGGTATCCAATGTTGAATTATCCCCCTTTTCAAATTGGTCCAAAAAAATCTGGTTTTAAAATTATGTTAAAAAAAAAAAAAAGACAATAATATCCAACTAGGAAAAACTTTTTTTCTAGACAGCAAACAATTCGAAATAAACAGATATTCTATATTATATAGTCCTTACTAAATGTATGATCGATTTATGTTAAAACATTACATTCGTCCCAAGCAGGCCAAAACCATGACGAATAGTGATCATTTCCACTTATCGTGTCAAAGAGTGTACAATCTAGAGAAGAGAATGCTCAGAGTTATCTTCTCGTCCCCTATAACACTGATCCATATCTCCATTGAAAGCATTGAAGTTGGGTTACGTGTCAACATTACTGGAGCTTATCTGGTCGCCCCTTACTTCACCCCTCCCCCCTTTTCCCCGATGAGATTTAATGATGAAGGGTCGGAGGAGGGGGTGGTATAACCAAAGAAGATACACAAGTTTATATTGGGGTCCCACTCTCTCTTGCAAAAGGGTTACGCCCATAGACCTTTTTTTTTTTTAGAATGGACCAACTTATAGATTTTGTCAATAGTTAATTTTGCCTGATAGTGTTGTTGTATTATACACCAGCTAGCAGCAGTATATCTATATTGATGATGCATACTACGAAATTGAATGAATGCAAAATACCAATCCAGCAACTCTATATAGATTATAAAATGGCTTATGATAGTACCGGTATCTAAAGGAAATATCTGTATGACACACTACTGGATTTTGGAATACCCAACAATCCGACAAGACTTATACATATGACATTAAACAACTCAAAAAGTAAAGTCAAAATACAAGGAGAACACTCACGGGAATTATCTTATCTTATCTTATATGGTACAGACGTTACTTCAAAAAAGAAGATGATTACGTCCTACGCGTCATGCATCTAGTCATGCAAATTAACCAATGACTTAAATTCTGCCAAGTCACTGGTTTTCCTGGATAGCTCAGGCAACCCATTCCATGCTCTAATAGCATTAGGGAAGAAGGAGTATTTGTACAAATTTGTCCTAGCATTTAGGATTAAAACAAGGTGACTCACTTTCATGCATATCCTTTAATTTGACACTGGAGAGAGTTATAAGAAATATACACCTAAACACAAGGAAACAATTACTAATTCAGAAGAGGAAAGACAGGTCTCCAAATGCTGTATTATACATTTCAGAGTATCGGATCAATTTTAGATCTAGATCTAGCAGTAGTCAAAATTGATATAAACTCACGAAGAATTGTAAAGTATTAGATTTTTAATAATAATAATAATAGTAAGGGACTAGAATAAATTTTCACTTGAACGAAATTCGACCCTGGCAGCGCCAATAATAATAATAATAATAATAATAAATATTAAGGTGGGTATGAACCGGTTAAGTTACATGATTTAATATTATGAGTTGACAGCTACTTTACTTTCTCTATTACCACATTAACAGTATTTTCAAAACTTTCATAAAATAATTTTGAATGGATTAAAAAAAGCCCCAAAATAATAATCGGAAAGCCCATTAAGAGGGTAATTAAAGAGGCCACGAGCCTGTAGGATTGCCCATGATGAAAAAGTGGTAGAACTTCCGATCGAAGGCCCCTTTTGAAGAATGTTACGCAAGTGGCAGCGCCGCGCATCTATCCATTAGGTCATCTGAAAAACTAGGGGCCATTGATCGGAAGTTTAACCGAAAAAGCTTAGTGAAAAGAATAAATATTGAAGTTTCCTGAAGAAAAAAAAATAGTCTTGGAGATTGCATATAAAATTTCAAACCTAAGACGTTGCATAATTTAACGTCACTCACAATTTGACGATGTCTCCTTTTAATCAAAGTATTTTAGAAATTATTCTTCGGAATCCAAGCTCGAGTTTACAATTCTACCTTCCACTGAGCAGGACAAATGACGACCTAAGCAAATGTGCTTCAAAAACCTTCCGCCCGTTAGAACCATTTCTAAAGAGTTCCTTTTTTTTTGTGACGAACAATACACATTCAGCATATGATTCGCAGTCCTAGCAAATGACATGTTTGACCAATGACGTTGACTTTTTGAAAGACCCGAAGTTTGAGGACCTCGACATGAGTAACATGTACATTTTGAGTACTGTCTGTCTTATTTGTCTCCTGTCTTATGTCTTGTCCGTCTCATGTCTTGTCTGTCTTATTTGTCTCCTGTCTCATGTGTTGTCTGTCTTATGTGTTGTCTGTCTTGGGCATGTATTCTCACATTAGATACAGTAGGTCTCAAATTGGGTTCAGTCACATTCAACTTACCGGAGGGGTCTAGCGTTCTATTCCTCAACCCGGCCTTACGGGGGTCTGCTCCGCCACTGTATAATGCTATATATTACCAGAGAAATCAATATAAAATGGAGAGAGGACCCGTACCTGATTTCATCGATTTCATTCTACCACATTCATTCTCACCTTTTCCACAGAAAACAAGACCTTTAAAACAGGAGACAGTTTTCTTTTAATTACTCGGGTTTTAACATTTTGATTCTCCGACATGAATTTATCGCAATGATTTAAACAGAGACTTCGTTTATAAGATTGAAGAATTCATAAGAAACTTTAAAGTAAAACTGGATTCAAAATACTTTTCCCTAGTCACCATTACCCAACTTTCTCAAGTTCAGATTTTTCCTATGTATAATCAAAGTATGTTTAGACCATAGACTTATGTATAGTATATATAAGTCTATGGTTTAAAAACACTACTTTTTTTTCCAGAGATTTGCAAGACTAATTATAGTTTGAAATAAAAAGCTACACACCAAAGTAACTAACAAAAGCAAATACCTGTACTTAAATATGAACATCTTTTTAAAATATTATTTTTCTAAGACAATTTTTTTCGGGGGTGACACTTAAGTTTCCCTATAATTTCGCTTTTTCTCAACTTGTGGATCGCATTTTGCTGACAGGGGTTGGTTGAAGGCACCTTTTTTTATCCTAGGGATAAACATTGGTTGTATTTGTAATGTAATTAGGGCCTAGAAAATCATAATATTCAAAAGTTTCTTATAAATTAACATTTTTTATAAATATCCACCAAACCAATTCTGCCCGTTATTGCATTAACTCTTTCTCTCCGTAATTATTTTTCCACGTTTTGAAGGAATTCTTCATTTGCTCATTACTGTTTCACCACCCCTGTAATGATTGGGCTCAATAGCTTTGTTGTTTGTTATCAGAAAATGTTGTATTTGGTATAGAATTAAAGGGAAATGCATGCTCTTTTTATATAATTCAAAGCCAAGTTTTAAAAAATAAACATTAATTTAATTAATGAGGTCAAAATTAACGATGGTATCGTTGATTAGGAGTGAAAGAGTTAGGAGTGAAAGAGTTAAAAGAAAAAAGTCTAATTTCCGCACAGCGTTTAATCCTCCTTCTGTTGACGAGGACTACAAGACAGACCCAGGCTTAGATGGACCGAGACCATACTATTTAGAAGGCCTGAACACTGACCTGCGGTGTCGCCACCTGTGGGCAGTTTAGACCAATAGCTCGTTGCTACATAGCAGGTCGTGACGTCTGCGATGGATCGAGACCAATCGTTATAGAAGGCCTGAACACTGACATGTGACGTCACAAACCTCTTGACGACGTGGCAACGAGCTATTGGTCGAAACTGTCCAAAAGTTGTGACATTACGCCCGCCAAATATATGTACCAGTATTATTTAATTACTCTACGTCCGCCAAACATCTGCGAAAGTATCATTTAAATACCGTACTAATACCAAGCGTGATTAGGAACTACGAGTAACAATTTGAACCGAATAGCATCCAGAAACACACCTCTTACTCTACAGTACAGCAATTCTTGAAAAAAAGCTCTAAAAATATGTCCTCATAGCTCAAGACATGTCCTCATAGCTCAAGACATGTCCTCATAGCTCAAGACATGTCCTCATAGCTCAAGACACATGTCCTGCAAGCTCTAGCCACATATCCTCATAGCTCAGCACATAGCTGAAGACACATGCCCTCATTCATAGATCTGGAATCTAGACACGTCCTTATAGCTCAAGACACATGTCCTCATAGCTCAAGACATGTCCTCATAGCTCAAGACACATGTCCTACAAGCTCTATCCACATATCCTCATAGCTCAGCTCATACCTGAAGACACATGCCCTCATTCATAGATCTAGAATCTAGACACGTCCTTATAGCTCAAGGCACATGTCCTCATAGCTCAAGACATGTCCTCATAGCTCAAGTCATGTCCTCATAGCTCAAGTCATGTCCTCATAGCTCAAGACACATGTCCTCATAGCTCAAGACACTTCCTGAATTGATCATATTCGCTCTTGAGACTCGAATGTTTCTAAAACATATCTACAATGTTCACTTCGAGTAGAAACAAAAATAACAAAGCCCGCAACGCTGTAATGTGCGTAAACTCACTGCCTGTAGACAAAACGCAGCCTTGGTCAGTGCTACCGAAATGTAGCAAACGAATTCATTGTTAGATCCAAACCCTTTTATTTATTTTTTTTTGGCTGACTGTTTATAAAGGAACCTGTCCCTTTTATTTTCCCAACACCCTCCCCCCCCCCCCGTCCCTCTAGCATGACTTGACTTCCTATGTTACATGCTCTGTCGTACTTTGTTGTCCACTACTACAACAGACAAAAAAAAAACACCCTCTTATTGTTTGTGTGTGTGTGTGTGTAAGGTGCCCCCTTGTTTCTCTTTTCTTCTCCTTAGATCGCGTGTGTTGAACACCCCCCCCCCCCACGACGTTCTCTGTACCACCATATCTTATCAATTACCAAACCGGGGGCAGGTCGACCCAGTCACAGAGCGGCTGTTCTACATGTGTTTTAAAAACAAAGTCATGTCTATAGGTAGCAGAGGCCCTTAGGGTCGAACGTTCGTGACAAGAGGCCTGTGCATGTCGGAGAGGCAAATCTAAAACAGTTTGTGACTACAAACATGTTTGGATCCTATTTCAAAAGAGAAAAAAAAGTGAACTCGTGTTTCGTGATGGCCTCTAAATGTTTACTGCGCCAGAGGGGAGTAGAACTTTGTGGGTTTGTTCCCCCCCCCCCCCACATACACACCCACCATTTTCCAGGGTTTTTAATTTTAATGAGCCTGTCCAATCTCTCCCAACTCATCAACTCTAAAAGACTGTTGAAATAAGCACTCTTAAGCCACTCTTATAGTAAGTATAGACAATATACCAGTAAGTTATGTAGGGCTGTAGAAAGAAGTCTTTCAATTATTTTTTTTTTCAAAAAACTATGCCTATATAAAATTAAAATTAGAACAAGCAAAATAGAATAAAGCTTATATAAGAGAAAGAACTGCACATTTAATATATAATATATAAAATACTTGGAGGCGCGGTGGATGAGCGGTAAAGCGCTTGACTTCCGAACCGGGTTCTCGGGTTCGAATCCTGGTGAAGACTGAGATTTTTATTTTCGGGATCTTCGGGCGCCTTTGAGTCCACCCAGCCCTAATGGGTACCTGACATTAGTTGGGGAAAAGTAAAGGCGGTTGGTCGTTGTGCTGGCCACATGACACCCTTGTTAACCGTAGGCCACAGAAACAGATGACCTTTACATCATCTGAAAGGGGAACTTTTTTTACTTTTTTATATAAAATACTGCGGGCCTTAGTTTGTGTATTACTAATTTAGGGGATTGGATTTAGATCTATGCCAAACTTATGCTACACCACTTTTAAGAAGAACATGAAGACTTATCTGTTCAAAACTTTTTTAGATTAGTTTGTCATTTTAGCTGTTGTGTTTGTGTTTGTAATGTTATTACAGCGCCTTGAGCTTACATTTTGTTTGTTAACAGCGCTTTATAAATAAAATTATTATTATTAAATTATCATCAAGTTCGTTTCATTCCCCACGAAAATAAAAGTAGATTGAGAAAATAGGTTTACCCGTTAAGCCGATACATTCATATCAAATATAAAAATAGTGTGAAAACGGGTTTATCCGATTTGTTAAACGGTTTATTTCTTTAACAGAGATACATTTATCTTTTTTTTTATTCTTTATTTTTGGGGCCCCCTGTTGTTGATGGAATATTAAACATACACTATGGTCTCCGCCCTGATCCAAGGAACATTTATGCCAAGTTTTATCAAGATTGGTCAAACGGTTCTGATTTCTATGAGGGACATAATTGTGCAAAATTTCAACTTGATCCGAGAATAGGAAATGGGAGATAAAACGTGTACCATAGAATTGTATATACTATATCTAGACTGGACATGGGAGATCTTTTAACACTACAAATAATGTCGTGAAAATTTTTAAAAAGTTGAAACAAGGCGTTGCTTTGTAAAGTAGTTATAAGAAGTAACGTTGTTATTTTTTCAACCCTAACCTATGTAACATATAATTTAATGTTTAGATCTAGATCTATTAATTGAACATCAAAATAAAGAGTTCTCTCGTCTCATAATTATTATTTTGCAATTTATAAACACATACTTTAGAAATATCTAGGTGATCAATCTATTTAAATGTACATTAGATGATTAAAACCAACAGACATGAATTATTTCAATCTAGGATTTTTGAAACATTATCTCAATGGATACTAAAAGAAAATGGCTTTTTTTTTTCATATATTTGCGTGAATATATAGTTCTGTGATTAATAGCCCATTCTAAAGAAAATCCGAGAAATGATTTCTAAAATTTGAAAACTAAAGATCCTTACTTTTCTAAGACAGTTTGAAAAAGATTTACGTACATATATATATATATATATATATATATATATATATATATATATATATATATATATCAATCGCGGATAAGAATTTGTTTCCGATTTCCAGTCTAGATATTATATATAAGTCTATGACGTTTAGAAATCCTATACCAAACAGACAGACGGAGTGAGTCGATATTAGCCCTGTAAAAAGAGTCGGCCACTGCAGGTCAGTCAAATGTCCCACCCAGCTTACTCCTAGGTCCAACTCAAAGCGGTGACATTGAATTTTTTTTAAAGTGTAAGACCATTATTAGGCTATCTTTTTTTTTTTTTTAATTGCTTCGGTATAGTCCGTCTTTATTGCTCTAGTGAAAAGAGGATTGTTTCAAATGTAAGAAAACTTTACAACAGTGTGAGAAAAAAAATGGCTTGGTGGCCGAGTGGTAAAGCGTTTGGTTTCCGAACCAGGGGGTCTGAGTTCGACACGTGACTGGGATTTTGAATTCGAAATTTTTAGAAAGTCCCTAAGATGGGGGAAAATATATATATATAAGTGGCAGGGCCGGTCCTACAGATTGCGGGGTCCTATGCGAAACGGATTGCGCGGGGCCCAGTCTGGGTAGGGATAAGGATAATAGGCCTAAGTGAAAATTAAGATTTGTATTAGAAAATAAATTCGTTTTTGCATTTAATTCATATTTTACAAAGTACAAAATCACAGTCAAATTAACTTTACGAGCCATCTACAATAGATAGTAGTTTTCCAACAAAAAGCTGATAAAACATACAGATCTGCTTTTTACATATGCTATCGACTAGCAAAATATCGTGTGTTTTCAAGAGGTCGAGATAGATTTAGATCTATATTTATATGCCAGTGACTATTAAAGTAAATTAGTTATTTGAACTTCTTGTTTTGGTTAAATTCAACTTATTATTACATTTTTATTAAATGAAAGCTGACAATGCCCTATAGTTTTTAAGCACAATTTTGTCTGTTTTTTAAGGAGATTTGAATGAGTTTTCAGAAGATTTTGATATTTTCAGGAGATTTCCGTGCCTTTTTTTTTTTTTTTTGTCTGTATATTTTGCAGTTTCGGGTGCATTCCAGGAACCCTTTAATAATAAGTTAAAATGATTTAATTTAATAATTTACACCTAGAATTCGCGCGGGGCCTATGAAAGTGCGGGAACCACTGCGGCCGCATAGTTTGCAGTGGCCTAAGACCGGCCCTGATAAGCGGTTGGCCACAAGACACCCTTGTTAACGGTCAGTCATTAAAACCTATGAGCTTTACATCATGTGCCCGAAGGAACGCAGCGTCTGAAACTGGAAATTTTACCCTTTTTTTTTTTGTGATGAGTACAAGAGTATGTCAAGTCAGTTACGTAAGTTTAATAGTACGTCAGAGAAATACATGCAAACAGTAAACGCACACAACAGTAAGTTAGTAGATAACGCGGCGGTCACACACACAACACTAAGTTTGTAGAGTACATGGCGGACATCCCCAAGAAGTCTAATGTGTGGTCAACTGACGGACATGTAGGTTTCCATGACAACATGCTGGAAGTATTACTTAATTTAAAAGCTCTTATATGCATACATACATATATGTGTATGGCTCTGTACCTATGTATATAGCTATTGATAACTATATAAATGTGATCTAAATCTAGGTTATAAATTAATGTTTAATTCATTTTTAAACAAAGGAAGATTTAATGTATAGGCCTACACAAGCAGCAGATAACAGCTCGCTATATAGCTACACATATGATCTTGTCAGGCTATATAGATCTAGGAATCTAGGCTAAGGCGACAGACAAATAGGCTACTTATCGTATGTCAATACCCTTATAACAAAATACACTGAATGTAGATCTTAGTTTATGAAGGATTAAATATTTTAAGCGTCAGATAACAAAGTATACATACACAAACATAGTCCACTAATTGGTCAGATAATCCATTTTCTTGAAAGATCAGCAAAACAACACATGTCCGTGTTGGAACAGCTCGCCATTCGACCCTAGCACATAGTTCAAATTTCCTTATTGGAAGGGCTTCCGATCAGACATGACAAAACTAGCCCCCGACACACACACACGCCGAGGGGGACAAAGCCACGGCTAGGCTTGTTTTTGCTGTGAAATGGCATTCTTTTCATGACCGTCACCCTTAAAAAAAAAACTGGGAATCGGGAGGGGGGGGGATCTTGTGAACTCCCCCGGTCCTTTCCTCCAAATATCTCTCCCCGTCTTTTGTCGTCTGCTACACCATGGCACAAACACACACACACACAAAGCCTACAGCCTACATGCAGTGTTTTTTTAAAGGCCGCCAAGCTCTCAATCAAATATCTACATTGGTATGTGAGAAACTTAGGTCACAGGTCACGTGTGTAAATGTATGCGTGTGCGTGTGTGGTTTAACTAGCGGTAGCCTAAGGCAGCGGTTCTCAGCTTGAAGATACGCAGACTCCAGTGCTCTATATAGTGTTTTGCGGAGATTTCTCAGTGGTCACAATCAAAACTTGTATTAAAGTTTAGAAAAAAAAAAAAGGGACCCATGGAACAAGCAAGCTTTTCATAATCTAAGATCATAACGTAGCCTATACCAGATTTTTTGAGAACCACTCCTTGATCAACGGTACACTTAAAACAGAAGGGAAAAAGGGGAATGGTACATACATATAGAGGTTTAATAACTTTGACTAACACAAGCTGCGATTCTCTTTTTTACAATTCATTGACCCGTAAAACCAGCATAATCGATTACAAAAATATAGAGCAATTGTTAAGGGCGATTTTTTAGTATTGGCGATTCGTTGTTATTGACTCCGAATCTTTATGACTACATGTAGATCTCGGTTATAGATTATTATGTACTGAAAATAAATCGTCCCATGACAAGCCATACATATTTTTCTTGTATGTAGTATTCAAAAATGGATAGCTGACACTAATAATCAAAGCAATACTGACTTACTAAACTGGCTGCTAAACTGAGGTCTAAGGGTTCGATCCCCTGGTTCGGTTGCAGAGAAGTGTAAAATATCCTAGGCCTTGTTAAACAGTTGTAGTGTCAACTAAGTCAAAGGAAGCTTCCTCTGGACATTTAGGGTAATTGAGCTAGAACTAGCGGCCATGTAGTTTGTTTTATTTTAGAAAGTAATAGGCCTACACAAAACACATTTCTTATTCCATAAGCTAGGAAAAGTGCCCCGCATTACCTAGTACCATTAGAACATGAAACGGGTTGCCTGAATCAGCCAGCAACAACTAAGACTTAGCAGAGTTTGTCTCTAGCAAACACGACATGATTAACACACGGACGTAATATTTTCTTCTCTTCTGAAGTAACGTCTGTAAATTATAAGATAAGATAAACATACATCGTATAACTTATTCACAAGTAATGAGGAGTGTTTCTATTCTATTTAAACTGGAGATAGTGAAATATAAAAAAAGACCAAAGTCACCAAAGAGAGTGTTGATTATTATAAACGAATAATAACAAGACTCTGGATATAACTTATAAGACATGAAATCAGATGTTTAATCTAACGCCATTTTGGTTGACAACAACAGTTACAAGGGATGTTACTCCCAAACACCGAGTGGTGCAACCTATATAAAACACACATCAACAGAGAGTACTGTGCTAATTGCAGTGATGAAAAATGTCACTATATCGTGCGTTTACTTTGTGGAAGAATTACATTGTGACATATTTTAAAATTTTAGATACACGTAGACCTGCCGGAGGGATCTGAACATTCTTTTCATAGTTTTTATTTTTAAAATCCCCTAATTTATAAAATGTTATTATGGAGCGAAAATATACGGCTCATCCTGATGTTTACTTCAAAACATAAAACATAAAAAGTCGAGGCAGTAAGAGGAAGTTCGTGTATTCCGCGTGATCCCCCCCCCCTCCCCCCAAGAGAATAACACTAAATCTTTCCTTAAAGGTGAAATTGATGTCAGCCGGCGAGCATCGATTCTGTCTAGTGTCTCGTCTAGACATCCGAGGGCCCGAGGCTAAACACTCAGTGATCACAACAGCATACAGACATCTAGAGCTACATACGTAAATATCTACACAAAGAAACACACACACCCACGCTCAAACACTCTCCTTGCAGCCAGCCCTATTTGAAGACATTATTGAGCTTAGATTTACATGCTTGCGGCTCTTGGGCGTACAGCAATAAAAACAGAAACTGTTCTAAGCATATATATGTATATCTATTTATGTGTAGAAAATATAATAAAACTATCAGATTGTAACATTCGATACCGATGCTTCTGACATTTTGTGTTTTCAGTGTCAAAATAGTTCATAAAAAGTGAAATTTGCAGCAACTACAGGCGTGTAGGGGAGCAGGCGCGGTGGCTGAGCGGTAAAGCGCTTGGCTTCCGAACCGGGGGCAGGGGTTCGGTGAAGGATTCAGGGTTTGGTGAAGACTGGGATTTTTAATTTCGGTATCTTGGGGCGCCTCTGAGTCCACCCAGCTCTAATAGGTACCTGACATTAGTTAGGGAAAAGTAAAGGCGGTTGGTCGTTGTGCTGGCCACATGACACCATTGTTAACCGTAGGCCACAGAAACAGATGACCTTTACATCCTCTGCTCCATAGACCACAAGGTCTAAAAGGGGAACTTTACTTTACTTTTTTACAGACGTGTAGAGAGCTCCAAGCATGAACATTCTAATTGGCTTCACCAGATATAAAAAGAGCTAAAATTGTAGATTTCCTGACAGCTCAGAACATATGAAGTGGTTTACATGCATAAAAAAAAATAATAAACTGGAGTTGTCAACTCGAAAACTAGATGGTAAGATCAAAGAAACGAAATGTTTTGATCACGTGGCTGTAAGGTTCGGGGCGGGGGAGGGGAGGGAAACAAAGCAATTTGTGGTGACTTTGAAATCTGGTTTCACGGAATAAAAAAAAACAACAACAACAGTTCAGCACCTTACATATCCCAGACATTAAAACACGAGAATACGATAGTGTCAGCACAATGCTCAGGAAGTAAAAAAATAAACTAGTTAACACCAGGTGTTTTATACTTTTTGGCATTCATACTTAATTTAGAAACGTACGTATTGGGTGCATTAAAAATAAAAGTTGGAGAGAAAAGGATAAAAAAGAAAGAAAGAAATCAAAAGAAAGAAATACATTGTCAACGCATTATCTATATATGTATGTCCACATAACTAGATATTGTTTTACAAACTCGGAGGTATTTCATAGGAGCGTTCGACCTTTAAAAACATGGTCCAATACTATGTAGAAAAGAGCTCCAACAGAAAGTATAAACATATTTACATTTTGCCGACATATTTGTCCTTTATAGTAAAAAGAAAAGTAAAGTTCAACTTTCAGACCTTGCGATCTATGTTGTAGATGATGTTAATGTCATCTGTTTTTAAGGCCAACGGTTAACGGGCAGGGTGTCATGTGGCCAGCACAACGACCAACCGCCTTTACTTTCCCCAACTAAAGTCAGGTACCCATTAGAGTGAGGTGGACTCAAGAGTAATTAAAAATCCCAGCCTTCACCAAGATTCGAACCCAGGATCTCAGGTTCGGAAGCCGAGCGCTTAACCACTCACCCTCGCGCCCCCTTGTCTTTTATAACCTCAGTGTATTTTGGGTCACTTAAGAAATACATGTTATGTTTTATGTTCCTGGACCTAGCCATGACTCCAAACCCCGAAACACAGGTAAAAAAAAATACAACCAAACCAATACATTAATAAAATAACGGTAACTACAAGAAGTGCTAAAACGTAGTCATCTGGACTTAAAGGTAACTTTAAATGGTACATGTATTGACTAAAACCTACTTTTTAAAAGCCAAACCATGTACTGGAAGTAATTTATAAAGTCTGCCCGCGAACTAAAAGTAATTTTAAAATTTTCACTGCGTACTAAAAGTAATATTAAACTACAAATGGTTATATAAATTTTTAACCACATTCTGAAAAGTGTCATTAAAGATATGATCTATGTCCTACCACGGGTAAAGTTCCAAAGTGATGGTGCCACTTCCACTGGATATGAAGCGCATCCAGTGAAGACGATTGCGAGCTGGACACCAGATGACCAGAGTCCGTCATAATTCAATACGCTATCCCTGCGTACACCTTTCTGGTAAGTGCCTGATGTAATGAGTGCACAGTACATCCCAGAAGTGTCAAGCAGTCAAAAAGTGGATTGTACTTTCCGCGATAAACATAATCTCTAAAAAAAACTTCGCGACACAAAAACACAAAAAAAAACCACAAAAAAAAAAAACCACACAAATAAATGCCGAAGACAATTACGAAGAGAATTTATATAGATACCAAAAAAGACAACGGATTGGTCTGCGTTTACATGACAAAATATATAGGTCATGGATGGGTCTGCGAATCCATATACAATAAATCACTACCCCTTCGTAGTCGAAGACATTCGCTTTATTATTATAATATCCACGAAAAATTAGACACTTTAATAAATGAAATCATTCTTTTAAAAATCTGCCGGAGGTCCTAAAATAGAATAGCAAACAACAACTTGATGACCTATATTGAAATAAACTTTATAACAAAAATCACTATAAATTTGTACACTGGGTCTAATGAAAGTTCCAAGGGCTCAAGTCAATTCATCGTTTCAACACTCCCTTCCATCGGGAGGTTGACAAACACGCGCACACACTGAGACACGGGCAGGTAGGTTAACATGGCCAAATGTTTCAAGTTGACGGGACAGAAAGACAGGGATGCCAGGTAGGTCACTGCAGGGATGCGCGCGCCAGGGCTGTGGAGATTTGCTGTAATTAACTGTAGGCCACGCAGTGATCACTGTGATTTGATGAGGCATCGGTGGTTCTCAAACTAAGTAACATGTGCAGTATCTCTCTCTATTTTCTTCTCTCTTTTCTTTTCATGCATACCGGTACCTACTAATCAAAAATCTGTTTTTCAAGTTTATGTAGACTTCAATAACGATGTGTAATTGGTTTGGGTGTTCATGTTTTTTAGTGAAGTCACGGCCCATAAAGATGACACAAGACTATATTTTCGAAAGACAAGTAGCTATGGTTTAAAATGGATGTGGCTATGGCTTAAAAGAAGTGTTGGTATGGTTTAAATGACAAGTAGCAATGATTTCAAGGACGTGTTGCTAATGTTTAATGGCATGAGGCAATCGTTTAAATGGCATGTGGTTTTGGTTTAAATGGAATGTGGCTATGGTTTAAATGACATGTGGCTATGGTTTAAATGGCATGTGGCTATGGTTTAAATGGCATGTGGCTATGGTTTAAATGGAATGTAACTATGGTTTAAATGGCATGTGGCTATGGTTTAAATGGCATGTGGCTATGGTTTAAATGGCATGTGGCTATGGTTTAAATGGAATGTGGCTATGGTTTAAATTGCATGTGGTTATGGTTTAAATGGAGTGTGGCTATGGTTTAAATGGAATGTGGCTATGGTTTAAATGGCATGTGGCTATGGTTTAAATGGAGTGTTGTTATGGTTTAAATGGAGTGTGGCTATGGTTTAAATGGAGTGTGGCTATGGTTTAAATGGCATGTGGTTATGGTTTAAATGGAGTGTGGCTATGGTTTAAATGACATGTGGCTAGGCATGTGGCTATGGTTTAAATTGCATGTGGCTATGGTTTAAATGGCATGTGGCTATGGTTAAAATGGTATGTGGCTATGGTTAAAATAGCGTGTGGCTATGGTTTAAAGTTTAATGAGCATGTGGCTATGGTTTAAAGTTTAATGAGCATGTGGCTATGGTTTAAAGTTTAATGAGCATGTGGCTATGGTTTAAAGTTTAATGAGCATGTGGCTATGGTTAAAATAGCATGTGGCTATGGTTTAAATGACACGTGGTTAAGGTTTAAATGACATGTGGCTATGGTTTAAATGATGTAAGGATATGGCTTAGAAGCCAAGTGGTTATAATTTAAATGACATGTGCCTCTGGTTTAAAGACGTTGGGCTATGGTTTAAATGACGTGACTAGGGGTTAGCACTTGTGTTAAACTTCAGTCAAACAGGGATCTACCTTCGAAGTAACTAAACATTTTTCAGTGGAGAATGTCATATGGCAAGCAAACCCCAAGTCTAAAACTTTGAGATCAGATGAGAGCTGGATATAAAAACATGGCAATTCACTCTCTCCACCCTGATAGCGTTGACCTCATTAGATACGTTTTTATTTGGCCCCACTGAAACACACACTAGAGATAATTAATATGACACACAAGCCTCTTAGTCGTGATTGACACATTCTAAATGGATGAACTACACAGTCGAACCTCGATAATTTGATTTATCGACAAATAACTTTAAAATAAAAATGGGGGACGGGGCGCTTAAACTCCATTTTTAACTTTCAACCTCACCACCGTTCAGACATTTGTTTGACCTACAAACTCTTTAGCTGAATCATTGCTGACATGAAATAATTGCCTCTGATAGACATAATGAATTATTAGTTTTACCGGTTTAATTCAGTCAAACTGAAAACAACTTATTCCCGAGGAATCGCATTGGAGTCGACGCATTTATACTTTTTTTTTAAACGTTTGTTAAGGACACCAAGATATGTATCGTCGAGTAGAGACCAATCGTCATAGTAGGCCTAAACACTGACCAGTGACGTCGCAATCTGTGGGTAGTGGAGATCAATTATGTGTATATTGTTATGATTTGTCATTTTGACCTGCCTTTGTAGCACTAGTGCTTTGTGACAAAACAAAAAAAAATGTAGAAATTGTTGTCACAGGTCAGTTTTCAGGCATACTGGATCCGACCCTTTTCCTGTTTTATCATGCACGTGGCTGGACTGCGTCAGGTCACGGGCTGGATAGTACGTGGTCACGTGCAAGCTGCCCTGCCTCATAGTAGCGCCCGGGTGGAAACGGTCTTAAGAGGAAACGATTAGGCCAAAAGATAGTTAAACAATACAAAGATAAAGGCACATTCCTCGTCCCATATGCTAGGACAAATTTGTACAAATACTCCTTCTTCCCTAGTGCTATTAGAGCATGGAATGGGTTGCCTGAGCTAGCCAGGAAAACCAGTGACTTGGCAGAATTTCAGTCATTGGTTAACATACATGACTAAATGCATGACGCGTAGGACGTAATCATCTTCTTTTTTGAAGTAGCATCTGTATTATAAAAGATAAGAAGATAAGATAATTGTTGAAGCTGTATTTTAAAATATGTAGGCTCCTACATGTTACAATGTTGCCAATTTGTGTGTCATATTATTGTTTCCGCTTTGCAAATATCAATAAACATAATAAATCAGATATTGTGAATATATTTCTTTTTAAAAAGTGGTGTTGTAAATATGAATATATCCCATTAGCAATGCAATACATAGTAATACAATAGTACACTTTAGTGACTAGACTAGTCAATGGTCTATCTCCTGATAATGATACACCTTCTCATTCTGTTTATTGATTTTTTGCAGACTGAATACGGTGTTCCAGTTTCTTTTTTTATGCTCAGTTATCCCCCTTAGTATTTTTAAATGTCTCCTGAACTTAGTACCACCCTCGCATTTTTCCCCCCAATGTATGCCACTACCTTGACCTACTAAGCTCTGCAGGGTACATAGCAAACGAAAGACAGGATACACAGGTTGTTGCCAACTTTTAAAAAAATAAAAAAAAAGGTCTCATTGTTATCAGACGTTAGACACATTAATGGCAAATGTACATTTCTAAACGGATTGTCAATGGTGTGCGTGGAAACTAGGTCAAGAGTCTCAGATGACACAATTTGTTTGATCCTGTGATTTTAGACTCCGCACCAACTGTAAGCCACCTCAAAGCTTAATAAGCACGCAAACACGTACATCAATAAAGGGGAAGTAATATTGCTGTAGAGATATCATTACATGCGTTCTAGTTAACATATTTAGTCAATTGTAACTATAGAGAGTCCCATCAATGGCGGACAAGTAAAATAGATAGCTTTTTATGGCATCCGTTGACAAAGTATCGAAAATGTTGATAAGCTAGCTTTTTTTTTTTAAAGGTCATAACAAAGAAATCACTAAAAAAAGATCATTTAAAAAAGATCAGTTTGAAAAAATAATTTAAAAATAGAAATGAAAAAGTTTAATAACAGATCATTGTTAAAAGAACATTTTTTTCCCCTTTTTATTATTGAAATTTCAATTTTCTAAACACTCGTCGCTTGTGGCACCAAGTATTTTTAATATATATAGGTCTGTGTTCTAAACTCTGAAAAGATCATATATATATATATATGTTATTTATTAATCACAGAACTATATATTCACGCAAATTCATGAAACAAAGCCATTTCCTGTTAGTTTCCATTAAGACAATGACCCAAAGTCCTAGATCGAAATAATTCACGTCTATTGATTTTAGTCATCTTATGTACATTTAAATAGATTGATTTTGTTTTCATTTATCTAAAAATTGCAAAATAATAGTTATGAGACGAAAGTGCTCTTTTTTTTTTCGATGTTTAATTATCAAATCTAGATCTAAACATTAAATTATTTGTTACATAGGTTTGGAATAAAATAAAAAAAAACGCCTTCATCTTTTTTTTTTCCACGACATTTTTTGCAGTGTTAAAACATCTCCATGTCCAGTCTAGATATAATATATAAATATATAGGTATGTGATCATTACTAAGACAGAAGAGCGATTTTCCAAGATACAAGGCGACTGCCATTACAGCTTGAAAAAATGTTACATAACGATTGGATACGCATTTGTTTCCGTTTCCAAGTCTAGGTATAATATATATATAGGTCTGTGTTTTTTTTATTCATTAAAACAAATGTACCATTTCCACCCAGTTCCCCCCTCCTCGCTGATACACGCCTACGACTTTCTTAAGACTCTCCAAAGACTTCCCTTCTCGCAGAACTAACAGAGCTAAACTTTCATGATCCTAACGGTAAGGAACACGATAGGTTAGATCGCGTTACACTCTTAAGTCTATTGTTCATCATCTAAAATTCTAAATGTTTTTT
Organism: Biomphalaria glabrata; assembly: GCF_947242115.1. Classification (NCBI taxonomy): domain Eukaryota; kingdom Metazoa; phylum Mollusca; class Gastropoda; family Planorbidae; genus Biomphalaria; species Biomphalaria glabrata. The sequence continues at coordinate 6,922,178 of NC_074717.1, read as the reverse complement.
TTTTTGCTAGGTTCAAACGTCCTCTTTAAGAGATATCCAAAGTCAAGCATTGAACGTTATACAAGACAATACTAATAATAATCTTTAGTATCCGTGAGGAAATGTGGTTTACAATAGTGCATTAAAAAACATAACATGATTAGAGCAAACAATATATACGTTCATACAACAGTTAACTCTTGAACATTACATACACATTTACAACAGTAAGTGACAGTTTGGTCAACGATTTCATCAGCAAAGGAACAACAGAGTTTTTGTGTCCATTTGTTTTTGTGATCGGTGTCTTATAGGTGTCTTATATCTTATAGGTGGCTTATAGGTGTCTTATAGGTGTCTTATATCTTATAGGTGGCTTATAGGTGTCTTATAGGTTTCTTATATCTTATAGGTGTCTTATAGGTGTATTATATCTTATAGGTGTCTTATATCTTATAGGTGGCTTATAGGTGTCTTATAGGTGTCTTATATCTTATAGGTGGCTTATAGGTGTCTTATAGGTGTCTTATATCTTATAGGTGTCTTATATCTTAAAGGTGTCTTATATATTATAGGTGTCTTATATATTATAGGTGTCTTATAGGTGTCTTATATCTTATAGGTGGCTTATAGGTGTCTTATAGGTGTCTTATATCTTATAGGTGGCTTATAGGTGTCTTATAGGTTTCTTATATCTTATAGGTGTCTTATAGGTGTATTATATCTTATAGGTGTCTTATAGGTGTCTTATATCTTATAGGTGGCTTATAGGTGTCTTATAGGTTTCTTATATCTTATAGGTGTCTTATAGGTGTATTATATCTTATAGGTGTCTTATATCTTATAGGTGGCTTATAGGTGTCTTATAGGTGTCTTATATCTTATAGGTGGCTTATAGGTGTCTTATAGGTGTCTTATATCTTATAGGTGTCTTATATCTTAAAGGTGTCTTATATATTATAGGTGTCTTATATATTATAGGTGTCTTATAGGTGTCTTATATCTTATAGGTGGCTTATAGGTGTCTTATAGGTGTCTTATATCTTATAGGTGGCTTATAGGTGTCTTATAGGTTTCTTATATCTTATAGGTGTCTTATAGGTGTATTATATCTTATAGGTGTCTTATAGGTGTCTTATATCTTATAGGTGGCTTATAGGTGTCTTATAGGTGTATTATATCTTATAGGTGGCTTATAGGTGTCTTATAGGTGTCTTATATCTTATAGGTGTCTTATATCTTAAAGGTGTCTTATATATTTTAGGTGTCTTATAGGTGTCTTATATCTTATAGGTGGCTTATAGGTGTCTTATAGGTTTCTTATATCTTATAGGTGTTTTATAGGTGTATTATATCTTATAGGTGGCTTATAGGTGTCTTATATCTTATAGGTGGCTTATAGGTGTCTTATAGGTGTCTTATATCTTATAGGTGGCTTATAGGTGTCTTATAGGTGTCTTATATCTTATAGGTGTCTTATATCTTATAGGTGGCTTATAGGTGTCTTATAGGTTTCTTATATCTTATAGGTGTTTTATAGGTGTATTATATCTTATAGGTGGCTTATAGGTGTCTTATATCTTATAGGTGGCTTATAGGTGTCTTATAGGTGTCTTATATCTTATAGGTGGCTTATAGGTGTCTTATATGTGTCTTATATCTTATAGGTGTCTTATATCTTATAGGTGTCTAATAGGTGTCTTATATCTTATAGGTGTCTTATATCTTATAGGTGTCTTATAGGTGCCTTATATCTTATAGGTGTCTTATAGGTGTCTTATATCTTATAGGTGTCTTATAGGTGTCTTATATCTTATAGGTGGCTTATAGGTGTCTTATATCTTATAGGTGTCTTATAGGTGTCTTATATGTTCTTTGTGATGGTAAAATGTTAAAGTCATGAAGAAAGAGGTTGACTTTTTATGCTTAAAATTGTTATAGCTTTCTTAGCAATGTGTTTCTCAAATACGTGTTTGAGATGCCAAATAAAGTAATTAATTACCAATAGTTAATAAACTAATTGGTTCATTTTTGTAATTGATTCTTGTGTTGTCAGATAAAAGAAACAATTGTGCAAAATTTCAGCATGATCCGAGATTTGATGTCGGAGAATGAACGTGTACAAACTTTTATCCAGACAGACAGAGTTGATATAAGCTTTGTAAAAATGGATTCAATTAAACATGGAATCAAAATGTTCAGGCACTGAGTATCGATATTAAGTATACACCGAGCACTTAAGCCTACAAGGATGTCAAACGTTACATGGATATATGCTAATTCAGCTTTTTTCTCCTATTTGTAAATAAAAACGTTTTGTGTACTTCTCAGACTTATTTTCGAAAGGTTTACGGTTCGATTCTACCACCCGAGAGGATCAAAGGATTAGTAGCCACTAATCCAGGCAGGGCTTGAGTGATATCAATTCTACAAGGAATGTCAACATTAAAGGGACTATAAACAGTTTTGAAAACCAAGTGTTAAGCCCAGGTTTGTTGGGATCTCCAGACGTCTGGATATAAATAAAAATGTTTACACCAAGACGAGTAACTTGTGTTTTCCTAAGAAAAAAATGGTATGATTTAACAAAAATATACAGCAATCTCCCTTGATCTTTATTTCATTTGACGTTATGCAATATAGATCTAGATCAGTGAGTCCCAAAGTGGTTTAATATAGACCCTTGGGGGGGGGGGGGGGTCTACGACGACTTCCATAGAGTACAAAAAGTGAACAAAAATGAATTGGGGTTCTTTGAGATGTGAATGGGGGTTTACAATAGTGGATCTCATGTAAGCAGGTCAAGATATTACATTTCTTTACCTGTTAATTCAAATTATGGAATTACACAAAGACTTTGTACATTAGTTCATCCTTTCGATTTTAACCCTGTTATAGGAATGAAAACTTTATTTTACACATTCCAATACAGTTTTGTAAATTGTAAAAAGCTTGACTGATCTTAAACATGGCTGAATAATATATATTTATGTTTATATATGTATATTTATATTTTGTTGATGTAATAATAAATATTTCTATTAATTAATTTGTTGTGAGTAATTAAAAAAGTGAGAGACAGTCAATAACATTTTAAATTTTGGCCAAATAACATTCTAAATTTTGGCCAAATAATTTTGAACGTGTAAATTTGTGTGAATCTACTTTCATGGCTTCATATCTGGCACTTCAAAACAGAAACATTTGACATTTGATGGCGGGATGTGTGATTTACAGGGGCGTCTCTAATATACGAATGGGAATTAAAAAAAACTAGGTGAAAAGAAGACAGACTTACCTCAGATGAAACGGATATACTCCCAAGCTGGGCTCCTAACACCCTTCTCGATGTCATGGGTTCCATTCTAACTGTGACTTTCTTTCACAGAAGACGTAACCATTGTTCCAGGGGGGGTAACACCGCCCTCAAGCAGGGTACCTTCGCCCTAATCATTTCTTACGAGGCATTTGGTCTACCTTAAGCTCTTCTTTCCCTAAAGTTAATTCGTTTCTTTGCTCCGATCAATCCTCTTGTTCGTTCATTAAGAAAAAAAAAGTTTTAATTAAACAGACGCTTAGAAATTTACGGCTTCACCTACTGTGAGAACAGAAAAGTTAATTAAAGAAACTGAAGCCTCCTGGGGGGTTGGCGCTAAGTATTGTGGGAGTTGTCATTCAATGTTAAAAGAATAAAACCATGGGAGATCATTCATTGATAAAACTGGGGGAAGTGATAGATTCATTGAAACAAGGGAGACAATAGACGTCCACGTAGATACTTCCGCTTGCCAGAGACTTTAGAACAAACTATAAAATATAAAAGTAGTTTATACAATCTTTGTAACAAACTATAACTTTACTAATCACAAACTTTATGCCAAACTATAGCACAATGACCGCAAACTTTATGACAAACTATATGCCAAACTATAGCACGATATCCACAAACTATATGCCAAACTATAGCACGATATTCACAAACTTTATGACAAACTATAGCACGTCATCCACAAACTTTATGCCAAACTATAGCATGTTATCCACAAACTTTATGCTAAACTATAGCACGTTATCCACAAACTTTATGACAAATTATAGCACGATATCCACAAACTTTATGCCAAACTATAGCACGATATCCACAAACTTTATGCCAAACTATAGCACGATATCCACAAACTTTATGACAAACTATAGCACGTTATCCACAAACTTTATGCCAAACTATAGCACGATATCCACAAACTTTATGCCAAACTATAGCACGATATCCACAAACTTTATGCCAAACTATAGCACGATATCCACAAACTTTATGACAAACTATAGCACGATATCCACAAACTTTATGACAAACTATAGCACGATATCCACAAACTTTATGCCAAACTATAGCACGATATCCACAAACTTTATGACAAACTATAGCACGATATTCACAAACTTTATGCCAAACTATAGCACGATATTCACAAACTTTATGACAAACTATAGCACGATATCCACAAACTTTATGCCAAACTATAGCACGTTATCCACAAACTTTATGCCAAACTATAGCACGATATCCAAAAACTTTATGACAAACTATAGCATGATATTCACAAACTTTATGACAAACTATAGCACGATATCCACAAACTTTATGACAAACTATAGCACGATATTCACAAACTTTATGACAAACTGTAGCATGATATCCACAAACTTTATGACAAACTATAGCATGATATCCACAAACTTTATGACAAACTATAGCATGATATCCACAAACTTTGTAACAGACAATAACTTTACTAGCCACAAACTTTATAAGAAATTAGCTCTACTACACACAAACTTAACTTGATGGTTGCCTTTGCGTGGCAAGGCAAACCTGACTCTAAAAAAATAATGAACTGATAATTATAACTAACACTGGATCACTAAGACTAAGATGTAAAGGTCTTAAGCTAGAGAGATTACGTGAATAGGACAATGGGTTGTTGTTTTTCCAATGGTGCACTCAGCAATACAGCCAACAGCTCAGCAGCCAAAAACAGATGGATTAATAGAAAATGAGCTCGAAGAGCAAGTCTGCAGAACCAGTCAGGACAAAGGCGTTGGAGGTAAGTAACTCTTACCACGTGATTTAGAGAGGCTCTTCTGTGACAGCAGATTCATTTAAAGGTTTTGTGGTGAATGCTATGTATGTAATACCAGGCTGTCTTTCTGACATTCTGAAGTCGGTCTAAATTAATGCTGAAATGCACGTGAGCAGATCGTAATGATCAATGAATTCATTGTAATGTTTTCGCTGAACCAACACCCACTGTCTTGTCATGATGATGCAATAGAGACGTCCGTGACGATTTAAGACAATACTAAGTAAACTAAAGTACAAGTTCCCCATTCAGACCTTGTGATCTATAGGGCAGATGATGCAAAGGTCATCTTCAGTGACATACGGTTAACGATTGTGTCATGTGTCCAGCACAATGACGAACCGCCTTTACTTTTTCCCCAACTAATGTCAGGTACGCATTAGAGCTGGGTGGACTCAGAGGTGCCCGAAAGATACCGAAATAAAAAATCCCAGTATTCACAAGGATTCGAACCCGGGATCCCGGTTTGAAAACTAAGCGGTTTACCGCTATGCCACCCAGCCTCTAAGACAACAATAACTAGTAATCTTTTTATAGAAACAAAAACTATATTTTTTCCTCTTTTATACAGCTTATAGAGCGATCATTTTGCTTTTAATAATTAATAAATGTTAAAGTAAAACAAAATAATTATCCCGACTCACCCCACCCACTTTTAGAAGAAATCTTGGTTATAAGTGAATGTCTACATTTTCAAGAATAACGTCCATCCATCAGACATTTAAGCCCTTGCATGTGCAAGATGAATGGAGGAATTGGAATAACGTAATTATCATCTCTTTTGAAGCAGTGTCTGTAATTTATAAGATAAGATAACAGGCTTAGTTACGTAATGACGGTACGAAACATTCTAAGAGTCGTGTACTGTTTCGTTCCAATTCGTTTTTTTACGCAGGCAGTTATGGGAACCATTTCAAATAATGTTCTCAGCATTCACTTCCATTCAACATTTTGATAGTTCATGGTCTATCGCTTCGCTAAACATCGGGTACACGAGAGAGAAAGTTAGTCATTAAAAAACAGACACGAGTATAACTATTAGATAGAATTTAAGTTTCTTGATGTAATTTATTCTAATATCGTTACAGAACTCTTAAGGTTTAATACAATCAATCTCAGCCTACATTACAAGAGCTCCCCCTTTTTCAGGTTCTTGTGATCTATGGGGCAGGTGAAGTAAAGGTATTGATCCATCCACAGTTGACGAGGGTGTTATGTAGCCAGCACAACGACCAACCGCATTTCCTTTTCTCCAACTTATGTTAAGTACCCGCTAGGTTTGGGTGGACCGGCGCCTTCGGGTGGACTCAGAGGAGCTGGAAATACGAAATCCCAGTCCTCACCGGCGACACAGCGGTTAGTAAGCCAAGCGCTTTAACCCTTAGCCACCGCTCCCTCCTGTAATACAACAGCCTTGAAGTATAGTTGGGTCTCACCTAGCATTTGCTCGGGGGTTTTATTGCATGAAATCTTTTGATTACCCACAGTTCTAGATTCTATTACGGAGCATTCTGTCATTGTATCAACAGAAGTGTCTAGGACGTTGGCGTCCAGGTGAGCTAATTTAACTGATAACAGAACTATTGACACCAAGTCCCTCCTGTTATAAATTGTGACCTGCGAACAGACTGCAGTCATCCATTGAATAAATAGGGCTTATACCGAGAAGTACACGACGGTCAACTTACTAGATCTACTACCTTGTAGTGACTTGAAATGGGTAAAAGGGTGGATCGAGTTTAGTCAAATACACAGGAAACACGCCAATGGGAGCTAAGTCACGTGATCTATGTAGATCTACAATCTACATGGAGGTAAAGTTGACAAGAGGTCTTGACGTTTATATAATCAGTGCGGGGGGAGGGGGGGGTGTTTCCACGGCAACATAAAATGAAGCACTCGTCCCCAATGTTCAGACTCTAATTAGATGAGTCAATATTAGAAATCTGTATGAGTGGTATGTCAAAACGATGAGGAAATAATCATTAGGTTTTCGGTAAGTCCGTACGTAAGCACAAGTTCTATTTCACGGTCCCATCCTATGCATCCCCGCTAAGTGTGTAGATCTGCGCTTTTCTTCAAAGCAACTCTAAAGGTCGAATAATTAAACGTAGACTCATACAAATAACCTCTCCCTTTTTTTTTTCTCAAAGCTCTAAGCTAAAAATTCTAATAATTTCTAATTGATTAGTGAGATTTAGATCTACACAAGGTGTCTATCAAATCTACAATAGACCTACATTGCCTACCTTTTCAAGGCAGTATGACTATCCAACCCATCAAACAGACGCATTTAAAGTTTACGTCACTGGTTTTGACTTTATTAAAAAGTCTTTAACTCTACGAGAAAAAAAAATATAATACAGACGTTACTTCGAAAAAGAAGATTATTACGTTCTACGCGTCATGCATCTAGTCATGCATGTTAACTAACAACTTAAATTATGCCAAGTCACTGGTTTTCCTGACTGACTCAGGCAACCCATTCCTTGCTCTAATAGCACTAGGGAAGAAAGAGCATTTGTACAAATTTGTCCTAGCATTAGGAACGAGGAATGTGCCTTAATCTTTGTGTCTTTCTGAGTATTTTATTACATTTTGTTTTTATATTTGAAGATTAGCTGCCTGGTAGAGTGGTATGCGCTCTGGACTATCGTCTCAATGCTCAAGGATTCGAACACCGCCAGCTGCATCCCACGTCGATCTGCGAGAGGTTAAGCCAAGAACATACGGAACTTGAAATAAACAAAAGGGAGTAGGCATTTGAGACTACATTCTCAGGATAAAGTCTTTGTGATTCGCTTTTCGCTCTGATAATTGCAATTACAGAAACTAGACAATAGATAAATGTATAAATGTGCAACAGTTGCCTTAACTTCCTAGGATGCACTATAGACAACAAGTTATCTAGTCAATTTAAATAATTTCGTAACATAAACAAGACATGACAGCGTTCGATCAAGTCATGTAGTAAGCCAGTTGGACAAGTTGGACCAGGGCTTTACATTTACAAGAACCTTTTGATATTTTTACGACCTGCGCCCGTGGCTACTACTGTCTTTATGGTCCCTCCTTCACCTAAACTACTGGGCACCTTGCACAGTATCAACTTTTATGTCTTCTTTTATATATATATTCAAACCACAACAGTCCATGTTTACAGCCATTTGTTGAGATTTATTGATAGAGTATTTATAGTCATTTTGCATACAACTTTTAGAGCGCCTCCTAAAACATATTACATTGAATTTAACCTATAAATAATCATTTACTGGAAATTCAGAACTGGCTTCTTCAACAATGACTGATCACACAATGCGTAAATATAGTACAACTTTTGGTAATCTGTATAGGAGTTATAATCCGAAACGAGTTCGAGATGTTCACCACATTTACGTTAATGATATTCCTGGTATAAACATTTTAGAACGAGGAATTGAATTGCATGGACATCAATGTAAAATCACTCAGTTAATAAATTAGATTTTTTTTTACATGTATTAAAAGTCATCTTTGTTAGCCTTTGTTATACTAAAAAGCATTAAAATATCACAGGCGCTTGTTATTTTAAATGAGTATACAAAATCAAGTCTACATACGGCTGACGAGAAAACTTTAGTGAACTGGTCTAGGTTCTTTTATTTCCATCTTCCAAACACCGTGTTTCTACACATGAGAGAAACATTTTCCAAATATCCAGAAGGCAAAAGAAAGCAATGAACAGATAGCCGTCTAGTTATCTCCACGGAGATCCATGGCTGAATCACTGGCTTGTTTTGTTGGTGAAGCCGGGTGGACTCGGCCCTGTAGCCTACTTTACGAACGGTGGTATAAAAAGGTCTGACGTATACTTAACACACAGGGGACCGCATCCTTAGATAGGGGGGTATCACATCACTATAACACCCCTCCCCCTCTTCTTTCATCGTCACCAAGTCTAAACCATTCCTCACCCCTTCCTTGTTTCCCCCCTCTCTGAAACTGTGTGATAATCTAATCCCGGTCTCCCAGAGTCTAGGACGTAAGTTTAGCAGAGTGAACCAGTGGTTCCCAAACATTTTGTTCCTGGAACATCCGCTGATACTCGTTTACAATCAAAGATAATAATTAAAAAAAAATAATTATTAGTGTAGTAATTGGATTCACACATTTATATGCTATTTTTAAAAGAACCGTAAGTTCTTCACTATCGTGTAAAAATAATTAGCAAGATGTCTGGCAACTGGTAGGAAAAGGGGGGGGGGGCAGTTTAAACCCCAAAAAAGTTTTTTAAGTAGGTGGCAGGAGGGGGGAGGGAGCTTGGCGAAAAGAAATGTGAATTTGGTTTATAAGAAATGTCATTTAAATAGTTAAAAGCAGCACATTTTATTTGAAAACGTATTAATGTGTATGACAAGATATTTGAAATTACACCTAGGTATAGTGATTATTTCACGATATTGTGGATGTGATATACTTTTTTATGCTGGCAGGCCTAATGTATTAGACCTAGAGATTATCAGTATTTATTACATTATTCTTTCTTAAATACCACAATATTCTTTTCATGTAAATAGAAATTAATAAGGTAAATTGAAATGATTAGCCTAAACAAATTCTGGCACCAGAACACCCTTTTTAAAACAAAATAATGGAGAGATTCCTGACTTGGAAACCCTTGCCTATGAAATATACCAACGGAAGCAATCAGAAGCCTGAAACTTTATAATGAGAACGCCGAAGAGTTGAAAAAAAAATTTAATAGACAAGCATTGTAGTAAAATATTTCTAGGTCAGTGAGTGTAAATAAAACAATGAATTAGCATTGGGGGCACGAGTTTGCATTAAAGATCAGCATGTTTCGAAAAGTTAAGAACCGCTGAAAGACAAGCTAACGAAGCCAAGCATTACTGGTTTATCCACAAGGTATTAGCGGCTCGTCTCCCCTTTACCGTGGCGGGAAAGATACGTCTGCGTAATTAGTGACGCCAAACTTTCTCCGACACAATCGTCATTGGAGACGACGATGAGGAACTATATACAAGTTTTAAGGATTTCACAGCGAAGACTCTTTCAACTAGCATCAAGTCAGTTTTCATCTCATACCATTTAATTTGTCTAAGAAATCATCTAACAATCATTTAAAATACTAGCGCCATTAATTAACGAATTTCTGCTTGTTCAGAATCATTTCAATCAATATTAGGAGTAACTAGATTTAAATACATTTCATTTGTTAGTCACTTCAATAGTAAAGTTGCCCTTTCAGTTCTAGCGATCTATAGGTCATGTAATTGTCATCTGTTCCTGTGGACCAACGTTAACGAGAGTGTCATGTGGCCAGAACAACGACCAACTGCCTTTACTTTTTTCCCCAAATAATGTAAGGTGCCCATTAGAGCTGCGTGGACTCAAATCCCAGTCTTCACAGGGATTTGAACACGGGACGTCTGGTTTGGAAGCCACGCGTTTTACCGCTCAGCAACCGCGCCTCCAGTCACTTCATTTAGGGAGAAATCTATTTACATCCCAATAGAGGATGGCAAACGTGAAAATTCATTCATATGGTACATTAACTATTGCGAAATAGAAACACGGACACGCTCCAAACATTTACTAAACAAAAGTTTATGTTACATAATTGGTGTCAGACGGCCGGACTATATTTCAAACAAAATCTGAGGGAAAAAAAAAAAGACAGAGAAAGAAATCAGAAAACGCAAATGAGTTTGGGGTGGGGGTTGGGCATACAATGCGACAAACAGAAAGCATTGCGAAACGAGCACTTGACTCACTTAACCCACAGGGGAAAAGCAAGGCTGGAAGACCAAAGCAAACATGGAGAAGACCAGTAGACCAAAAGACAAAGATGGAGAAGATCAGTAGACCAAAAGACAAAGATGGAGAAGACCAGTAGACCAAAAGACAAAGATGGAGAAGATCAGTAGACCAAAAGACAAAGATGGAGAAGACCAGTAGACCAAAAGACAAAGATGGAGAAGACCAGTAGACCAAAAGACAAAGATGGAGAAGATCAGTAGACCAAAAGACAAAGATGACAGAAAGGACATGGAACCATCTGAGGGGAATCGCCCAGAACAGAGCCCGATGGCGAAGTGCTGTAGTGGCCCCTATGTTCCACTTGGAGTCAAAAGGAATAAGTCAAGCCAAGATGATGACATAACTTATTGTGTGATAAATTTGTTTCCTAATTCGGCACTCAACACTGTTATATTCCTATACTATAGATTTCTATTTTTAAATAATAGTACAACAAAAAATAAAACAAAAAGAAAGCAACTTTGAAAGGGAGAGCATCAGGTCCAACAACGATAAAGAGTGGCATACATTAGCATGTAAAGGTTAAATGTCAGGGTCGAGTACAAGCTAAGCGTTATGTCAGACATGGGGGACAGAGCGAAAGGGAAATCCCAGGGGTTAATGTAGGTCAGTCACCGTCACTGATATACAGACATTGTCACAAACTCCAGGAGAGTATCTCTTTGTTTTTCAGAGACTAGAAGTTACAAATACTTACAAATGTAGATACAGTTGAACCTTAATAAAACCGTGATTTTATATTCTAAAGCTGCACGACGGTAATATATGAAAACTGCGCAAAGATATACTCGGAATGTGCTTAAGTTAACTTATTGCAATGCAAAGCTTCACACGTAGACACTTAAGTAATAAGCCAGCAAAATGTTAAATACTTGAAAAAAAAAGAAGCTTATCAAATGGGAAGAACTCCACATTTGCACAATAATGTAGAATTTCGGTACGTGACGTTTTGGCGCCGCCGTTTTGGCGCCGCCGTTTTGGCCCCGCCGTTTTGGCGACGGGACGTTTTGGCGCGAGCCGTTTTGGCGACGGGACGTTTTGGCGCGAGATATCATTTGACGATAATTTAATAAGCACGTAGCTTTTTTTTTTAATGAACCCTTGAATTCCAGCGATCCAGCGACTTAGGCAAATAACCATGGTGTCTATGTATAATTAACTTGAAGTATTTTGAGAAACATGGTACATGTATTATATTTTACTTATATTAGCAAGTGTTTGGTATGTATAGTTGGAGATACCATACAGTTATTAAATAAACCAATGTTAATGTAAACAAATAATTGCATCAATTTTTAGTCTATCATCGTTTCATTTTGTTTTTAATTTTAAAGTAATATCTTAAAAAACGTTTTTGAAAATAAAAGTGTGCCTCTTAATAAACACACATACACAAGCCAAAATGTTTATTATAGAAAATGATGTGAAAAACAAACACACATTTACATTTAGTACGTGAAAAATATGTCTTAACACAAACACTCATGTAATGCATAGATATGAATAATTCTTTTAAAAGAAATAATACAATAAACGTACATAATGTATTTCGCGCCAAAACGTCCCGTCGCGAAAACGGCTCGCGCCAAAACGACCTTCGCGCCAAAACGGCGGGGCCAAAACGGCGGCGCCAAAACGTCCTGCTTCGGTAGAATTTATTTCCATTTTTTCGATATCAAACAAAATAATTAAATACCAATAATTAATTGTAAAAAAAAAAATATTTTAAAAATTCCCCTTTCAGACCTTGATATCTATAGAGCAGATGATGTAAAGGTCATCTATATCTGTGCCCATTAACTGATTGGTTTTTACTTGGTTTGGGTTTTTTAGCGTAAACTTTCAAGAGAACATTAAGACCTACCAGTACGCCTAATTAATTGGCTAATTGCTTCTTTTTATTGATTCATATTGATTCAGCAAAATTTTAAGTTTTAAAGACAAACATCCACAAAAAAGCTAAAAAATTCTAGAAATAAAAAATCACCCTTTCGGTCAGGATTTTTGTCCATCACAAAAGAGAAACAAGACACAGATAGCAAAGACAAACAGACACAAACACTCTTTTGTTCCCCTGGCAATCAAATCATTAAATAAGAACAATCTGGTATAAACTTTGTCACATGTAAATTATGAGTGAGTCTGGTGTGAATGTACACTTTGGTTTCTTATAGTTATAATGTTTTTTGTTTGGTGTAATGCACAAATAGTAAGACAATTCCTTACGGACCATAAAGATTATTGTTATTATTGTCTTTTTAGGTACAATATACTTATGTAAACATTCAACCTGATCCGAGAATGGGTGTGCGAGAAATAAACGTGTTCAAAATCAGCACCAGACAGACGGAATTGATAACAGCTTTGTAAAAAACGTACGACCGCAGTTTTTTTGTGTCATTTGTTACACGTAACAACAAAGTGTTTCCCTGATCTTTTTTTTTCTCCAATGACTAAAGGTTTTTAAAAAAATTAAAAAAAAATCAGATGGTACTTAAACGTTTGAAAGCATTTTCAAGCTCACCCCACCATTTATTTTCAAATAATATCGCCTATGAACCCTCAACGCAAGTGGCCAGCAAAAAATAAAACAAAAAAACTCAAACAGTGAACTGTTAATATGTCATTCCCTCCCCTTCAAATCCTCTCTTTTTTTTTTTAAAGTAATTTGTTCGACATTTGAACCATATTTTCCAACCAGCTTTTTAAAATCATTGCTTAACATAAAAAAAAAAAATTCGTATTGTGTTTTCCCCTCCCCAGTATTTTTTTGAAACCCCCCCCCCTTTTTTTTTGGGGGGGGGGGGGTGTTCATAATTTTTTCTTTGTTTTCTTCTGTTCACGCAAATGACACAATTATTACGAGTTGTCTTTGATAATAGTCAGACACTTTAGTTATACAACCGCAATATCTTCTATTCGCGAACGCATAATTACAAAATGAAATTACTTATGTACAAGTTGCATAGTAAAACATAGTAAATAAAATAAAGTAACTGCGGTACATTACCGATGGAGATGCCAACTCATCCGATTCCAACTTAGAAAAAGCTGGGTCCGTGACTATTACGTCTATAGACCTTGGTAGCTCATCATAGTTCACCGGAAGTGCACTCTCGTGCATTTGTGTTTTAGCGACATTTTCATTAGCCGTCTTTCGAGTGTTAGATACCGAGGTGGAAAGACTTGCACGGTATGGTCTTGTGCTGCTAATATAGTCATTTTTATCCTTATAGTTCTCAGTTCGTTCAAACTGAAAGTCTGATGTTCTTGTCTTTCCCCGGGAATCAAATTTATAAGTTTTGACGTTATTTTTTCCCGGGTCGTCAACGAGATTAGTTGGCATGTCATAAGGACCTATCTTATTGACGTAGTTTGGTCCTTCAAACACTCTGTCATTCGAAGAATCGTTGGCTTCGATTCTGCCATTGTTTTCCGTAGTAAGCATTGGAAGTCGATTACTTCGTCGACGATTCTCTTTTCTGTCTAGAGATCTGTAGCCCGAAGATAAAGTTTCGCTGGAAGTTTGCCTCGACGTAGATAGCAAGTGAACTGTAGATTTACTCTGATGGAGGCTGCCGTCCAGGTTTTGGGATATCCCTTTGGGAAAATCATTGCGAGATGCAAGACGTCCGCTAGCCTTCTCACACACCCGAGACGTTTGTGAATCCGCTTCATAGAAACATTCATTTTCAAGTTGAAGAGCGGACGGTGAGAAGGTTGAAACCTTGTCCGCTGGTTTTTGGTATGAATTTGGGCCATTACAAGATTTAAAATCTGTCGGACTGTTTTGGACATGAAAAGTTTGAGGGAGATTTTGCTCATGGATGATGTTTAGCTGTGAATGTAAGGCATCACGTATTGGATGCTGCCTTTGGAAATATCGGACAGATTGCGCATGCTTCAAATGTGAGTTTTCTGTCACCTCATGTTGTTTAGAGCCTTTAAAGTCATAGTTTGGTGCACTCACCGAATCTTTTGGGATGTTCAACGGCGTTGCTTTATGCAATGCGATCGACTGGTTCGAAACGTTGCTTATACCTGTATTAAAGTATTCACTTGACCTTTTGAGATATTCACTTGACCTCTTGAGAGCAGACGGGAGTAAGAGATGAGAGTCTGGCCGCTGCGTAGTTTGTAAATTGGAAAGTGGTAAACTTTTGCGTCGATCAGGATTATTGTTTTGTGGGTTGATTCTCACATAAAGCGGAGATTGTCTTGTAATCGCGTTCAGTGGGCTTCCGCTATCTCCGTAAGTGTTCTCCAGGTCTTTAAGAAACTCCATTCCAGGTCTGAATTCTTCGTTTTGATAAGAAGAATAGTCATTTAGAGAAAATTTGTATTTGCCATCATTTGGCGTCTGTTTCTCGTGAGAACTATAGCCATTACCAGTAGTTTCGTTGCTTTCCGGAATATCTGGCTGACGAGTCTGTTGTTCTAATTGAGCTCGATGTCGATTTTCTTTAAGCGAGTCAAGGTCGCTGGATTTTCTTGTACTGCGAGGGAGCTGACTGTAAATTGCAGCAATGTCCACAGACTTGGCGTGTCTGACACGAGCAGATGTCTTGTTGCCAAGAGGCAGTGAAGCTCTATGTCTCTGAGGTGAAGGCAAGCGATTTGACCGTCCAGCCTCTGAATGTCCAGCCTCGATGTAAGATTGTTTCTTCACGGCATTGACCATTTTAGTCCGTAGACTATCCCCATGATATGTCTTGAAGTGTCTTTCAGCTATGGATCCTGACAATAATTGCTGTCTATTTGTAGATAATTGTGGTACATTGCTTCTGCTTAGCAAGATTGCTTTTGGTTTACATTCTTCTTTGCTTCCAAATTTGTTCGCCTCGCGAGAATGGGTCTCTGCATTCGATTGTTCAAATCTATCACTTTGTGTAGTGGCAGAACCCTGTACATGTAGATCTGGAAATAAATTGACTGGTTTTAACTTTTCTTTACTCTGAAGTTTAGTTCTTCCAAACTCAGCTGGCACAGAATTAGGTAGATGGATCGTTGGGTTTCTCGCCCTTCTCTGAAACTGTGTGTATGCATTAGACAGGGCGGTTCTTAGTCTGGGCAGCAGGGGATCTGGAGTGTAGTTGTTTTCGTCTTTACATATTTTGGTTATTTTTACCTTGCCCGAGTTTGAGACACAGATGGGTGGTTTTGATGCAGCCTGTGTTAAAGTGACCTTCTTGTTCTCGTATCTTACAATGTGATCTGCTGGTCTGCCACGCTGGTCGGCACTAAGTTTTGTACTCTGGCTCTCTGTGGTGACGGAAGGTGCAGCTTGAACTGGTAGGGGTTTCATAGGTGTAGACGTCAGGGCAGTTTGTCCTGGATCCCAAGTGAGAGATTCTGTAAAGACAATATAAATATTTATTGTAACAAGATAGAATCATCATTATTTATAATTAAATTTTAAGTATATGTTAAATAAAGTGTGTATAGATTATTTTTTTATAAAAATAGAACTAAAATAGTGTACGCAAAAACAAAATGATCTTACCAGATTTCGGCATTCTTCCAACACCAGATGCAGGTTGTACAGGTGGAAGAGCATCAGTGTTAGGTCTAGCTGGATGGGTTGATTTGTTGCTTCGTAAAGTGCCTCCCTCTGCACCATCTCGTCTCAAAGTTGACCTTTGAACTTGGCCATATTCGTCCTTAGCAACAGTTCGTTGTTGCGCTGCATCCTTTTTCATTATCCATCTTCGGCTTGGTTCTTTTTGAGGATCACACCAATCCGATTTTGTGTTGTCTTTCCAAGAATGTAACTGCTGGCCTAAAGGCTGACTAAAGCGACGTAGCTGCACCTCTTCGTGGGAGATTTCCGGTTCAATTTTAATACGCTTAGCATCAGGATAATACGTCTCTCTGGTGACTTCCTGTACCTCCAAAGAAGAACGCGGAAGATGCGTTTGGTTTGCAGTTGGGTCTCCAGGAGGAATTCCTGGATAAACTTGTTGGCTTCTAGGGACTAACGTACCATCAAAGTGTCCGTAAGTTGAATTTCTTTTTTCATTGTCTGTCACTTTGTTGGAAGGTTGATTTCTATGGCTAAAGATATGTTTTAGTTGTGCAGTGATTTTATTGAATCTAACGCTTGCTTGGCGTTCCCTGTATTCAGCCGAACGATTGGTTGCCATGCGTTGTTGGGCAGAAGACGCTTCTTGAATTCTACAATTTTGAACAAATTCCTTTGTCTCAGATTTGTTCACCTTTTGTAGTGCTTCTGTTTCTTTTAAGCCGTCAATTTGAGCGTCAGAAATTTTTCTCTGTTTTATATTGTTCGGTGAGTCTTGATTTACTGTTTGTGAGTTATAGGACCCATGAGACTGGGATTTATAAACATCTCCCGTAGCTGTCTCCTCTCGGTCAAGATCGTTTAACCTATAATCCTTACTTTTTCCGGAGTTGGGAAGTTTTCTTTCAAATACTGGACATCTGCTGGCGTCGATTCCAAACACAGGATTGGTTTCATCCATTGCCGGGATCGATAACTCATTCACTAATCCATTTCTTGAATCGATTCTATCACGGCTATTTATATTCTGCTGACGTCCGCTTAAATTTTGCTTCCAGACATTTTTCGCGGGATCTTGTTTAGATTTGTTTCCCCTCATTTGTGAGCGGATGTATGCCACCGTGGCTACGGGACTCACTGCATATCTTTGCTTAGGGCTTTGATGTGACATGTTGTAGGATGTTAAAGCTCTCTCCATTTTTATCTACGACCTTTGTATGAAAAGGAAATCAGGTTTTGTATTTAGTAGCAGTTAATGATTGTCTACTTGAGATGTAACAAAATAAGTAGGTCAGATGTGGGTCTGTGTATCCACGTGAAATACTGCACTTCGTTAATCTTAAACTCGAAGACAATGCCTTGAATGACTTAAAGAAATTCGAAGGTCTAGTTTTGTTTAACTGTTTCGTCGGTTTATTATAATTTAATTACAACTTTAAATAAATCCCTTCAAAAATGAGATCAGTGAACAACACGAAACGAAAAAAGAAAACACGATGTTTTAACTCTTTCTCTCCGTAATTATTTTCCTCGTTCCGATAGAATTATTCATTTTGCTCTTTTGTATTTCACTATCCTGATATGATTAAACTTCAATTAATTTGTTATTTGTTATCAGAAAATGTCGCATTTGGTATCAAATTATAGAGGAATGCATGCTTTTTTTTTTATCAATACAAATTAAAGTTAATAAATCCAAAAAATCGATTTAGTTTAACGGGGTCAAATCAACGTTGGCATCGTCAAATAGGAGAGAAAGAGTTAAGTTGGAAATGTTGTTCAGAACTTACGCAAAATATTTCCACACACACGCATAAAAGTCATTTAAAAATTACACAATTCACAGCCTGTAGTCTGTACATCAAACCAAACAGAATTTTTACTACATGAACAATTTGAGAATTTTTTCCCCTATACACAAAGTCATATCAAAATCTTGCGATGAAACACAATTTCAAGAAATGTTTTCACCGGCACATAACACTCCACGTAGTGTTGACAACACGCTGTGTTCCATGTGTCAACACACAGATGTGTCTAGATGTACACACTGTCTTCTCGTGACCCCACAAGACCCCAGCTTTTTTTTTTTTTTCATTCTTCAATAAAATCATTTCTCAAAGGTATAAATGTAATGTCTAGCAGCTGACACGTGTCGCCATTGTCGTCTGCCTCTTTGTTTAAACAGGCGGGGGTCATTGTGTGAACTCTGCTCAGCGGGAAATTCAAATTTTAGTTCTTTTTTTTGGAACGAAAAGAGCAGTGCTGCTAACGCTGGGTATTTTACTCTGGATATTAGGTTTTATTTCGTTCTCCATTATTTGTATAATGTTTGTAAAATGTTTTACATGATTCGGACATGTTTCGTAACGATGAAGTAGACACAACGTACATACCGAGATTCTGAAAGATCTATGTAAAGTTTCATCAGAATGTGTTCCATTCTATTTTCACGTCAGATGTTATGGATTCTTTCACTCAATACAAACGCACGTTACTATAAGAGTCATACACTGCGATTTTTCCTATATACTAACAAAAGATGACTGCCTGGTCAGGTGGTATGCACTCTGGACTGTCCTCTCGATAGTCCCACGTTTGAATCCTGCCTGCATCCATCCCGCTGCCATTCTACGGGAGGTTCAGCTAGGATGTAATAATCATCAATTCTGAAGGAACACTTAAAAATATGTCAAACAAGCAAACGAAACAAGAGAAACGCTTTTGTTTATTACCTAATGAACTTGTCGTTGGTCGACGCCCCTGAAATGCACGCACACATTCACAACTAAACAAACATCTAGATGGCTATTTGATACAAATGTTAAATATAAAACTCAATTCAGTGAATTATAAGTCAACTATCACGTTAAAATGATTGGTTAATTACAATATTTAGAGAGAAAAAAACTATTAATAAAATGCATATCTGGCCCTAAATTAATAGAGCAAGAATCAGTCTCCCCCCTCCCCCCCCCCCACCTTTCCGGTCGTGTTCCCCCCCCCTCCCCGGTCGTGTTCCCTCTTCTCAAGGTAGCAATACTAAATAGCAGGAAGTTTAGGAGGACAAAAGAAAAACTTAAGTGGAGTCACGTCTGCGTAACGCAATAACTGGGACGCTTTCATAGTAGCTGTGTCTCAAGGACGCGGTGTATAGCTTCTACCTCCCATCACACCAGGGCCCAAATATTTTCATTGCCGATTTACTTCAGCCTGGAGCAAGCCGAGCATTTGAGAACGTTTTGTTCCCGGATGATGATTCTTGACCACAGAGGGTCGACCTAACCGAGCCCACTGGACAGAAGGACCACTTGAGATCGAAGCTAACGGTACTCTCCCTCTCGTGTGTCATCTGGAAAAGGGGGGGGGGAAGATTCAATGGTTTGATGGGTGGCTGTGTCTAATGACGAGGCTCAAGTGGGACTTCGTTGAGAGGGACATTGGGGCGTGCACGAGGGCAATAAATTGGTGGACGATAATTGGGCTAATCCTAAACCCAACATAGACACAGTTAACAGGTGGTAACCGAGTTAGTTAATCTGATCCTAAACGCTATTTATGGCATGAGTTCTGCTGACCATGTATGTTGACCTACTGTTATATATGTACATATATATATATATAATAGAGAGAAAGAGAGAGAGAGAGAGATACCCTAGAAGAAAGAGAAAAAAAGATAAAGAGATGTAAAGAGAAAGGAGAGAAATGAAATGATATAGGCGTAAAGAGAAAGGAGAGAAGAGATAAGATAAAGAGAGAGAGAGAGAGAGAGATGTAAAGAGAAAGAAGCGCTTAGAGAGATGAGAAGGGAGAAAATTAAAAGTGAGAGTCGAGGACAATGCAAATGAGAAGTGAGATAGCAAGTAGGAGGGAGTAAAAAAAAAAAGAGTAAACGAATAAAATAAATTAAATATCTTGTTATGGTTTTAAAACAGCTTTTAAAAATAAACAAATGACATAACAGAAAAAAAAAAAAACATTCTAATACCCTTCAAATAATCTCCAAGCATTTAGTCTTGATCTAAATCAGTAATGCCCAACCTAATTCGACCTGCGGGCCATTTTGATTTCCGACACCTCTGTCGTGAGCCACATGACCGAAAAAGTACAAAAATGAAATGAAATTGACCTAAAACAAGTTTATTAGAAACTTTTGCATTTTACATTAATCAATGGGATATTGGAAGTCTATCATCATAAAGCGTCTGAAACTGGCTTCATTTCTCTACTTAAAATGTGAGCAACATTGTAGATAGCTTTACCAAACGACTCATATTCTTGTCTCTTCTTAGCAAATATCCCCATCGATCCTTTAGGCGTAGTTTAATCATCTTTAATTCGAAGTCCAACTAAGAATGTTTTATAATCTGTTTCTATGTTGTGCTTCATAACAGCCACACTTTACAAAATAAATTTGCTGGTTTATTATCATGTCCCACAAAAAAATAGGTAAAGATCCATCCACTTTTCCTGGTAGATTCTAAATTCAGACTCCACTTTTAGTTTTTTCGGCTCCCCCATTGCATAAACCTACAAGTTTTAAATGTTTTGGTACCAATCCATCAGAGAAAAACTTTGTAAGCAATATGTACCGACGTTTCGGCGGGCCGGATGAAACCACGTCGCGGGCCGGATATGGCCCGTGGGCCGTATTTTAGGCATCACTGATCTAGATTATTCTAAATCTCTGTTCTGCATTATACACAAATCCCCAATTCCAATAGGCCATATAGCGTGTTAAGACTAGAAACCTAGTACAGATGGCTGTAAACTAACGTGTACATAATAATTTAAAAAATGCATCGAATTTGATTTCCATATTTTCCCAGCATTCCAAGTTCAAGTAAGAGACCATCTCATCTGTTAATTAAATACGTACCTAATATTTAAATGCCCGCCAAAAATTCACATAGCAGACGACATAGTGAACCTTTGTTAATGACAAAACAATGGCTTCTTGTTTAGGTTTGTGGGTCAAGGTTACACACTCTTGATTTGGGGCAGAAGAAACCTCTAAACCAGCGTATCTCAAAAAGTTTCCTTTTGTCGTGTCATGTAAATTTATAAAATCTTCATTATCCATAAGAAAATTTGTTTTACAATTTGTGCATTACACCAAGCAAAACACAATAACTATAGATATAGATATTTTAGATATAGATATATAAATGGATGGATAGATAGCTAGATAGATAGATAGATAGATAGATAGATAGATAGATAGATAGATAGATAGATAGATAGATAGATAGATAGAGAGACAGACAGACAGACAGACAGACAGACAGACAGACTAATAGATAGATAGATAGAGAGAGAGAGAGAGACAGACATACAAACAGACCGACAGACAGACAGACAGATAGATAAATAGAGAGAGAGAGAGAGACAGACAGACAGACAGACAGACCGACAGACCGACAGACAGACAGATAGACAGATAGATAGATAGATAGATAGATAGATAGATAGATAGATAGATAGATAGATAGATAGATAGATGAATAGATGGATAAATAGACATACAGATTGACAGATAGACATATAGATGGATAGATAGATAGATAGATAGATAGATTTTGAGTAAGCTACATAGGCGACCCATAATATCTCCCCACCTCCTCTTTTGTATCCAGTTTTTCTGTGAATTGTATTTTATCTCCACTATATCGCTGAAAAAATAATTCTGTATATACTGTCTTCCATTTGTACGTATTATGGTATTCTAAATTTAGATTATGTAATGATGCAATAGTTCTATAGTCTGAATAAATGTTATTTTTACTACATGCATTCAAAATATATTACTGTCTTCGTAAACCACATTTTTAACTTTAAAAAAAAGTAGATACATATTCCATTTGTCTGCACAAAATCATACATCATAATATAATGCACACGGTAATTAACGATAAGATTTGTACTATATCTTTGATATCATTAGATTAGGATCCTTGAGTGTCTAACAAATAAAATAGAGGCGAAGCACCTAACGATTCATGATTACTGAGAAAGCCAGGAGCCAGTAATTGGCTCTTCATTTACCTCCCTTACTCCATAAAGAGTTCCCTCCCTCCCACCCATTATCTAACAAGAGGCTCACTTACATACGGTCGCTTCGGAGACAACGCCTCCATTGACCCTGACCCCAACACAGACTGGTAAGGGGCTTGACGAGGGACGCCTCAAAGTATTCCTTCATAACTGCCATTGTTGCACGAGAACCTTTAATTACATTCCCGTCAAGTGCAATGAGCTCGGTACTGCGGTAGCCCACAAGAGGCTAAGCTCGGTAAACCTTGTGGAGGAGCATTAGTTTGTTATGGCTGCTGACTAATTCGGATCGAATATGAACCGAATACTGTTTTATAGACGTACAACGTCAACACCATGATTAGAGATGTTGTTAATACCGAAGTTGTATCAGTGGCTTCAACATATGAACTTTTAGATCTACCACTTGTCTTTATTACGTTATGTCTTTAATTCTATACATAAGTCAACCAATCAATGTATATATATATATTTATATATATATATATATATATAGATATATATATATATTTATATATATATATATATATATATATATATATATATATATATATATATATATATATATATAGAGAGAGAGAGAGAGAGAGAGAGAGAGAGAGAGAGAGAGAGAGAGAGAAAGACAGACAGACAGGCAGATAGACAGACAGACAGACAGACAGACAGAGGCAGATAGAGAGACAGACAGAGACAGATAGAGAGAGAGACACACACACACACAGACAGAGACAGATAGAGAGAGAGAGAGAGAGAGAGAGAGAAAGTAAGAGAGAGGCAGAGACAGACAGACAGAGACAGATAGAGAGAGAGAGAGAGAGAGAGAGAAAGTAAGAGAGAGAGACAGAGACAGACAGAGACAGATAGACAGAGAGAGAGCGAAAGTAAGAGAGGGAGAGAGAGAAAAAGAGAACAAGAAAGAAGGAGAGAGAAAGAATGAGAGAGAGAAAGAAAGAGAGAGAGAGATTAGATTAACATTGTTCAGGCCTATTGCCAATGACAGCACTAAGATATAAAAAAGGGAGGGAGAGAAAAGCAAACATATTACATCTGTGTGTGTTTATGTTTACATAAGAATATATAAGGCGGGACTTCTTGTCATTTGTCTTCTGTTTCCAAACTTTCTTCGCATGCATGCAGACAAAGCGTTGACAATAGTTTGTACATATTTGTATGTTCCCGTGCAGACACTAGTTATGCATGTAGAACTAAAGGTTTGGACACGGGACTTAACAAGAAGTATATGCAAGTGGTCGGTTGGTCGAGAGAGTATCTCGAATTCGAATCTATTTTAGAATTTGCGTTCATTTCTAAGAGAAGCAGTAACAAGATCATATAATCGTTATGCTAGCAATATTTTACTCTAGTTAAATTTGGTTACAGAAACAGGAGAACTAATAACTAAGCATGACCTTCAACCTATAGGTCAATTCTTTTTTTTTTGTGTCCTAAAATGTTTTTTTTTTTTTTTTTTAGCAAGAACCGAAAAAAATATGTCCAAGAAAAAGCATGCACATTGCCTAAACAAAGAGATAAAACAGGTTTCTTCAACAATATGTTAACTTCTATTATCCCCCTTTGTTTATTTAACAACAAGTAGGTTTATTTGACTGCGATAATAAATGACCAATCTCAGGTGTAAGCGATCATAGCCTATCTATTTTAAAGGGGTGACAGCTTACAAGAGTAACAACCCTTTGGTCGCTCCCCCCCCCCCCTCATTTAATCAAATTTAGGTATCATCTCCCTTTGTTCATTTTTTCTTTAATAAACATCCACAAGCCTCACCCCTTTCAAGAAGTACATAAGAAATTAAGAATAAAATGTGTATGATGGCCAACTGTATGGTGTTATATAAAATACTAATTTTGCAGGATATATTATGTATGAGTGGGTGGTATAAATCACTTTGGCAACATAAATGAGAAAATTAGAAGATTCGAGTTCGAATCTCGAATGCATACCAATTTTCAATTGGAGAAATTCACCCAAGTAGAGTTGTATTTCCTAAAGGCAGCACGGTAACCTTCTCCCAGATACTCCTTTCCAACAAGACCACAAAAGAATAAACACACACACACACATATATATATATATATATATAAGACGCGCTATATAACAGCAACAATAATAATAATTATCCGCAGGACGTGGATCTAATAAGAGACTGAAAGAGAAGGCGCGGTGTGATAAAACAAAAGATTTTTAGTTAGGTCAAGTCGCAGCCATTGTTTTAAAAAATAAGTAGTACAGCACCTCTTTTAGATCTCGCGATCTGTGGGGAAGATGATGTAAAGGTCATCTGTTTCTCTGGACCATGGTTAACGAGGGTGTGATGTAGCCACTGCAACGACCAACCGCTTTTTCAAAACTAAAGTCAGGTACCTATTATAGTTGGGTGGACTCATGGGCGCCCTAAAAATCACGAATGTCGAAATCCTAGTTTTCACAGGGATTCGAACCCAAGAAATCCCGGCTCAGTAGTCAAGTGCTTTACCACTCAACCATCACGCCCCCACGGTTAAAAAATAAATCGAAAAGAAAAAAAAAAAACTTCTACTCACCCTCACATCTTCGTTACTGTTTCCGAAGGAGGTCGCAGACTCACCGTCCCCTGCGGACCTGACGGGCCTCACCATAATGGAGGCGTACGGCCGGACGGGAGTGGTATAAATAGATGTCATCGTTGCGACTTATTCCGCTCCAATCAGTGCTGAGCCTGTGTAAGCCTCATCTACAACATCACAATGGTGAAATCACGCGTATTACAATTTACAGCTACATCTCAATTCCGGTAAAGACGCCGGGGAGTGGTCAAGCAAAACTTGTTTCCAAATTCCTTGTCAGGTTCGCTTCAGCTTAAACCATTAATCCTTTGTGGAAAATCAAACACTGGAAAACGCCTCTTAATTGATTATATATTCATGATATCAAAACCAATCTTATAATCTGCCCGCAAGCCAATAAAAACAGTCCATGTGAAAACCCTTTGATCTATTCTTCTGTAACTTTCTGTTCCAATCTTTCAATTGAAGGACAGTGAAGAAATAACAAAGTTTCGTCGAGAGTAAATTGAATCACTCTATTTTTTAATGACGTCATTATTTATTTTCTCAGTTTACCTTTTCCTTGATAGCGAGTAGCTCGCTATGATTCGATGACAGCCAATCATTTTCTTTTCCAACCTTCACACTTTTGTTAACAAAGATGGTAGGCTTACATCAAGGGTGCCCCCGACACAACGATGGCCTCGTGACTAGTTGCTAGGTAGATCCGTCCCAAGGATGTCAGTTGCCTCTCGCTGGGAGACTATTTAACACATTATTTGCGTTTCTCGTTTTAGGGACATTCCTTCTACGATTAAGATTAGCTGTTTTTTTTTTTTTTAGGTCAGCTTGTGTGTTTGCTGACTAAAAACGAAGTCAATAGGAGGCGGTCACATCAGGTCTTAATGCTTGTACTGCGTGATTCCTAAAGTTGTTCTTCTCTGCCTGTTGCGAGACAAAATATGAATTCGTTAACAGAGAAAAAAAAGTGATAAATGACTAAGCAAGCGTGATAAAGAGATTGTCAATTCGCGGTTTGTGAATAGTTCGCGCGGTAGGTAATCGCTAGTAAGAAATTGTGGTGTCCCACCTTGCGTCTCTTTTCTGAACTGGTTGACTCACTGTAGGATCAAAGCAAGAGCTCTTGGTTTGTTGAGGCTTTCACTGTGAATGGTTGTATGCTTTATACATATGAAACGTGCCATTATAATGTAGCATTACGAGGCTCATAACATATCGGCAGTTGTAGACAACCCTCACCACTTGGCGTGGGGGGGGGGGGGGTGAATGGGGGAGTGAGGTGTCAGTAGCCATGACTGTGTATCAATGTCACGACAATGTCATTCACCTTTTGCTCTGTCCAAACCGAGAATGAATCACTCTACACAAGTGTCATCTAACATGTCATTTAGAAGCATACTAAGAGAGGGGGAAAAAAAGGGGGGGGGTCTCGTTATTGAAGATGTACTTATCATTTTCTCTCCCCCCCCCTTTTTTTTTCTTCCCACCCCGCGTTAAAAAAAAATTGGTACACACATGCCTGCAGTGACATACCTCAATTGTCGAGTGTTTGAACGCTGGAGCTCAGAGTGGCTTCCCCTCTGAGACGGGACGAATCGGTTGCTATGGTGACTAATGCTGTTTACGCTGATAAATTTGAAAAAAAAAATGTACAAAGATAAACCAAGAGACGATTCACCAAGCCCATCAATCTTAAAAGCGATATAGAAATAGTAATACACCATTAAACTTTTTTGGGGAGAGCTTATGCTTTTTCTACGGGCTTACGCCTCTTTTTGAGGGGGCTTCATGCCTCATTTTGTTTTTTTCCAGCCTTATACCGTTTTGTTTAGGTGGACATCTACATCTGATATTGATTGTTTCTGATTACGATCGGGGAGATGGAAGTCCATCAAGGCCGGCCTTAGGCATTGGCAAACTAGGCTGCCTTCTTGGGCCTCCGATTGTTTGGGGCCTCGAACAGGACTCAAGACGAATCTTTTAGAGAAGAAATAGCGAAACGTGTGCCCAACGTTATAGCGTAATTTCAGTTTTTGGCTGTTTTTTTTTTTTTTTTTTTAATTGGGACCACCAAATTCATAACGCCTAGGGCCTCAAATTATGTAAGGCCGGCCGTAC
This sequence comes from Biomphalaria glabrata, assembly GCF_947242115.1. Taxonomy (NCBI): domain Eukaryota; kingdom Metazoa; phylum Mollusca; class Gastropoda; family Planorbidae; genus Biomphalaria; species Biomphalaria glabrata. The sequence goes on along the minus strand of NC_074717.1, from coordinate 6,894,978 downwards.
CACCATGAAACATCTTGTCTTTTCATTCAATCTATATAATTTGTTTTATTTTTTTTTTAATCAAACTGTCCATGCTGTTAATGAGCTCTAGATCAAATGAAAATCCATTTCAGTTTTTATTTCATTAGTTTGATAAATTATTAAATCAGGGCATGGTGGACAACTTGTTTCGTTTTTCGCGCCATATAAATCTCCAACGTCTCACGGACTTCTTCACCAAAAAAGTCCAACTGGAACCATGAGGGAAGACGTTTCAAGAGGCCGGATATAGCCCGCGGGCCATAGGTTGGAAACTACTGACTTGTAGCTACGCTGTCAAAGAATATTACATTTTTTTTTTAAAGCGAAACCTTTATAGATTGTGAATCCATCAAAGAAGAATAAAAACTTTTATTACACTGTGATTCAAAACAGTCACGCCTAGAGCTTGGCTCTTTAGCAGACTATTTGAAAACAAATCGTGAAATGTTTCCTGTGCTGCATCTGTACATTCCTTTCAACATAATCCGATCAAGCAAACCTTACAATAAATAAAAAAAAAACGGGACTCGGATACATTGTACTCTGTGAGTCCAATCAATAAAGTGACCTCTAATCTGGTTTTTATTAAACTCAATGATCAATAGTTTTGGGGGTTTTTTTGGCCCTCCCCTCCCTGTTTTTCTTCTTCGGAATGTACATATACGTAAACTCATATGTATTACATGTATTAATAACAATACCAATAACAATACGGCCTAGTGTGTGAGGCCAAAGATGAAAAGAACAGTGCAAGTACTTCACGAGGCTACCGAGGCCAGGCCGTGACTCTTGGGGTCTTTAAGAGGATCTGAGTGATACGAGCTTTGTTAAGAGTTCTCTGGATGTCTCTTTCAGAAGAGACTCAAACAAGCAAAATATAAGAAATACTTTTAAAAAAAAAAGGGGGGGGGGCTTATCATAGGGAGAGAGCTCTACATTTACAGCTACATATATCTCAATGCTGTAAGATTTATTTCCTTTTTAATATCAAACAAAATTAATTAATTATCACTATTTTTTGATCGATTCGTGTTTTGTCAGGGACAATGAATAATTGTGCAAAAGTTTCAACATGATCCGAGAATGGGAAGTGGGAGAAATAACGTGTTCAAAATTTGTACCAGACAGACAGAGTTGAGTTGATATAAGCTTTGTATTAATCTGACCTTTTTTTTTAACATTCACTGCAAAGAACCCATATACATGATCTAGAACCTTACGAGCATGAACTCTTTCAACAATTAATTCCAAAGTATCACTAAATAGATAATGGAGTTTAAAAAAAAAAAGTAACTACAGTGTGATACGCTGTTCTAAAATTGTGTAATAAAATGCATTATGTCTATCAGATTCTAGGTTCATTTCCACATTTCATTGTATAGCATAGAAGTGCATGTATTGTTTCGTTTAGCTTGTATGAAGATTATGTGTGAACACTGCTTTTAGATTTCTCTCGTCTGCTGGCAACTGGCAATAAAAATAAGTGACTAATAGTCAAGTCCCTTAGTCTGATAACTAGACGTCAATACGATATTATTAGAGAATAGTGATACAAGTAACACGCGAATACAATCTATCAACGGACACAGAAACTGACAAACTATTTGCGAAATATAAACAAGATACATTGACATGTCAATAGTTGTATAAAATAATAGAGATCTATTATGCAAACTGACGAATACAAATGTAATGATTCAATAGGCTGGCGCGTAGCTTAATCGGGAATTTCTGTAGTGACGCGACGATAGATTAAAAAACATAACTCGAATTAGCTAAGAGACGAAAAAAGAGACAAGATAAGAGACTCTACTATATAATTAATGTTATGTGGTCGGTAATGGTATAGAAGTAAAGAAATAGTAAAAACCAAGATAGAATAACACCCCAGACCCAGTTTCAACTAGAACGACACGCAACACATTACATCGTCGGACAAAGTGACAAACTCTTTGCTGAATATTTGACAAATTAACAGTTGCAATACGTATAGCCTAAATGGGCGACAACTACCGGTAGGGCCGGACTTGTAGGAGACTACATCTGAATTTTTTTGACTATCACCCAATATGTGAGTGAAAGCATTTGAGTTAGAGGCGTTTGGCCAATCAGTGAATAGAATCGATAGGCTGAGATTTCGGATTGAAAGGCGATTACTGATGCTGAGAAAACGGATACAGTTTAATGACTGAATATTATTTAGAACTAATGATAAATAGCTTTGTAATGTGTGACCTGCCCAACTCATTTGGATCAAGTTGTGACGATTCTGTTTTTAGTGTCGATTTGTGACAATTTTATGATTGTGTTTACATATACAATGCTTTGTGGCAAAAACAGACTAAAATGACTAAAACACTTTGAAGAAACTTCTATATTCTTTTTTTCTTTATTCTTTTAATGAATGCCTTAAAAAAATTAATGCAGCATGGATGCCTTCAAAACATTAATTCAATAATTCACTGCAGCACTACTTGACATAGGTCTATATTCTTACAAAACCACTGAAATAATAAATCCACAACATAACATCCCTTAAATATGCTGTTACGACTAAACGAAGGAGATTTTTATATTCACTGACATTTGACTTCGAAGAATGAAGTACCCAAAGACTAGGTCACTAGCGGGATGGAAGAAAGACCCAACAACAATGTCACTATACACACACCGTTCCTCAAATGGTTCGTTTTAAGGTTGATACCAGCACGGCTAATGTGGAACAGAGAAGAAATATGTGGATTTTTTACCCCGGTGTGTTCGGCCTTCGGCTTCGCCTCTAACCCGAGCGTCTTAGCATCTGAGCCATCAGTCAAAGGGACGAAACTTCTGCTTGGATCCCTCCCAGAGAATAGTCCAGGCAGGAGGGGGGTCTCCATGGCTATAGTGTTCCAAGAGTTGTCGACTCCACCCTGAGGACAATTACAAAGAAGAATCTCTCTCCCACCCCCCCCTCTCTCTCTCTCTCTCCTTCTCTATATCTCCCTCTATCTCTTATTCTACATGTTTTATTTCTCTTTTTCCAATATATTCTCTTGTTCACACTACTAGTTTATCTCTCCTTCTTTCCTCTCTATTTATCTCTCTTTCTTTCTCTCGACCACTTTTTCTTACAAATCATAAGGGCACGTGTTAAAAACTAATACTAACAATAAAATATTTTATGACGTTTACAAAAACTATTTTTTTTAAGAAGTAGTGAAACAAAATGTAAAGGTTCATTTTGAGCCAGCTGATTGAAGAAAGATATACTTTGTCATAGCCAATCAAATACATTGTCTATGCATAAGAAGAAGAATAAAAAAAATATAAGCAAAATTTTTAAAAAATCCTTTTAAAAAAACAACAACAAAGCAATCTAAAGGGGAAGAACTCTGTCCTTAAAACTTTGTCTACCAATATTATACACGCTATTTCCTTAATTCGATATCAAACAAAATAATTAATTACCAATAATTAATTGACTAATTGAGTATTTTTGTTTATTGATTAATATTTTGCTAGCTACAATAAATAATTGTTTAAAGTATCAACTTGATCAGAGAAGGCGTGAAAAAGAAATAGCGTTAACAATTATTCAATGGGACTAAACTCAACAAATTTAGCAATATCTGTGAATACTGAAGTATTGTCTTTTTTTTTTTTTTTTTTTTTTGAAGATTCGTGTTTTGTCTATGTCAATGAATAATTGTGCGAAGTTTCAGCTTGATCAGAGAATGTGTGTGGGAGAAATAACGAGCATACACTTTTTACCAGACAGACAGACAGAGTAAGTTAATATAAGCTTTGTAAAAAAAAAATCACATGCATTTATTTACTCACTGTCTGTTTATGATATTTTGATCACTCAGCAATAATAACGTAACTAATAATATTTGAGTTTTACTTGTATGTGTAATGATAACAGCATGAATGTCTCCGCAGGGTGCTCGTACTCAGGCCTCGCATAACTCGAGGGCACAAAGCAGGGGATCAAGGAGTCCAGACACCAACGAGTTTGTTCAAATGGCTTTTCAAGTAGGATTCTTCAGATAGAGAAATGAGTAAATAACTAATCTCTCAAAACTGGTCTTTGGGAGAAAGCCTCTCCACAGGTCAAAGGAACTCAAGAGGCCTCGCCACGTATCTTTAGAACAAAAGCAGGAATGTAAGAAAAAAATAGGGTATACAATAACGATCCATTTGGAGATGTAGTGAAGTTCGAGATAAAGTCATCTTTTTTTTTTTTGAGGGGTCAAACCGAGTTGAAATGAAATGGTCACATTAGGTAAACCAAAAAGTCCTATATCACTGCAAGTCACATCTTTTTTAGTCAAGTAATATTTAATAATGGCATGATTTGAGTAGGATGTCAAAAAAATATACAACTATAAATTACTACATGAAACATATTAGCATTGCGTGATGCAAGGATAGTATATTTTATACATTACTTGATAGTTATATATACATTTTGAGCGTCTATTCAGACAAATATCTGGAAAACATAACAAGACGGTATCTATGAGAAAGAAAAGTAATGTTCCCCTTTCAGACCATGCGATCTATGCCCCGGAAGATGTAAAGGTCATCTGTTTCTGTGGCCTATGGTTAACGTGGGTGTCATCAGTGACGTAGCTAGGGTGGGGAGGGGGGGAGGGGGAGAATTTGAAAATACCCCGGGCCCCCACTTGAGGGGATATCCCAAATGAATTTGTTTTTTTTACATTAAATATCAAATGTTATGCTAAATGCAAGGGCCCCCAAAGAGGTCAAACCCCCCGGGCACCCAAGTGATGGAAAATAGTTACGCCCCTGGTTGTCACAACGACCAACCGCATTTTTTTTACCTTTGCTTATCCCCAAATATTGTAAGGTACCCATTAGAGCTGGGTAGACTCAGAGGCACGCGAAGATCCCGAAATTAAACATCCAGGTCTTCACCAGGATTCAAACCCCCGGTTCGGAAGCCAAGTGCCTAACCTCTCAGCCACCGCGCCTATGATATCTATGAAATTCCTACAACACTCCCGTGAAAAAATACCATATAAAGTATATCCAAGTAACATTCTCGATGAAAAAGATCCCGCCAAAAATTGCTATGCACAAGTTGGAGGTCTATAATACTATACCTTTGAGCGAGAAGCTGAAATCCTTTAAAACTGGGGGAGATAATCCAAAAATCACACGTTCACGCACACACGTAAATATATAGAGAGTCAATAGAGACAGATGTATTTGAAAATTTCACCAACAAAGATATAGCACAAGCACAGAAAATAACTTGCTGGGTTTACACGATCGATTGACCAAGTCTTTGTTCAAATCATTACGTGATTTAGGAAGAGAGAAATAAAAAAAAAGATGTGCGGTGCGCGTGTGTGTGGGTGGGGGGGGGGAGGGGGTTAATACCGCTGTGTGTAGTCTCTGTAGTATTAGTTGGTGGAGGCTGGCAGCAGCGGGCAGGCGAGCAATGCGAACAGCCTCAACACGACAAATCGATGTCCGGCACAGGGACTTCATTGTCCAGTTCTTTGTTCATTTTTCTCCTTCATTAAAAGAAAAAAAAAAGAAATAAAGAGAGAGAGAAGGAGAGAGAAGGAACGTCGAAGGGAAGGTCTAAAGGAGGAGCCCTGATTATCCTTGTCTTTGGTTTCATAGTCGATGAGGATGACATCATGGGAAACGGAGCTAAAAATAGCTCAGATGATCCAATCCAGCATTTTACGCGTTTCTCTTCAATTTATGTACACCCGTTTTAAAACAAAGTCTTCTTTTTATACCCATTTTAAAATAAAGACATCTTTTTGGTCAATCAAAATTTTAAGCACCTGAAAGAGGAAATGATGAAAAAGATATAATGTATAGAACTATGAACAATTTCTTTTTCTGAACAAAGCTATCACATTTTTCAAAAACATTAATGTTTCTTGGAAGTTTTTGAACATATTACAATGAATAGTGTAAATGATCATGAACTATATACAATTTCTCAATAACCTTGACTATGCATCAGTAAAAATATATATATATATAATTTGTATAAATAAATTTGATTCTGTTGAAAATAAATCCTAAACGCTTAAAAACGAACGGAAAATATATGTATAATGTAACTAGAGGTATTTTAAGTGAACACAACTGCAACAAATTATTTTTTTTGTTTAAACCATGAAGGATAGACTGATATCATCATTACGGGACAGTTGTTTTTTCATCAATTTTTCCAGTGGCTTCTACAAATCAACGTAGCCAACACTCTATTTAGTCCCGACTATTTTTTCTTTATATTTTTATTAATACGCTCAACATAAAAGGAAACAATACGGGTTTTCCCCAAGGGAAATACGTATAATGGGAGTGGGGGGAGGGGGAGCAGGTAATGTTACCGGAATTACCCCCCCCCCCCTTTTTTTTTTTTTTACTTGACAGACCCTGCACTTGCACTTGTATATTACAACCTAGATTAAATCTAGCTGTTTGCATTGGGCTTGCAGGGCTGCACATAATAAACAGCTGCGGGCGGTCTATGTATTTTTACTAATGAATTACGTTTAGGAGATCAAAGCGATGTTGACAAGACCCAGGGCCTTGGGCAAAGGCAAAGTAGGCAGTCGCCTATGGCCTTAGATTGGTGGGGGGGGGGGCGCTCGTACATGATAAAAACATTAAGAAACTTGTTTCAAATCTCAAATGTAGCAGTACAGTAGGACACTTACGTCTAGTAGGGGCTAGCTCTAAATCTCTATTATGACTCAATGTTTATTGACAAATGGTTACATCTACTTGTTAGGCTACTTATAACAGAAGACTTTTGTTGTCGTTGTTTTTTTCTGATTTTTTAAAATTTAATTTTATGTTTTCTGGGTTTATTTTTATTTTTATATTTCACTTGAGGAAACCAAATTAATTTTGCCTAAGGCCTCCAATTCCCCACGGCCGGTCCTGCCCCTGCTTTACCTTTCTTGACAACTCCTTTCCAAATTTCCTTGTCTGGCTCTCGCACAATTTCTAAATCTACGTCGTCGGGTGAAGAAAATCGTAACTATGTAAAACAAAAAAGGAACGACTTCTGCGAGCGAATTATTGAATGTTGTAGCTTGTAAGCAGACAGGAGCAGAGATTTGATTGGCTCGTGTTAGCCTGACATATAAGCACTTGCATGCTATGTTATTAGGGGCCTCACTGTAGGCCCTATTCGTGTTTGTGAGTGCCCCAGTTGTGTGAACGTGCACTTAAACTTAAGTACCCCTTTCAGACCTTCAGACCATTAACGAGGGTGCCATGTGGCCAGCACAACGAACAGCCACCTTTGCTTTCCCCCAACTGATGTCAGGTACCATTAGAGTTAAGTAGATTCAGAAACACCTTTTACTTAACTCTTTCTCTCCGTTATTATTTAACACGTTCTGATAAAATCAACGTTGGTATCGTCAATTAGGAGAGAAAGAGTTAAAAGACTTAGTATAAATGCTAATTATATTTCTTTTTACGTAGTAATTATTGTATTGTACAACTGTAGAAGATATTTGGTCTAAAAAGAGTGGTATTGACCCATGCATGCCAAAAGGCCACCTACACTCGCAGTGATGAAATGAAAGCTGGAGCTTTTTCTATAGGTACTTTTTTAAAATCAACTCAATGGAGGCTCGAAGTCTCTACATAAAAAGCCAATAAGTTGGCAAATCGTCCGTGTCAAAAAAAAAAATTGCAGACAAAGCCTTTGTCAGTGTTGATTTTTTCAAAGTAAGTAGGTCACAGCTCGGTTCGCTTATCTACGTGAAATACTGCACTTTTCTTATTGATTAGAATTAAAAAACAAAACAAGTATGTTTATTATTATTGTTATTATTATTATTATTATTATTATTATTATATTGTTAGAAACTAATGAGTATTCATTGGCGCTGCCAGGGTCGAGTTTCGTTAAAGGGAAACAAAATTCATTGTCCCTTTCAGTTTCCACTGAGGAATTTTCTGGTGCAGTACCGCCCTCTGACAGGCAACGAGAAAGTTCCTAGGAATGTTAAGGGCCTTGAAGGTATCTGTGAGGTCAGTTATTATTATTATTATGTTAGAAATGAACGAGTAGTCATTCTCTGGCGCTGCCAAGGTCGAGTTTCGTTAAAGGGAAACAAAATTCATCGTAGTCCCTTTATCAGTTTCTACCGAGGAATTTTCTGGTGATGTGGCAGGTCTGCAGTAGTACCGCCCTCTGACAGGCAACGAGAATGTTCCTAGGATTGCCAAGGGCCTTGAAGGTATCTGTGAGGTCAGTTGTTACTTTCCCCTCGGTTGATATGACAATGGGGTATATTGTTGTTTTAGATAATTTCCATAAACTCAATCTCCAAGCCTTGGTTCCCATATTTTCGTTGTTTTTCTATCTCAGTTTTTCTTAAATTATAAGACAATGGTACGGCGATATCAATAATGGTAGCGTCTTTTTCTTTTTTATCGACGAGCAGCAGATCAGGGCGATTAAAATCTACCGTTTTGTCGGTCAAGTTAGGCCTGTCCCAGTATAGGATTTAACTTTCATTCTTTGGTACCATCGGGGTCGAGCTTTGTTAAGGGGAAACATTGTAGTCCCCTGAAGTGTCCCCTGAGGAAATTTCTGACAATGCCGCAGTACTGCCCTATCAGCCCTATGACAGGTAACGAGGATATTCTTAGAGTTGCTTAGAGCTTCGAATGTGTTTTCGAGGTCAGTTCTCACTGTCCCTCGGTTGATATAACACCCATGTATACTGTTATTTTAGATAACTTCCATTAACTCAGAGGCGCCCTAAAATACCGAAATTCAAAATCCCAGTCATCACCGAGATTCGAGAACAGGACCCCAGGTTCAAAAGCAAAACGCTTAATCACTCAGCCACTTCGCCACCATTATTACTATTATGTTGTATTATTACAATCAGTGCTTTTTTGTGACGGTACGCACCGGTACGGCGTACCGTCACCGTTTTCAATGTGGGTAAAAAAAAAAGACTTTTCTTGTATTTTAACGTTTATTATTAATTTATTAGTAGTTAAAAGTTAGGCAATCCATCACTGAGTACCGGCACTTATATTTTTAACAAAAAAAAAACACTGATTACAATTATTATTATTATTATCGCTACGGTCCTACTATTGTAGAAATAGTTAGATTTTATAGTCGATGATTCTGAACCAAAGGGTAAGAGTTAGAACCTTTGTCGGTCTATTTATTTGTGACACAATAATGGTCACATGTCCACTAAGTTTTTGACCATACACACGTCCTAATCACTGACCATCCTTGTCACCACTGACTCGGAGACAGGGGTTTCTTCTACGTCTGCTGAACACACTGTTAAGGTCTCTCTGGTGTGATTTTATTTACTTTGAAAAAAAAAAACTCTTAACTTTCTTAATTTTTACGCCTTGTACACAAAGTTATGACCCCGTACACATCGTGATTTATCTTGTACACAAAGTTATGACCCCGTACACATCGTGATTTATCTTGTACACAAAGTTATGACCCCGTACACATCGTGATTTATCTTGTACACAAAGTTATGACCCCGTACACATCGTGATTTATCTTGTACACAAAGTTATGACCCCGTACACATCTTGATTTATCTTGTACACAAAGTTATGACCCCGTACACATCTTGATTTATCTTGTACACAAAGTTATGACCCCGTACACATCTTGATTTATCTTGTACACAAAGTTATGACCCCGTACACATCTTGATTTATCTTGTACACAAAGTTATGACCCCGTACACATCTTGATTTATCTTGTACACAAAGTTATGACCCCGTACACATCTTGATTTATCTTGTACACAAAGTTATGACCCCGTACACATCTTGATTTATCTTGTACACAAAGTTATGACCCCGTACACATCGTGATTTATCTTGTACACAAAGTTATGACCCCGTACACATCGTGATTTATCTTGTACACAAAGTTATGACCCCGTACACATCGTGATTTATCTTGTACACAAAGTTATGACCCCGTACACATCGTGATTTATCTTGTACACAAAGTTATGACCCCGTACACATCGTGATTTATCTTGTACACAAAGTTATGACCCCGTACACATCTTGTACACAAAGTTATGACCCCGTACACATCGTGATACATATAGTTGTAAACCAGTTGAAATCGTGGTGTATCTTGTACACAAAGTTATGACCCCGTACACATCGTGATACATATAGTTGTAAACCAGTTGAAATCGTGGTGTATCTTGTACACATAAACAATGAATGCTCTAGACAACGAATACGTTATAATGTCCTTTAAATTAATATTATGCCTTCCAGTAATACTTGTTATGCTGAAAAAACACCACAAAAAAAAAACAACTAGGCACACGAAAAAGATGTCCTATCGGCGAAGACAGCGATAAGAGGACCTCAATTGAGCGCGTGCAATTGCTTTTTCAGCCTCCTCGTTTGTTGCAAAATATATAGGTCGCCGCTGGGTCTCGGAAGCCAAGTATAGATACCGCATTATTTCTTTATATTCTGACCTAAAAAGATGTCTTATTATTATATTGCAATCTTCACTGATACGACTATAATTATAGCGTACTTTTAATTGGTTCCCTTGTGTTGCAACAATTAAAAACGCGAGGTGGAGATTTTCTTAGATCGTCTGCACAGCGAAGACCATTGGCTGGTTTTCCCGTGTTAACTCTTTATCTCCTCATCGACGATCCCATCGTTGATTTGACATCATTAAATTAAATTAAAATTTAATTTTTTAAAACTTGAATATGTGTTAGATAGAAAGAGCATGCATTCCCTTTTAATTCTAGACCAAATAAAACATTTTCTGATAACAAACAAAGCTATTGAAGCTTAATCATAACAGGGGAGTGAAATAGTCATAAGTAAAATGAAGAATTCCTTCGAAACGTGGAAAAATAATAATGGAGAGAAAGAGTGAAATACGCGAGAATTTCCCATCCGACTTTTAACAAAGCTTATATCAACTCATTCCGTCTGTCAGGTACAAATTGTGTGCATTTTATTTCTCCCACTATATAAGTAAAATCCCTAAACTTAGAGACTCTTCAGGACAGAAGACTAAAAATTAAAGTAGCTCTGATACACTAAACAATAATTTACAAATATAAACGCAATAAAATACTAAGAAAGACTCAAGGCACATTCTTATCCCATGTTTCTAGGACAAATTTATACAAGTGCTTCTTTTTCGCTACTGCCATTAGATCATTGGTCGGGTTGTTTGGAAACCAACGACTTAACTGAGTACTATGGGTCTCTAATTAATATGCACGAATAGTTTGATACATGGATATGCGTAGATGTAATTATTTCGGTTAAGAAGATAACGCATAAAAGTTTTGGATTGCATTGTTCTGAACGTCGAATTCCATAGTAATATCTATTTTAATTAACAAAAGTAATCAATCCATATTATATGCAGCTTGCATGACAGTATTTCTTAAATGGCATTTGTGAGAGAAATGTATATACTAAATCTATAAGAAGAAGATCTAGATCTAGATCTAATTACAATATTTTTATACATCTAGTCGTAGATCTATTTGTTCTAGAATTTTGATAATGCAGATCAGTTAGTAGTCAGTTAAGTCTGTTATGTTATTAGCCTACATTCAGTGGCGTAGCTATGATGGGGGGATGGGAGGAATTTGAATTTTACATTAAACATTAAGTATTAGATCTACGTCATTATCTCATGTCATGATGTCGAATGTCAAAATGCAGGGGGATCTAAAGAGGCCAAGCCCTGCATGCCCCCCAAATCCTTTGCTACGCCACTGCCTACATTCTTTAATATTAGATGTCTAGTAGGCTACAACTAGGCTACAAATTTATCAGCTCTAAATCTAATCTAGATTTAAATCTGGATCCCATTTAGATCTCTAGATTTTTGTAGATATAGATCTATAATAATAACATATAATAATATAAATTTAAATGTACTTATGCAGATTAGTTCAACAAGTAAAAAAATATTCGATATAAATAGATTAGAGCTTATTTAATTTTTTTTTTAAGTTAAAGTACTTCTAAGTCTAGTATTACTAAGTATTATTTACCTCATTGTTGTTTTAATCCGATATGAAAAAAAAAAACCCAGACATTATCTAGAAACTCTAGATCCAACTCTAGATATTTGGATCTAGACTCTAAGTCTAGATGTAGTTTTAGATCTTCTAGATTTATTATTAATCCTCACTATCTTGACAATGTTTCCATTTGTTTCTCGTCTGCTAGCCGAAAGTCGGCTGCACTTTCCATTTCCGGTGTTTTTGAACTCTCCCACCATAGAAATAAATACTGGTGACCCTAGTTAGAAAGCCGTCAGTGGATTGATATGGAAATTTTTGTAGGCTAGAATTTTTTTTTATCGACCAGAGGTATGGGAGTGGATGTGTGTGTGTGTGGGGGGGGGGGGGGAGATTCGGATCTAAAGATAGAGTTATTAGATTTCAACCTTGGCCGGTCACAGCCATTCACAGGTTGTCAGTGAGAAGTATCCTCCTATTCTACTGGCTAGGATGAGTGGGGAAAGAACAGGAGCGTTGGTGAGGGGTTAAAGAAAGAACTTATAAAGGGTAAAACACGGGGAAAGGGAGGAGAGACGGAGGCAACAGGTGACACTCTTGAGTCTGTAGTACAATTATTTTGCTGATTTATGGGGACGATTTTTTTATTCGTTCTGTTAAGAAGGCATTTGAGTATACAGGTAAGTAAAAAAAAAAGTCATACAACTGTACAGGTAAGTAAGAAAGTCATTCCTTGTTCGCTGTGACAACGTCTGGCCAGTAGCTCCGCTAGGGAGCAAGAGTTGAAGCAGAGGTCAACACTTGTTTATCAAGCAGGGTCGTCGCATTAAAGGAGGGAATATTTATATTATTTCACTGTTTGCAACAGAAACAAGACATTTTGACACACACACACATTTTTGTTGGTGTCTGAATTGTTTATTACTTTATATATATATACTAGCCGGACATTACCCGCGGCCTGCGGGACTTAGTTTGTGTATTACTAATCTAGTGGATTGTATTTACATCTAAATGTTCCTTTCAAGTTTTTCTCCACATCAAATACTATAGACACGGGTTTACCCGATTTGTTAAACGCTTCTGTAAGATTTAAATTTAGCTATTTAAATGAAAGAAGCGCGAGATGAATGGGATATAAAGTACAATTAAAACATGTTTACCCGAAATGTTAAATGAATGGGATTATAAAGTACGACAGGACGTCTAAATTCGCAGATATAAGGAACGAATTTATGTAAAGATGCTTTTGAAACACAAATTTGAAGGTTAATCAAATAGTTTTGTTCTATAGGGTGCGGGAGGGGAGGAGGTTAAGGGGCACTCTCGTCATCTTTATCGTGGATCTCACGACATTTCAAGCGACTTTTGGGTTTCAAAAAGAAAGTTTATGGGCAAGAGCAAATGTTTTAATTTGTCATTAAATGTCATATGAGACTTAAACAAGTTGATCAAAGGACTGTGGACGAAGGAAGTTTATTTTAAAAATTAATTTTATTTTGTTCAAGATTCAAACTTGCCATTGAATCGCTCCAGTGTATGTCTAAATTTAGTAACAACTTGTTATTGTTGTTGCTGTTTTTTTTTTAAATCAGAAATATTACATCCTTTTTTTTTCTTTTTCTATCAGCGAATGAGAGAGAGAGATGGTGGATTTCTCCTATAACCAGAGTTGGCAGCAGACTTGTGATTCTCTTTCGTCTTTATCAGTGCCGTATTTACACTTTAAAAAAAAATGAAAATGAGTTATGGGGTTCTTAAAAGTCCAGATATTATATCTCAGTGCTAAATATTTCTTAAGGGCCCTAAGCCATAGCTTATGTTGCTTATAGGTAAATCCGGCCCTGGAGATAATGATAACCTAGAGTTATAACACATTTGTATTTTAGAGCAACAAAAAACATCCGGCAGAGTTAAAGCGATTGTGTAAATATTTTCTCAGTGAAACCTTGAGGGAAAACCGACTGCAGGGGAGATAATTCCTTTTACTGCTCCTGCCCAACACACACACACTTTTTTTCCATACGCTCAACAATAAAAACAATATATTCATATGTTCCCTTACCATACAAACATTAAATTATTTAATTTAAAATTAACTAGTGACATAATTAATTTTAAATGGCACAATTTGCTTTCTAAATTCTATATATTTCTTGTTATCCATCAAGATTGAAATTATAATTGAAATGCACATAACAAGCACAACCAGTTTCATCTATTACAACCCTACTAACTTCTACTTAAGATGGTGCACAAAATGAGAGTGAACGTCCATTCATTTATTACAGTTCCTCTATTCAGATTGCAACTTCTTCATGGAAAGTGGAAACTAAGACTTGCCTGGACAAGGTTCTTGTAAAGAGCTATAACGATTTTCCTAGAAATTTTATAGTTTATGTATATCTTTGGGAAAGCTAAATGGCCACATGGGAAAAACTCTGGTTTGGCCTCTATAATTTTTTGAAGTACAATAATCTAATAAGACAATATTTATCAACGAGTATACCCGCATGTATACATTGAAGAGTTTAAATAATTAAATAAGCCGCTTAGCAAGGGCGTAGTTAGGAATTTTCCAACATTTGGGGGGCCTCTGTATTTTACATAATATTTAATATTTAGTGTAAAAAACACTCATTTGGGGCCCTCCTCTAGTGGGGCCCGGGGGGGATTTTCAAATTCTCCCCCTCCTCCCCCCACCCTAGCTACGCCACTGCCGCTTAGACACATTTTGCGAACCGCCCTGTAAGTCTGGGTCTATGGGGTCATAATGAGAATTTTATAGACTCAGAGCAGATTTATACATTCACTTCACCAGGATTTTTAACAGGACTGTTTTACTTCTATTCCAACATACCACCGCATAGAAATTTGGGATTAGGGTCATGACTGTCTCCTCACTGGTGAATAAATAAGGCGTATGACTAGATTAAGTCCCTTGCTAATCTGAAAAGCAGAATGTAGAGTACAAGGGAGATAACTCTTTTAATCTAATTTCGTATTGGCATAATCGTTGTTATCGTTCCTTTACAAACACTTTACATGATATATTTGTCTATCAACGTGTAAAATTGATTAACTCTTTCTCTCCTAACTGACGATATCAGCGTTGATTCCACCAGAATGTGGTTAAATAATTACGGAGAGAAAGAGTTAAATACAGCAATTAAAATTTTTACTTTTGTTGGACTTTTTGTTTTGTTGAACTCACATATGCTGGTAATTCCAACGACAACTGTTGCAAATAAAACAAGAGAGCTATGGATGGTTACTCTTAAGGATAATATAGTTCTAGTTCTAGTTCTAACAAATTGAAAACACATAGAAATGAAATGAGGTCCGGGGGGGGGGGGATCTTGTGACTGATTTTATGCTTTGATTTTATGAGCCAAAATGGTTTTGAGTTTAAAATCTCCTTCCATGGGGTTTTGCAGTTAAAACCTCATCTTCTATACAACTAAAAAAAAATGCAATCGACAATCCCCAAATTCCAAGAGCATAGCCAAAGGAATTATGAGTTTAAAAACCCCTCCGAATATTCTTTTTACAATAAAATTCCCTCTTCAATATAAGACTTAAGCATACAACAGTCACTAGATTATATGAGCGTGACCAAGAGGGGCTTGTGTTTGAAACCCCCCTCAAGAGGGCCTTAAGTTTAAACCGCATTCAGAGGGTTTCGAGTCTTGGGTTAAAACCCCCTCCAGCGGGGTATGAAGCTAAAATCCACCTCTTCAATATTAAAAAAAGCAAACGACACACAAACAATTCTATGAGCGTTGTGTTGAGATTAAACCCCACTCCTCCAGAGGCTTTAAGTTTAAAACCCCTTACAAATAGTTATGAGGTTTAAAACCCCTTTTCAATATTATTCTAAAGCAAACTACAGTCAGCAAATTGTATGAGCTTAGCTAAGGTGGTTTTGAGTTTGTTTAGAAAAAACTCTAGAGATTTTTTAGTTTAAATCCCCCAACATATATATATCGCGGGGGTGGGGGGAGAAAAAAATAATCCCACCCGAAAAAATTCTGGCTACGCCCATGACGTCTATGTTATAGTTCACACTAGTAGAACTGCCTATGATGTAAATAACAAGCACAAACTAATCAAATAGAAATTCCTAAAGGCGCTGCCAACTTCAGAATTTCTGAGAGGATAAGAATGTCTCAAACTTGTACACACTGTGAGACCGTCATCTGTTTTAATATAATCCCCCTCCAAGTACACATCTACATCCACGCCATACTGGTAACAAAACTTAGTGATCACGCCTTCATAGGCAGTCTTGTTATTGAACGTAACAGCATCGTGGGAGCTGTTGGCGAATTCCCAGAAAGCTTCAGCCGTGGCGAAGCTGGCGGTGACAATTAACCAGTTTTGAAGATGCACTGTCCTAGATTGACTAATGTTCAGTAAATGATTTACCGAGCATCTGTCGTGTAAAGGCAACAGTTCACACCAGGAGTAGGTCAGTGTGTGTCGGTATGAGTTATTGTGTCTACGCATTGAATACTCAATCCAATAGTTGTCGTTTGGTACAAGTAACGACCCAGTTCCTTCCTTGTATATTTTTCTTTTGGTGTCTCCCGCGAAAATGTCTGTTTCTATCTGTTCCAACTTGAAATCCACTGAACAAACCAAAGTCTGCAAATCTCTAGGGTTAAAAGCAGCAAGTTTGTTATCAACTGTATTAGTTTCTTCAGTCCAATGAGACATTCTGGACATTTCATTGCTCTGAGATATTCTGGACATTTCATTGTTCTGAGACATTCTGGACATTTCATTTATCTGAGATATTCTGGACATTTCATTTATCTGAGATATTCTGGACATTTCATTGTTCTGAGATATTCTGGACATTTCATTGCTCTGAGATATTCTGGACATTTCGTTGTTCTGAGATATTCTGGACATTTCATTGTTCTGAGATATTCTGGACATTTCATTGCTCTGAGATATTCTGGACATTTCATTGTTCTGAGATATTCTGGACATTTCATTGCTCTGAGATATTCTGGACATTTCGTTGTTCTGAGATATTCTGGACATTTCATTGTTCTGAGACATTCTGGACATTTCATTGTTCTGAGATATTCTGGCCTTTTCATTGTTCTGAGATATTCTGGCCTTTTCGTTTTCCTGAGACATTCTGAAACTTTCGATGTTGAGTGGAACTTTGCCGTACATAAAGCTTGAAATAGATTTGTGCAAGATCAGAAAACTGTTTTGTTCTGCAGAAATTTGGTCCATAAAGTTTTCCTTTAGTCCTTTGAATACTAAGTCGTCAAAGAAGTTGTAGCTTGGTAGCTCAGCTGTCATAGTGAAACACGTATCGTATACAAAATTCTTCTTTTTGGTAGAGTTCTTTAGTATCACAGCGCAAGGATTTATCACTGTTGAGCTGTTAATTGTGATGAACTTTGACATTTGCAGCTCTTCACAAAGCAATGCCAGACGTGTTCGGGTATCGTCTACAATTAAGTTGAGCACTTGTGAATAGCATGGCTTGGTTCCAAATGCAGCAAAGTTTGGATCTACGTAAGCGTAGACCGCGACTTCCTTGATCTGTCTCAGTTGCTGACTGTAAAGAAAGATAAAGTCTTTAATTAAACTCTGGTAGCGTTTAATTAGTATGCTCAAAGACTTTGGCTTCATTAGCTCGAACCACTCCAACAGAAACTCGTATTGCTTACTATCTCGACTTAGCTTGATAGTTTGACTTACTTTAGCAGACGAGTTAAAAGTAGCCAGTAAATATCTCTTGCTATTCAGAGTGTTCAGCAATATGTAGGTGATTGTTATTTCAGAGCGTAAGTTTTTCATAGACGTTCTTTCAATATTTTCTGGCTTGAACTTTGAACTGTTGACCTCAACGACAAATTCTGAAGAGACTAAAACGTCTTGGCATCGACCATCAACAAATACTGTATTGTGCGGACACTTCGCCGTGACGCATTCCTCGTAAAACGGAACATACGCTGCAGACTCGGGACACGTTTTGTTTCGAATGTAATACACATGGACATCCTCAGCATCTTGGGTTCTGAACAGAATACTCTCCCCTAGAAACAGATCGGATTCCTGCTTTTCTTTTTGATGAGTGTAGCAGACGGAAGATGAGTTTGTCGTTTTCAAAATAAAGTCAAAGCTGATGTCAGAAACCAAGTCGTTCTCTATCTCATAACAATGTGGATTGTCGTAAAAGGTGTCATTCTCTTTAATCAAGAGTCGATACCTAGTACAAAGTAATTCATCAACTGTAGAATTTTGACGATCTGTAGCCTGAGATTTGCGGGCAGCGAAACTCTGTTTCTTATTACTTCTTGGAGCACTAGAACTAGATGCATCCAAGAAACATTCAGACGAAGGATGGGGCTCTTGAAGCCTTATTGTATAATTATTTAAAAGCTTCTCAAAATCGTGCTGGGATTGTATTATCAAAGTTTTCTTCACATTATTTCCATCATTCGAAATCAGTTTCGTTGACCACATTACCATCATTTCCACTGCATTGCAGACTGCACAAAATATATTGTAATAATCAATACCATTAAATGGCCCAGAAATGATTGGTATATTGTGGTATGGGTCCATGTTATTGTTCTTTTTTTCACAATAGTCAGTTATTTCATCTTTTGATAGTCCAATGAATATCTTTGACGTTTTTGAAGGGGATTTTTTTAATTGCCTGTAGAGCGAATGAAACCTTGTTTTTACATCGAGTTCCTGGCTGCATTTTCTAATCAGGTAAAACCTGCGCCGAAAATCTGGCCAGATTGGCTCGCAGGTTGCCAATCTAAGCGTGCTAATCAAATCATAGAAAGAACGGAATCCACGAAAACTGCTGCGAATTTCAGAAATTTGAACCTCGGCTCTTAAAAGTTCGTCTTCGGAATCAAACGCATTTCTTTTTAAAATTAAACTGAAGTAGTCTGCACAGCAGACGCCGTTCAACCAGCAAAGGGACCCGCAAAGACAGATGGGCTGCGTTTCGAAAGTATTTAGTTGATTTCTGCAATTCTCAAAATACATTTTCCGAGTATTAACTGTTGCCTGTGTTTCAGGATTAAATAAGCTGGAACATTGACGTGTTTGGGATTTCAAACTTTTGATGGAAAGACCAAAGTCTTCAAAACCGTTTGTGGCTTTATTAGGAGTTAGGAACTCTTCAGAAAAATGGTTCAAATCTTGTGCTAGATCTGAAGGGCTGTGTGAGTCGTCGGTGGCATCCCAAGATTCCTTGTTATATGTGTCCTCGTCTTTGTTGTACGGCGAAGTTTTATTTGTTGAGTTTTCCGCTGTATAAGTTTCGAGTTGGCAAGAGAAGAAAGCATTAGTAAAGATGAATTGGATATGTGTGATTACTTGATAGAAAGACAGAAGCCTGGAGAGATAGAGAGAAAGAATGAAAGACAAAGAGAGACATAGATAAAAAAGAGTCAGAGAGACAAAGAAAGAGAGAGAGACAGAGAAAGAGAGAGAAAGAGAGAGACAGAGAAAGAGAGAAATAGAGAGGCTGAGAGAGACAGAGAGACAAAGAGGGAGTGAAGAGAAAGAGAGAAAATTAAGGGACAGAAGGAAAGGTAAGGAAGATAAAAAGGAAGAATTACCTAATACTCTCCACACTGTACAGTATAACAACACCAAAGACCAATACACATCCATCACGACTATGATGTCACATTAAACTCCCTATACTTTGTTTCTTTTATATATTTGACTATTCTCTCCATAAATACCAATAGACAGTGACTAACATTTGAATAATTCATGATGAGAAGAATAGGCGTTGTCTACCTTCCCAACAAAGAGCTCCAATGGGACAATTTTATATTTCCTTTTTTTGTTAATACCTTTTAGATGATGGACTTTCATATCCAAGCCAGTGACTCTGGTAGATTTTAACACCGAAGTCCACTACAGATGAGAGAAAAGCATTCTGGTCAACGAAAGATGTCTGTGGATGGTCACTATTAAACACAATTTACGAAATAATTAAAGGATTTTGAAGCGAATGGCTTTAAAGCTGAATTTCCAAGTTAAACAATTATTAACGGTAAGATATGAACTCTGGTGTCTATCAATTTGATGACGTAATGGGGAGTTTTTGGAAGATGTTGATGGAAGTGGAACAGAAACTTTCAGATGCCAGAGGCTCAAAATAAATTTTAGCATTTCAAAACCGTTTTTCAAAGTCTACCAAACAAGTAACCCTTACTAGTATTTGAACACTGGAGATGTACTACTTATCAGATTTTTGTTAAATTTATCAATGCATTGATTTGAAATGAATGAATGTGTGGTTCTCCAATACAAATACGCCACTGATTTTACTTTGAAAGTTGGGAGCAATGCTTTTTTTTCCCCGCTCTTCTATTAAATAGAACTAAAGTACCGAAGTTAATTATGTTGACTTTTTCTTTTGTTCAGATATCTCATTGTAAAAAAAAAAAAAAAGGTTAAGTTCTCTTTCAGACCTTGCGATCTAATTCTAGTATTTTATAGAATTTTCCTTTCAAAGTTGTTGACCCTGATCTTTATCTTGTCATCATCGCTTATTATCAAGCCTGAACCAAGCGATGTTTTTATTTCAACGGTTCTCACTCTCTTTGTTAGCTATATCGTTAAGGACGTACCCCATTCCAGAGGACAGAATATTTAAGTATTTTAGGTGTGTCTAAAATGGGATTACAGAAGTTTGTTTGTGGCATGATGTGAACTCTTATGACTTTCACGTCAAAGTTGCGCTTTTTAGGGTCTTCAGGTAAATGGCGCGGTGCTGTGCCAATGCTTTGATAAACGTGATGGCACATAGTAATCATCTTGCTATCATCATAATAATATCATATTATCATGACTATCATCATTATCATTAAATTCCATTTGAGCAAGGGTTTAAGAGTCTCAAATCATCTCTTCCAAAAGCATGAAAACAATGTTACTGTTACAAAGACAGTTTGTGTGGAAACACAAAGTCAAAATCGCCCCCCGAAGTGTCCACCCAGACAAGTAAACAGGCAGTTTTCAATATTTTCAGAAAGGACATCAGAATGAAATTCTATCAAAGACAAATGACAGAGAAGAATGGAGAAAGAAGGTTGTCAGGTCTTGTGTGGTGCCCTAGCGATCCAGCAGGCCAGAGGATAGGTAAAAATAAGGTTAGATGTGAACCTGGCCTAACTGATATAATGATATAATGAATATCTAATTGATCTAATTGTTATTTAAATCCTTAGGAAAAAACATTTCCGAAAAAAAAAAAATTTCCCTTTGGTTGAGTGTTCCATACTCTTTTTCCATATTGCAATGCACGCAACAATATGAAAAACTACTTATTAATTGTTGTTTAAAAATAAGTTCCATTTATATACATTTAACTTTTTTTTCTCTTTAAAAAATAGTACATTTTTTGTGTGTAAATGTAGTAGTTAGTATGACAGAACTTACTTAGCTTAGCAATACCATTGTAAAAAAATAAAATATTATGATTTCCGATTTTCATTTTCTCTTCTAGTTTCTGAGATCTAAATGGGACGGACGGACTGACAAATAGGCCACACAAAACTAGCGTCTTTTCCCCTATCGGGGGCCCACTAAAAAGAAAACTGCGGTTGTGCGCGATGCATGTTTTTCGCCTTAATTGAAATACGCTATGAATCTAATTAATCACAAATGCAAACTGAGCTATCCAAAATGTTTAGAACCTCTGAAAACAAATATTAGAAATGACCAGAGTAAACAAGGCCAATAAACATAATTAACCTTTACTAATATAAAGATTCGAGCGGTATTACAAAGAAAACAACTGAATTCGCGAAGAAACAAATGCTGGAAACAAAAGATGAGGAAATAATATGAAAACATTTTCTTTTCTCTAGTTTTAAAGTGCATGCATAATTAATTGAATTTAAAATGAAAACAAAAGACTGAACTTTATCTCAGAAAAAGTCGAGAGTGTGAAAGAATTGTACAGTGGTACAGGTTTCCATTTTGTTCCTGAACAAAGTTATGGGGATGGGGTTCTATTTCTGAGAGTTTTCCCCTGCTCTGATTGAGAGTTTCCCCCAGCTCTGATTGAGAGTTTTCCCCAGCTCTGATTGAGAGTTTTCACCAGCTCTGATTGAGAGTATTTCCCCTTCTATGATTGAGAGTTTTCCCCTGCTCTGATTGAGAGTTTTCCCCTGATCTGATTGAGAGGTTTCACCAGCTCTGATTGAGAGTTTTCCCCAGCTCTGATTGAGTTTCCCCCAGCTCTGATTGAGAGTTTCCACCAGCTCTGATTGAGAGTTTTCCCCAGCTCTGATTGAGTTTTCCCCAGCTCTGATTGAGAGTTTTCCCCAGCTCTGATTGAGAGTTTTCCCCAGCTCTGATTGAGAGCTTTCCCCTGCTTTGATTGAGTTTTCCCCTGATCTGATTGAGAGTTTTCACCAGCTCTGATTGAGTTTCCCCCAGCTCTGATTGAGAGTATTTCCCCTTCTATGATTGAGAGTTTTACCCTGCTCTGATTGAGACCAATCTTTATATACAGAAGATCTGTTCAGCCAAGCCGGTGGATGGACCTCTTTGTTCTTATTTTGTTTGTAAAATGTTTTAAAACAATTTTTACATGTTTCGGATGTTCCTTTCTATATATAAAGAAGAAAAAAAAACACATTGATCACTATATTAAACATGCTTGTCATGCAATAACATAAAAATTATTATATTTAATTAACAAGGGATAAACATTTTTTTTTACCGCTAATGATTATTCCAAAAAAAAAAACATTCACAACAAATGAACATTTTTAAATTACATACACAATAAATGAACATTTCAAATTATACGCACAACAGATGAACATTTTTTAACTGAATTCACAAAAAGTGAAAATTAAAATTGTATTCTTTATTCAGAAAAAGTAAAGTTCCCCTTTCAGAACGTGTGGTCTATAGGTCAGTTTCTGTGGCCTACGGTTAACGAAGATGTCATGTGGCCAAGCACAACGACCAACCGCCTTCACAATTCTTCAGTGGACTCAGTGGCGCCTGAAGATCCCAAAATTAAAATCCCATTCTTCACCAGGTTTCGAACCACGGACCCCCGGGTCTGAGGCCAAGAGCTTTACCGCTTAACAAACGCGCCTCCTCACTCCGATTGAACATTTTTAATTTACATGCACGATAGATGAAGATTATTTTTTTTTAACGAATGCACAACAATGTAACAATTTTTTAAATATATTCACAACGAATGAACATTTAAAATTAAAATTTAAACCACATGTACAGTAGATGAACATTTTTTAAATGAATGCTCAGCAAATGACCATCTTTAAATTAAATTAGCAACAAATAAATAGTCTAAATTACATGCACAGCAAACTAACATTGTGAATTAACATGGCCGACAAAGTCGTCTGCTACCAAAACAAATATGTACATGTTGATATTGATTCATAAGAGGACTGTGGAAACAAGAGTACAAAGTAATTGTAGGTCTCCTAGGTAGAGATGTAAGTCTAAACAGTGGCGTAGCAAGTCACTGTAGGGCATGAGTGTGACTGAACCCACATTGAGCCATAGTGTACCTATTTCCAAGAAAACATCACACAAGACAGACAATACATAAATCAGGCAATATGCAAGACAGAAGATACATAAGATAGACAATACATAAGACAATACATAACACAACATAAAATACATAAAACAGACAATACATAAGGCAGGCAACACATAAGACAGACAATACATAAGACAGATAATAGGTACATACAACATAAAATATATAAGACAGACCACACATAAAACAGACAATATATAAGACAGACAATACATAAGACAGACAATACATAAGATAGACAATATATAAGACAGACAATACATAAGACAGACAATAGGTACACACAACATAAAATACATAAAACAGACAATACATAAGATAGACAACACATAAGACAGACAATACAGACAGACAGACACTACATAAGACAGACAATAAATAAGACAAACAATACCTAAGGTACACACCTTTCCTCATCGGTGTAAGCAAGAACGAGATTCTTAAACTTCCGGGCCATTTGAAACGTTAATGTCTTTAGTCAACAATGTAACTTGCTTGTACTCCGAGCCACATGTTGAATCTTCCAATATTTTGAGTTCGTACTGGGAATCAGTAAACTTGTTCTAAAGGGCTCAGGACAACAAGATCAAGGTCCTAAGGACGTCCCGTCCCACGGAGCAGTTGTCCTGACAGAATGTTAGCATCCACTTCTGAGGAGACAAGTTTTTAAGGCTCCTTTGTTAAGATCTTTATCCTCTCAGTAGAGCGTCCAAAGACACATTTCTAAAATAGCGTGAATTAATGTAAGAGACATTATCCTATTTCGTATTATTGATTTAAAAGATGAAATGTTATCAGATCAGAACAACTTTTTTTTTCAAATAATTGTTGCTATTTCACTCAACCTAAGAGAATTTATTTTTAATGTGGTTTATTCATATTATACTTTCACTTACAATAACAGACAAGACAAACAGGTTAACGCATCCACACCCAGACCATATAATACTGTCGAACAATCAAGGTTATTGAGAAATTGTACATAGTTCATGATCATTGACACTGTTCATTGAAATATGTTCAGAAATTATGCAAACTTGACGATCATTAAGTTGACTATTGTCTTTTATTGTAAACACAGTCGAAGTCCTTGATATTGGGATTCTTTCGAAGGGAACTTATCTTATCTTATATAATACAGACGTTTCCTGGCTAGCTCATACAACCCATTCCATGCTCTAATAGCACTAAGGACGAAGGAGTATTTGTACAAATTTGTCCTAGCATATGGGACGAGGCATGTGCCTTTATCTTTGTGTCTTTCAGAGTATTTTATTAAATTTTGTTTTTGTATTTGAAGATTATGGTTCAGTGTTTTATGTACGATTGCTACTTTACTTTTGAGCCTTCTGTCCTGAAGGCTTTCTAAATTTAGTGATTTTACTAAAGGTGTTACTCTAGTCAAATGTGAATATTCGTTTGTTATGAATCTCACTGCTCTATTTTGTGTCTGATGTCTTCTTGAGTTGAGGGGTCCCAAACGGAGGATGCATATTCTATTATTGGCCTAACCAAGGTTAAATAACATTTTAGTTTTATGTTCTTATTTGATTTATAGAAATTTCTTTTAATAAATCCTAATGCTTTGTTTGATTTTTTTGTAGTTTCATCAATATGTGGATTCCATGACAGTTTTTCATTTATTATAACACCTAGGTATTTTGCGTTTTTAGTCTGTGTTACTGGTTTGCCATGAATAAGATAAGTGGAATTAATTTGTTTTAGTTTTTTTTGTTACTCTTAACAACTGACATTTTTCTGGGTGGAAAGACATGCTCCAATTTGATTCCCATTTCTGTAATTCATCTAATTCTCTTTGTAAAATATATGTGTCTTGTGTTGTTTTTATTGTTATATATATAATGCAATCGTCTGCAAATAATCTGACTTTTGTTCCTGAAGTAATGCAATTTGGTAAATCATTTATGTAAATTAAAAATAGTAGTGGACCCAAGACTGTTCCTTGAGGTACACCTGAGTTTACTGTTATCGGTGTTGATTTAGAGCCATTTATTATTACAGTTTGTTCTCTCCCTATCAGAAAATCTTTAATCCACTGATGCAGTGGACCATTAATGCCGAAATATTTTAATTTTTTAAGCAAACTATGGTGGTGAACTTTGTCAAAAGCCTTAGAAAAATCTAGTAAGATAGCATCTATTTGTTCACTATTATCTAAACCTTTTGAAAAATCATCAATTAGTCCTATTAGTTGTGTTTTACATGATCTATATTTCCAAAAGCCATGTTGGTATGGGGTGAGGACATTATGTTTGTCTAAGTAGTTTATGATGTTTCTACATATTATGTGTTCTAGAATTTTACATGTGATGCTGGTAAGTGATACTGGTCTGTAGTTTCCTGGGTCAGATTTTTCTCCTTTTTTAGTCTTTAGTTTCTATGGAAGCTCGAAGTTTCCAAGAAACATTAATGTTTTTGAAAAATGTAAAAGCTTTGTTCAGAAATTGTTCATAGTTCTTGCTTTCATTTGCTTGTCCTTTTTCCTGCCCTAGTCGCATGAAAGTCCGCATACATTTTAAGCAATACAATCCACACGGACTTACATCTCACACGAAATGCCTGATCTCAGAAGTTTTGAAGTCCAACAGTTCTGGGACACATACACACACAAACGTTTTTATGGATAGTGTGTTGTCATCCAACTATATTTGATTTATTTCCCGATGCTTGAAAAAATTCTCAAACTTCTGTCCTCTCATAAAATTAATTTATGTATTTTAACTAGTGGCTACATTCTGTAATATTAAAGAAACAATATTACATATGAAAAAAGAAACATATTTTTCTCATCGTACTTTCACATTGTTTACAAATCGGCCGTGAATAATAATAATAATATTATTAAAAACTAACAAGTTAAAATGTAATGAAACGCGGAACTGACAATTTAAGAGTTTTCTCAATTTAACAGAGTTCATACTGAAATAATCGATTTTGTTAATTTGCTTTTTTGAATTTTGTTGTCCCTCACAAGAGCCCGTTTGGCACCTCCGTATCGTTTTGGGCCACTATTGGTCGTGGGGCCCGTGCGCAGTGAGCCCCTTCGCACCATGGTTTCTACGCCACAGGGAGCAAATTGAGATGGGGGGGTGGTGGTGAGTGTGAGATGCGATTAGACTGAACTATAAGAATGTTGATGCTCGTCTAAATGAGAGAAGCTAGATAAAGATGTACTTTTTTAAAACAAAGCTTAAATCAATCCATTCCTGATTGTCTGTCGGGAAGTATGTACACATTATCTCTCGCACACTCATTCTCGGACGAGGTTGACATAGACAAGACATGAATCAATAAAAAAAAAGTAACAAATTGGACAATTAATTACTGGTAATTCATTATTTTGTTTAATAGCGACAAGGGAAACTAATACTTCAGTATTCACAGACATGGCTAAATTTGTTTGGTTTAGTCCCCTTAAATAATTGTTAACGCTATTTCTCCCTCACGCATTCTCCGATCAAGTTGATACTTAACGCAATTTCCGAACAAAATTTGAATCAATCAACAAAAATACCCAGTCAACAGCTGTTCTAAGCCGGATATCAAGAGAGAGGCCGGTCCATTCTTTGACGTTGTCCAGCTTTTCTTTGGACGTCCCTTTCTTGGTGCCCCCTCCACTGTACCTTGAAGGATGACTTTAGACAGTGAGTCATGTCTTACAACAGGACCAAACCAGCTCAGTTTTCGTCTCTTCACAGTATTGAGGAGTTCTTCCTTTTACCAGACACAGTATTGAAAGTAAAAGTACTGACTCATTTGTCTTCTTTTCCTAGCATCTGATGCCCAGCATTGTTCTGTAGCATTTACTCTCTAAGGCTTGGATTCTCCTGTCAGCCTCAGTGTTCGGTGTCAAAGATTCACAACTATATTGGAGCACAGGTAACCACTGTTGAAAGTAAATGTACAGACTCATTTGTCTTCTTTTCCTAGTATCTGATGCCCAGCATTGTTCTGTAGCATTTACTCTCTAAGGCAGCGGTTCTCAACCTTTTAGGCTCGGCGACCCCATTTTACAATCCCCAACTCTGCCGCGACCCCTCCTCCCCCCGCACATACATACAGCAACAGAAGAATAGACAATTACAATCCATTTTTTCGATGGCAAATCGTCAATCGACCCCCAAGGGTGTCGCGATCCACAGGTTGAGAACCCCTGCTCTAAGGCTTGGATTCTTCTGTCAGCCTCAGTGTTCGGTGTCCAAGATTCACAACTATATGGGAGAACAGGTAACCACTAGTAAAGAATGCCGTTTTAATTTTAATTGGAAGCTACTGTCAATCTTCCTGATTTTCCACAGTTTGCTCATACCATGGGTCTTTTATCTTTTTTATTGATTCACCATCTTTTGTTATGGTTGACCCTTCTAGTGTTCGGTCATTCAATTGTATGTTCAATAATAAAGCAATAATCTAATCGTCAGAATAAAAGAAATAGCATATAACAATACAATTAATTTGACATAGTTTCAAATATGTTTATACTACTACAGCGAATCTGTTTTTTTTCCTTTTCCGGTTTTGATTTTTACATTTACCAAGGCGGAAACGTGCATAAGTCTATTAATAAAAACATCAACAGTGACGTAACTGTAAGCCAATTATGTAGCGAATAGATTTCAATGACTATGCTCCCACAATTCCTTTGCGGGAATGTCAGTCTGAAAGTAGTACACACTGTGACGTCACTTGAGGTGATCACGTAGTATCTCTCCGTATACACATCCAATGATTCTGCGTGCTGTGAGGCAAACGTGTCGAGAATCTCGTTGACTCTCGTCTCATTTAACGATGCGATGGAGCGGTTCAGTCGGTTAATGTACTTTAGTAACGCGTCAGCCTTACTTGTGACAATCAGCCTACCGCCGAGTTGCAATATCTTGGAGCGGTCAATGCTTACTAACTGACCAGCAGAACACCTGTTCTGCAAAGGTAATAGCTCACAAAAAGCATAGGTCAGTGTGTGTATATAATAGCTGTTTTGCTTGGACATTAAATACTCAATCCAATACTCGACATTAGGTAACTTTATTTTCGCTGGACCTTTGGTGTAGAGTTCGAACCCCTGGCCCTTAGTGAACACTTGCGTCTCCTTGGTTACGAGTTTGTCTCCCTGGCTGCACATGTGTTCCCCTAGCTCGTGCTGACTAAAGAGTTCAGGCTCCAGCAAATGTTTCGCCATTTTGTTTTTTGCACTTGTCTTGGTTAGACGAATGCTCCTGTTGAGAGGGACCATGTTGGCCATAGACCTGTACGAAATCACAAAGTTGCTTAAGACCTTAACATCCCCGCCCTCCTCAATGGTGTTTGAGACTAAGTCGTCGAAGTACACTTCCCTTTTAAGCTCTGCCTTTATTGACAAGCACGTATCGTACGCTACGCCTTGACCCGTGGGGATTCGACCCAGGACCACAGCACACGGATTCACTACCACATCATCGGACATCGTGATATGCTTCGCCAACATTATCTCTTCGTTTACTAGTATCACGCGTGTGGTGATACCTTGTACACTTATCATGATACTTTGACCGTGATTCCATTTAAAGTGTGCGTCAGTGGAGTCTATATAGGCGTAGATGACAACGTCTGTAATAAGTGTCCTTTTCTTTTCAATATACAGCATTAAAAATATTTTGATCATTTCTGTAAAAATGTCTTTTAATTCTTCCAGGGATTTTGGCTTTGCAAGCTGGAACCATTCCGAAAGAAATTCCCCCTTCCGGCTAATCCGGCTTAGTTTTACTTTTTGATTTCTGCTTTCGGAAGAGCTCTCCAGTTTTAGGAGATATCTTTGACTGTTAAGTGTGTTTAACAGTGCGTAAGTTATCGTGAGTTGTCGATGGGTATTCTTAAGGGGTGTAAATTGGTATTTCTTGATGCTAGCGCCTGGCCACGAGTTCTCAAGTTCAATTTCTAATTCCTTAGCCTTGACCTTGCCTTGTGTTCGGCATGAGTTGTTAATGAACCAGGTACCGTCAGGACAATACGGCGTGACGCATGTGTCGTAAAACGGGACGTACGTCTTGTTATCAGGACACGTCTTGTCCTTAAACATAATTTGTGTGCTCATATCGTCATTGCTTTTGCGGTTGTGCAGCAAAAAAAGTAAGGACACGGGTTCTCTCTCTTTCGCCAATTTAGGGTAACAGACTGAGGAGTTACTGGCCATTTTAACCACAAACTCAAAAGAAATGTTAAAATCTGTTGCATTCTGGCCGCTGTGTAGAGCATAGCAATGTGGGTTGTTGAACAACATGCCGTTTTCTTTTATCAGCAAGCGATATCGACTACAGAGTAAACCCAATCCACCTTCTTCGACATTTACAGACGTAGCTAGCTGAGACGAGTTGACAGCATGGCGGAAGTCCGTGTTAGGGAACTCTTCTTTGTGTGGAACAGGAAAACATGCTGTGGCAAAATGAGGCTCTGTTAAGCGAATCGAGTTATTGCGCATGAATTGATTGAATTCGTATAACGTGTAAATGGTTTTCGAGATTTGTGCCTTAGTTTTCTGGTCAGAAATCACTTCAATTGTCCATAATTTTGACCTATTGATATCATTCGCGTTGCAGATGGCACAGAATATATTATAATAATAAATTCCCATAAGTTTATCAATAGCTATGGGGATGTAGTTAAAGGGATCATCCAAGCTTTTCTTTTTCCTTTCACATCGATCTACTATCTCATCTTTGGAAAGTTCTAGAAATATCTGAGAAATTACAGAAGAGGATTGCTTCACATTTCTAAACACCAAATCGAATCTTTCTTTAATTTCAACTTCCTCGCTGCACTTTGTGATGAGGTAAAAGCTGTGTTGGAAGTCGGGCCAGATAGGCTCACACGTGGACAAACGAAACCAATGAAATTTTTCATAAAAAGATGTAAATCTGCTAAACGTTATCGCAGCACTGAGTTCAGATTTGAGAAGAGAGTCCTCTGAGTCCGTGACATCTTTCTTCAAGCCCACACCGAAAAAATCTGGGCAGCAGTCACCGTACAGCCAACACATCCGGTCACAGCGGCAAACAGCCGGATGTTGAAAGTCGTTTGTATTATCATCGCACCGTTCAGCATAGCTGTACATGTTGCCGTCTGCGTCTGGATCGAGATCGAGGCTCTGGCTGCATCCACATCTTCGCCCTGAAGACTTCATAAAATTTATTGAGAGGTTGCAAGTTTTGAAACCAGCCTCTTTTGAGGAAAGAACATTTGATTCAAGATTTGATAATGTTGCGTTTATCTGGCTTCGGGTTACTTCCAACATTTTTTGAGAGGAAACATTTAAATTAGGAACAAATGAAGCTCTTTCACTCCTTTCTAGGTTTACAGTTTCACCTGTGAATGTAAATGTATTGTAAAAATTTAATAACAGTTAGATAGACTGAAAAAGGTACATTAATCAAATCTAGCGACATATGAGGGCTGATACTGTAAAGTATATCTCTTTCTATGGCCAATGTGATGATGCCATGTGGCCAGGACAACGACCGTGCGCCCTTATTCCATTAGTAGTATATCAGGTACCATTAGAGTTGGGTGGGCAAGGAACGTCCTAAGAATCCCGAAGTTTAAAAATTTTAGTAAAGTAAAATAAAGTTCGTCCTTCAGACCTTGCTGACTATAAGGTAGATGATGATGTTTCTGTTGCCTACGGTTAACGAGGGTGTCATGTGACCAACGACCAACCGCCTTTACTTTTCCCCAACTAATGTCAGGTACCCATTAGAGCTGAGTGGACTCAGAGGCGCTCAAAGATCCCGAAATAAAAAAATCACCAGGATTTGAACCCGGGACCTCGGTTTGGAAGCCAAGCGCTTTACCACTCAATCACTGCGCCTTCAAAATTTTAGTATTCACCAAAATTCGAACTCGAGATCATTCGATTCGTAAACCAAGCGCTCTACCACTAGGCCACCACACCTTCTTATAGACCAAGAAGCGTTTAATATTTCGACTCAAAACTAATTATCCATGTTTATAAGGATGATTGAAAAATACCAAAAGGTGTCTTTTAGAATAACACTGTGTGGTTTCGCGTCGCTACATAACAGAAAAAAAATATAGAAAACATTTCTTAACAAGTATTTTTTAAAATAGCTTTTATGTAGCGGAACTTTCGTACTTATATGTGACAGTGTTCAGTGCGCTAGGATCCAATCTCTTTAATGGACCAAGTCTAGAAAGGGAGGGTGTATTTGGGAGGTTTTCCGTGCTTCTTTTAAGTGCTCAGAAATACAACTCTGCGAGAGTCGAATGTCGAACTAGAGCCCCCATGAGGTACCCCCTTGATAGGTGAGCATAATAAATTAATAATATTAATGTTAATCTGTATTATCCATGACAAAATTTATCTTACAATTTGTGCATTAATAATAGGCCTACATTATAACTATAGAAACAAATCATACGTTCGCACTATTTTCTCTCAAACGTTACATATGAAATGTTTACATCAGATAGATCAATTCTATCCAATGAGTTGATGACCAGGAAAACAAACGAGTTTAATCCCTTTAAAGCCTCGTCCTAGCACATCTCACAAATTCGTAAGACAAATATATCTTGTAAGTTTGTTATTAAGAATTTATGCATAATTGCAAAACCAATTATCTATCAGTAACACTAAATAAGACACCTATTGCATAGTGCACAACAATAACCAAAATGTAAAAATTAAGCGTCGCAACAACATCGGTTAATACAAGTTATAAGATGATAACCTATATAGTTTGGTTTATTAATCATATATCTAATGTATTTATAGAATACCTTATCGGGATCTTACTGTGTAGAATAGACCCTAACTCTTTTTCTCCTAATTAACGATGACAACGTTGATCTGATCCCCATTAAATTAAATGGATCTTTGGATTCATAAAATTTAAATTGTGTTGTGTAAAAAGAGCATGATTCAAGTTAATACCAAATATAACATTTTCTGATAACAGATAAAAAAGTTATATAAGTTTAATCATAACAGGATACTGCAATACAAATGAGCGAAATGAATGATACTATCGAAAGAGGAGAATAATTACGGAGAGAAAGAGTTGAGTCGAACAGAGGCAAAAATCAGACCAAAAAAAAAAATGTATTACCCATTGAAGATGAGATGAACTGATAAAGTGATAAGAAAAACACAAATCTGGCCATTCTTCTCATGCTTGGAACAAATACATTGAAACTTAGGAGCTTGCTGCAGTATTTAATTACTTCCTGCAGTAACATTTTCTAAAGAATACAGAGGCGTTTCCACGACCTAGTGGTATTTAATGTTGCAGTGGCCTAGCATCCATGGGGCGAAGGGGTTCAATGAACCCAGGCCAATGACCAATAGGGGCTCATGAGAGCACTAAAAACAAAATGTGTTGAATGTAATAATTTGAATATTTTAAATTCTTATGTATTTTTATAAAACCATTAAATCGGTCATTCCTGATGTTATTATATCTCTGCTTATTTTCAGAGCTTCTCCTTAACCATGTGACATTTCTACTTGGATTAGAGAATATATGTTAAACATTTTTTGTTGTTAAAATTAAGCACACGATAGTTACCTTCTAGACGTGGTATACGGTAAGCGTTTAGTATCATGATGTAATTCAACCAACCCTATTTATCAAAAATTGCTGATGAAACACACACAAAAAAAAACGATTTTTAGTTTTTACATGTTTCAAATAGTTCAACGTATTTTGCACGCATTTTACTCAATGGTAACATTTAAAAATATTATTTATTATGTAAAAAATGCATTTAATAATAACCTTGTCATAATAATTGCTGAAAATGACCAAAATACTCATCTTTTTTTACGTGATTTTCATAGTAAACTGTCATTACACCATAACTTTCAGAAGGCACTAACCCTACCCACATAGAAATGACGTTTATAAAATGTACTGATGCACTCGAGACCACTAGATATGCTTTTGTCATAATCTTGGGTAAGGTGAAGGTGGCCCACCGTCATACTTGAACCCGGGCCAACGAGTACCTTGCTACGCCACTGCTCTGTTGTGCTCTCTTTTTCTATCTATCTATCTATCTATCTATCAAGTATCTATCACGTATCTATCTATCCATCTATCTATCTATCTATCTATCCATCTGCCTATCTATCTGTACGTACGTATGCATTTATTCATGTAAGTTTAAAGATTATTATTATTATTATCATCATGCATGGGCGCCAGCAGGGAGGGAGACAAGGGGTGTTCCCTGAATTCTGAGTAGCCAAATTTTAGCCAAAGTTGAATGCGAAAGTATAAAAGTAGGAAATCTGGTATGGTGGTCCTTACATGACATTGTGGAGGTAACAGTATTGGAATATGAAGAAATCCCCTGTGGTCAGCGCGGCCTACACGTATATGGCACGACCCAATTGAATGCGATTGTCTCTGCTATTGCGGAACTTTCAGACAGGACTAGGGTCTAAGAGCTTCCGGTCCACGACTAGCAATTAGATAAAATCATTTTCATTGGTCAATTGGATATAGGCATTCGGCGCCGATTCCCTGCTGGACTTTTCGACTAGGTGTCCATTTGCCAATTCTATCTCTATATAGTTCTATTTTGATTTCGAATGTATTTACATAAGGACAATCCGTGTATGTTTGTTTCACACTGATCACTATAAATAGTATATACTGTCGCATTTTTTAAATTGAGAAATTATGAAATATGACAACGAAGTGATTTCATACTTTAAAAAAAAAAATTCCATGATATCTGAGCGTGTCTCTATTGTTTCCTCATTTGAATATTTAAGCAGTTTTTTTTAATAGGGAGGGAAAAAATTGCAAGAGTCATGATCGTATTTTTTTTTATCCATTGTAATCGGATAAATAACATAAATATTTAATGGCGTTTATTAAGAAAGCATGCATGACCTGTATAAAATTAATCATATCTGTTGCAGAGCTCTAACGATAGCCAGAGCATCTCTTTCGCAAGGGTCAGAGATTGGCAAATGTGATTTTAAAAATTTTGGGTCATGTAATACATGCATTAAAGTCTCTTTTATAATAAAAATAAATATAGATAAAATAATAACATGCTTCCTTGAAGTGGATCAACATTTGTTGTAGTCTTTTAAAGAGTGTCCCTTGAGGAATTTCCTGGTGATGTGGCAGGCCTGCAGCAGCACCGCCCTCTGGCAGCCAACGGAATATTTTCAGGGATGTTAAGGGCCTTGAACGCCATAAGTCGGTTGTTATTATCCTTTTGTCTGATATAACAACAGAGTGTATTGTTACTGTAGGCAGCTTCCATGCTCTCCTAATCTCAAAACTTAAAAATTTCATATTTTCTTCGTTTTTCAGTTTCAGTGGAGCTAATGTTTATCTTATTTTTTAAAACGTGCGTTTGACACAATTTGTTTGATGCTCTGTAGTGCACAGCCACCACCCCTCCAAGGGAGATAAGCCGCACGTCCAGGCAAGCCATCTCATGTTTGGTGTCAGCTTGAGGCGGGAAAGAAAACAAAATATTGAGTTGGTAAAGGTTATG
Source organism: Biomphalaria glabrata (assembly GCF_947242115.1). Classification (NCBI taxonomy): domain Eukaryota; kingdom Metazoa; phylum Mollusca; class Gastropoda; family Planorbidae; genus Biomphalaria; species Biomphalaria glabrata. Next base: position 6,859,779 of record NC_074717.1, on the reverse strand, counting down.
AAAGAAGATGATGAGGATGGCGATATAGAAGTTTATTTTTTGCGAAAGAGTGGGGAAAATGGTTGACAAGTTGTTATTTTTTGGGCCGACAGTAGAAGACATTGGGACAGTCAGAAGTTAAAACAATTTTGCCACCACCAGTAAATTGCAAAAGTACAAAAAGAACTGAAAGATATATCTCATTTGATGTATCTTTGAAAAATAAAAAAAGAATAATTAATTTCTTTAAACTTCTTGTGTCTTCTGCAGGTGGTCCATTTTTCCTCACATGTGGTCCATTTCTCCCCCTATTGGGGTGGTATTTTTAATTTTTTTTTCTAATGAATATTTTTTTATAGACTATATATTGAAATAAATGACTACTTTATTCAGAACTATAAAAAAAAACATCTCTGAGTTGTTGTTTATGTTTTTTATGTAACTTTTAGTAAAAAATGTAAAAATGGTGGCCCATATCTCCCCACTCTCTCCTTTAATGTAAAACTTGGGATTTAAAAATCGAAATTTGATTGTAAATAAGTTTTCTTGTTAACCTGTCAATATTATGTAGGTCGGTGTCACTCCATTGTAATAAAAACGAAATTACAAATAGTACTGAGACAGCCCTGTAATATACAGTTCAGTTCTAGCCAGACAGTTTAGTGTAATTCTTTGCTTCTATTTACCAAGAAAGTTCTCTATTAAAATTGTAAGGGCTTATCCTGGCGTTCTGGTTAATTCGAAGATACCTATAAAGCAGTGTTTCCCAAAATTTCTTTTCCTCTAACGGAACCCGTCGTTCATTCTGGGTATTTAGCGGAACATTTTGTTTATTTTTTTTAGAGAGATTAATTCACCTGGTGGCCTACGGGTGGCCTACAGGTTAATTATTCCAGTTGTTCCTGGAAAAACTATTCAGGCCTTGCGGAACACCAGGATTCCGCGGAACACATTTCGGGAAACACTTATAGAGCAGAGTAAATGCCTTCAACTTGCTTCAAGTATATAATGGCTGCTTTGATCTTTTTAATACTTATCTTATAAAATACAGACGTTACTTCAAAAAAGAATACTTATCCAGGTTCTGCAAGATTGTCATTGCCGGAAGTGGTAATGGATATAAGCACTACAATACCAATAATTCGTTAATGCTTCCTAGTGGCATGCGTCTCAATAACCTCTGACAACCAGTCCAACTCCTGGCCGTCACGTGTGACTCGAATATCGAATCCGTGTTTTGGAGTTTGTATGTGTTTCTATAGTGACGGTGGAAAGAGGTTAGCTGTGCAGTGTGAATGATGCAAGATAAGTCGCATTGTCCTCAGACCTCAGTGGTCTTAAGCAGGACAGACGATTTCAGAACGCCAGACTGAAAAGATATGTTGTTTCTTTTGTAGTGAGGTAGATTTTGTTCAAAATACCATTTTATATTATTAATAAAATCTACTATATTTATTGCATTTGATATCAAGTTGAATTTGTTTATATTGTGATAGAAGTTATATTAAGTGTTATTCTTAAAATAAGTTATTCAAGTTATATCAAGATTTACAAGTTAAAATATTTATGCCTTCAGCGGTTTAGTTGTCTGCCAGCAGTTTGGTGCTGCAAGTCAAGGACCGTCAATCCGGCGGAACTATTTTCCGTAACAGGGGACTCGGTGAAGGCGAGTAACTGATTCCTAAACCAGTAAGCTTCTGGCAAGAGGGGCTTCCTAGCTATGGTTGTTTACCTATCTAGGAGAAGGAAAACTCCGAACTCAAACCTCTTTTGCCTTCATGCTATACACAAACGTGGAAAGACTTTGGGAGTCTACACTGATGAAACAAACAGGAGCCGGAGACTCATTGGTAGTTTGCGACACACGGTGCTTCACATTGGCAGAACCTGTGACACCGCTGACACCAAATGTATCGGCAATTGCATTTCCATTGGATAGATAAAAAGAGGACTGATGTGCGGGAGACGTTGTGGCGACCATAGCTTATCGTGGCCCTCCCCCTCGACCCTGGCGCGGGGCTTGGAGAGGCGCCCCACTCGCCACGATAGTTAAGAACCATACCTTAGACCAGGCAGCCACCCGCTTAAAGAGAGCTTTGGAGGTAACTGTCTAGATTTCCTGTTTGTTTCTCCAAGTTTCCCTGAATAAAATCTTAATAACATTCTTCAGTTTGAAGTTAGTTTTAAAATCAATAAATTAGTTTAAGTTTATCTGGGTTATAACCTAAACTTATAAGTATCTTGATCATATATTTGGGTTTTTACCTAGACATAAAAACAGGAACATATGCTCCGGTTTGAACTTAGAATTAAAATCTTGAGCATATGTTTGGGTTTTTATCACATCTTTAACCCTTGAACTCGTGTTTTAGTAATGTTAAAAAAGTCCAGAACTTGAGAACCGTCGATTCAGAAGGCTATTGCTTTAACACACGATCAGTATGAAAAGTAAATGCAGTTGGCTTATACATATAATGTGTATATAAATATGAATATAGGCTTATGGTTGTCCTTAGCGATGGGTTATTAGATGTCCGGCAAAAGGAAGACCCTTAGCGTAAAAAAAAAAAGTCCGGCTTTCATTCTCCTTAGTCATGAACTGAATCATCAATATCTGGTTACACACAAGAAAAACAATTTGTCTATTTAAAAAAAAAGTTTTCCCAAGCGGGGAATCGAACCCCGGCCTCCGCGGTGAGAGCGCGAAATCCTAACCACTAGACCACTTGGGACATACATTGGAATTGAAACGAAGCGTTAAAAATCCTTTCTAAAAATAAGTTCTTATCTTTACCTGGTGCCACTAGCTGTAGCATATGAAAGTCACGCTGTAGTTGTCTATGGAAAGGGTTGGGCGCTGTTGTGGCAGCCAGATGCTTACCTTTGGATTAGCGTTTTCAAAACAAAGTGCTGTATTATAGATATAGTGGAGATTTTCATCAAATGGAGCCAAGCTTTTTGGTGTATATCATATAAGGTATACAGAACACGGACATATCGGTAAACTATAGATTCAAACATTTTTAAAACCCTGTAAGCCTGTATTTTTTCAAGCTTATATATTAACTCACATGGTCTGTCTGTCTGGTAAAAAGTGTGTTTTTTCTCCCACACCCAATCTCGGATGAAACTATACATTTTTGCGCAATCATTTCTTTTACCTGACAACACAAGAATCAATTTAAAAAGAACAATTAGTTAATTAACTATTGGTAATTAATTATTTTGTTTAATATCTTGAAGAAGAGAAAGAAATTGTAATTGACTGAAGTAGTGGTATTAGGTGAATTAGTCCCCTTTATAGGTTGCCTATTAAAGTAAGTTTGAAGCAAACAATACAATTTTCTAGTCATGAAAGTTGGGTAGCATGATAGCCACAGTGTGCACTGCATAAGGCGATGAGCGTCAATGTAGATCAAATTTTAAAAATCTAATTTGTAAACACGGTGAAGAATACTCTGATTAAATGTAGTATTTCGCTTGTATGAAAATGCCCCATTTATTAATATATTTTAACAAAATACTATAAGGAAAATCTTAGAACCAAATGAGTTAGGCCTATTGTTTTAAACTATCGCTGGTTGACTTCATAATAGTGGGCGTACCAAGCGGCCAACACAATAATCTCGTTCGACCCATAGAAACAGATGAGATTTATACCAACTACTCCATCTGAAAAGAGGAAATTTTATGACGTTTATGGGAAAAATTAACCGTTTCCTTTGGAATTTAAAGTGAAAATGGCTTAGTTGTTCCTTTATGAGCCCCAATCATGCTGTCTAAGGAGATGGGTTAGGGTTAGGGTTAGGGCAACGCCTTATCTAAACTGTTGCGACGTCTAGAAAACATCATTAAAAAAAGCATCAAAAATTACACTCACAACATTACCACATTTAAAGGAACTTTTTGAACAAACGTGCCTAAGAAAAATCAAAAAAAATCTTGGAAGACAACGGCCACCCGTTCCATCAGAACTACGCCAGGTCGTTGCGAAGTGGGCGACTGCTGTCAATCAAAACAAGAACGGAGCGGTACAAAAACTCGTTCGTACCTCACTCGGTCAGACTCTATCACCGCCACTCATTGATCAGGGAACATGAAATGCACCAAGATACCTGTGTGTAGTCGCTGAATGAACTCTTTATGTTGTCTGTTGTATTTATGAGTAATTTTCTGTTGTGTTGTCTTTATATGAGAAAAGAATCCTTGTAATCACAACAAATTTCCGTAAGGATCAATAAAGCAGTCTTAGTCTTAGTCTTATAGATAAAAAAAATGTTGAGAAAATTGAGGTCATTGATGTTTTGGAGTGTGTGTGTTTGTGTTTCTATGGTGACTGTGGGATAAGGTTAGTGATTAAATTGGTTGTGAATGATGCAACATAGGTGGCATTGTCGTCACTCGTCATATATAGTCTTGGTTAGGACAGACGACTCCAGAACGTGAGACTGAAAGGTTGTGTTATTGAAGTGAGTTAGATTTGGTTAAAAAAATATTAACACTACAGTCTAATACCTTTATTTACTACATTTAGTTGATCTCATATTAACTTGATGTTGTCTATATTATAAATAAAATTACTTTTAGTATTTGTTCACAAAAAGAAATTTATTCAAGCTATTTGAAGTTTTATTAGTTCAGATATATTACACCCACGGCGGTTTAGTTGTCTACCAGCAGTTTGGTGCTGCAAGTCAGCGACAGTCAACAACAAATTGGTTATATAACAATTAGTCAATAGGTATACACTCAAGGCAACGTAAATAAACTGAGCACGAGGTAAGGCCTACTGAGTTTTTCTGTGCAAACGATTGTCTCCAAGCAGTGCACACCGTGAAGCCAGTTATAGTGGATGTGTGTACCCCCGCCCCCTCTTCTTTTAATGTGTAAATAGCCTTTGTAAAGCTGATTACTACTTCATCTTTAGGAATTAGTATAAATTTCCACATGTTTTCCAAGTTGATATCTTCTGCATTGCGAACTGCACCGGATATTTTGAAGTAAGAAACGCCAGAGTGTTTATTCGATGAAATGGGAACGAAGTCAAGAGGCTCAATACTCCTTTGCCCAGGGCCACGCTCACATCTGCTTATAATCTCGTTTTTAAGAAGACATATAAAAATTGTGAAAAAGATAGCTGATTTTGCTTCAACTTCCTGTACCGTAAATCAAACTTTATTTTGACGTCATCATTTTCGCTGCACTTTGTGACGAGATCAAAGATGCGCTGAAAATCTGGCCAGATGCGCACACACTTTGACAAACTAAATATATTCACCAATGCATAAAACGCAAAGAAATCGTAGAGTCGCTTCATGCGTTTGAGTTTCTCTTTTTAAAAAGAGAGTCTTCCAAATCAAGTACGTCACTGTGTAGGACATCATTACAATTATTCGGGCAACATTCACATTTCAACCAGCACAGCGGCATGCAGCTGCAGAAGGTGAATTGTCCATAACTCCCTGGCTCAGCGCATCTTAAAAAACACACACGATTGTCCGCCGAGTTATAAGTCTGCTAAATTTATATCAGGAGAGCAATCACACCCACGCAGTTTGGACTTCATGAGACTGTAACTGAAATCACATTGTTCAAAAGTTTTGAATGTTTCATTTAAGTTTATATCTTTTGGCGAAGATGTACTTGCAAACGATGAAGGGCTTAGTCGTTCTACGGTCAGCGCCACAGGGACATTTTGTAAATCAAGCGAGTGTGAAGTTGATATCTTAGTCTTGTTGATTTCCACTTGTAATTTATTCAGTTTAGTGAGAATTGTACTGAAACCTAAAAAAAAAAAAATAAATGAGAAAATAAAAACGAAAAATAAGGTTTAGACTAAACCTGGCATCGAGATCATCTAAAAATAGACACAAGATTCTGGCTAACTAACTTAAGGTGGCCAGGAGATTCAAATTTAAAAAATAGAAAAGCCAAAATGCAAAGTCTTAATACCTTAATATTTTTTTAAAAAGGTATACTGGTACATAGATAAATAGAAAGATAATATAGATTAATAAATAAATAGATAAATGGACAGAGAGGCAGGCAGACAGACAGACAGATAAACAGATAGATAAACAGAACCTGCTTCATAACAGAGACAGTAAAACACAATTAGTAAACGATACATTGCCATCTTGAGCTCGCACAGGGAAATAATTCTTGCTAACAGGTCTACCGCAGTTGCTTCCCTTTCCTTTTTCTCTGCCCTTTCATGCCACTGTTTAGACGTGCATATATTCAATAAGAGACACAATGGCCTGGACACATTATATAACGTGACATTAAATGTGGGTCTGTGTTAACAAAAGAACGAATGATCCTTTTATAAAGCTTATATCAACTCACTCTGTCTGTCTGTCTGGTAAAAAGTTTGTACACTTTTTTCTACCACACCCAATCTCGGATCAATCTGGAATTTTTTCTTTTTCATAGTACCTGACAAAACATGATTGAATAAAATAATGAACCAATTACTTGAATAATTTTTGATAATTATTTTTTTTTTCTTGTTTGATATCGAAATAGAGTTCCGCTTCCAAACTTTGTGGCCTATAAAGCAGATGATGTAAAGTTCATATGTTTCTGTGGCCTGCGATTAAGGAGGGTGTCATGTGCCCAGCACAACCAACAACCACCTTACCTTTCCCCAACTAATATCAGGTTCCCATTAGAGCTGGGTGGGCTCAGAGGCATTGTTTAAAAAAATATTGTTTTATTTTGCTTGTAATTCAATGACTTCATAATCAAGCGAGCAGATCACTAGGAAAATTCCGTAATATATTTTTTTTTTAAATTAGCTGCTAGCTACTGGTTTTATTTTGTTTACAAAGCTCTGTTTGTCTGATAGGGCCAGCCATTGAAAGAGGTTCTAAACAAGGCAAAAGACAGGGAGGAATGGAGAAAGACGGTCGACGAGTCTTGCTTGGTGCCCCAACGGTCCAACAGATTAAGGGATGGGTAAAGGGAAAAGGTTTGTCTGGTTGGAATCTTGTACACGTTATTTCTTTCACTTCCCAAAATTGGATCATTGTCGATAACACACGAATCTATTCAACAAAATTGTTACTCAAATAGTCGTAATTTATATAGCAAATGTACTGAATTAAGGAGAGATAAACCCTGTGTAGAGAATAAGGTCGTTGGGTATTTTTTTTTTAACATTTACCTTTTGGGACTAAAAAAACGCATTTTTTTTTACAAGCATTAAACAACGGAGCTTTTCTGTGAGTCCTGGATAGCAGAAGACTGAGAAAAGCTGAAAATACTGCACTTTTTTTTTTTACCTCCCATGTATGTGGAGCTCTTCTGTGTGGAAAATGTCTTCCCGTGTATATCCTGCCAACATGGAGGTATTCGATAGCCTGAAGTTGTAAGTGGGCGTCATTTATTGCATCTCTGTATGCGCTCAGCGTTAATTTTTGACTCGATATAAAATACCATGTTATGAAGAAATAAACTATTCGCACTTTAGTATTATAATCTCTGCTATACATCATCTCTTAGACCTAAATTTAGAGTTAGAGACACTTCACTGTTCAGGACAGTTCTAAATAATTTTAATAATTTATAAATATAAAAATAAATAAACTAATGTCTAATACCTAATAAAGTAAAATAATATAAACTCAAAAGTATCAACTTCAAGAATCGGTACCCAAGTCCAAGAATCAATCATTAGTATCATAATTCTATGTTTCTGTTTGAATAAAGTAAAGTAGCAATACAGTGTATTATACACCGTCACCATGATTATGATCACCGACGAATATATATATAGATTAATTATATCTTTTATATAGCACTACTACTACTACTAGTACTACTTTCATGCAGTTATTCTTATTATAGTTAATAGTTATAGCATGCTCAGAGCGTTTGGGGGTATCTTTATCTAGGACCTAGGACTATGATTAGGTTTTCTGTGCTGCCTTTAGTTAGGCGCTCAGTAAACATAACTCTGCCTGAGTAGGGTGTTGAACCTCAAGCCAAGTTCAAGCGTACTTAGTCTCTCGACCATGCAATAAATTCATTGAATACAGACCAGAAATAATAAAACGCTGAATTTAATTTAATCATTTACAGATAGAGAAACTAAACCTTGAAAGACACAAAGATAGAGAACAAGAAGTTGAGAAGCACTTTTATAATATATATTATAACTATACATTATATACTATATATATTCAAACACAAATAGGCCTAAAATTCAAAGTTAGACTTTGACAGCGCATTATTTGATAAAATGGTTTGACATAGAAAACAAAATGAAGTATATCAAAATCTTCTACTATAGTTTAAGGAGAATAAGGATGACTACTTATATTTGTACCCCTAACCTATATTTATTATTAGGCCATGTGTTTTCATTTGATTCAAACAAATTTTGTCACACATTATATATATAAATTTGATTCCAAACACCAAAATTTATTTCAAACAGTCTCTATATTTTGGCATCAATAAACTCAGATTTTAATTCTATATATATTATATTGATATTAACTCAATTCTGAGATTCCCAGGCATAGCCCCTCACATGAAATCATTAAGATGTTTTTAAATTATACATAAATACAAACACAAAAATTAAAAATATGAACACAGTTATTCTACCAAAATTAGGTCACTGAGATAGTGACTTCTACACCGACTTTTAGACTTATTTTATGTTTGCATGATTAGATGTGTGTTGAATGTTTGTGTTTTTTGTTTACTCATTTAATACATTTCTAATACAGATGATCTTTTGTAGTATATTATAGGCTAGGATGGCCATTCTTGCCTAAATAGCTGAATCCTCTATATATTCTCTCTATAGATATAAATCTAGATCTGTCTAGTAGGTCTAGATCTAGACATTAAACTTTATTCAATGTATCAAGCTCACTCCAAGCATTTGCCCATTTATTCTCTATAAAAAAACAACAACAAATAAACAAATATAATATAAAATCATTAACATTGATGTACAAAACTGGCTGTTTGAAATAAATTTTGGTAAGAAAATCCTAGTTTAATACAAACACCCTATTTAGATTTCTTTTGTATGGAATCAAACGACTTGTCTTATGAATGAAATTTAAATCAGCTCCAAAAACAGAATATATATTGCTGGGCTCATTAGCAAAGACTTTGCCAACCAAAAAATATAGTCTTAACCCTAGGAAAAGGTTAAGACGTCCTGGTAATATAGGAAAAACAACAACCTAACTTACAAATTTGAAATTCTTTTTTCTTACATCTATAAAATGACAGCTAAATGGAAGGAAATGGGTCAGAATCATTGGAAAATGGACACGCACTTTATACAGGCATTATACAGCATGCTAGTTTCATATTAAATATCAAAATAAAGATGTAATGACCACAAAAACAGCTAGTTGTACGGATTCATGTAATGTTCGGAATAAATAAACTACTCTAAATATGCTTTTATGACTTATACGACTTATGACACAGTCACTAGGACTAATTGCAATCAATAATGTAACTTACAATATTTACAAGTGTTCCTTCTTTCCTAGTGTAGTGGGGTAGTGCCAATAGAGATATGTAATTGTTCCATTTTTTTTTTTTTTTAATATAATTTTTAAAATCTTGTAGTAGAATGTGTTTAAAATTGTGACATGTGCATTTCAATTAGAAATTTTTGGGACGTTTTTGTGAACCAATAGTTGTCTTTGGTCACCAGTACTGTAGAAACACTCAAATAGGAGAGTCTTTGCACGCTTGAGCTATAGATCTAGATCTAGTCACATTCTGTAAAAACAGTCACCTAGTTTAGGTGTGATAAAAAAAAAATCTTGGTCCTGACCACTCATTCAATCCTAATCACTAGTTAATTCTCTCACTTGCTGTGGACAATATATATATATAGTCTAAGACAACGTTACAAAGCCATTTTCAAGATTAAAACCACATCAGTTAAATTTACCAAAAATGATATTTTTTTGCAATATATACCTACTATGTATTTGACAGCCAACATTTTCATGTCTAATGTACAAAATAATAATTCCTTCTACTGAAACACTTATGTAATTCCTTCTACTGAAACACTTATAAATGTAATTCCTTCTACTGAAACACTTATGTAATTCCTTCTACTGAAACACTTATGAACAGTGCAAAACCTTCTTTCGTTCCATTTTGTTATTTAAACGCATATTTCTTTTACAGATGTAGATCTTTAAAGTAACCTCCTCTAGGTGTAGATATTTGTCAGAGTGAATGTTAGGGATTATCCTCTGATTATTGGGATTATCAAATGTGTTTTTACATAGAATCTGCATGAAAGTGGACATGTGTGTAGACCAATTTTAAAATGACTAGATCTAGATCTACAAGTAGTCCTCTATTCTAAAGCAAAAAATATTAAAAGTCCTAAAATTGTCACAGTGAATATAGGGGCCTATTAAAAGTGTCAGTGGAACTTATCCTAGCACAATTTTTTCATATTCATAAAAATTGTGTTGCTTCAAGCTTGGTTTAGTTTTTTTTTTTTTTTTTTAAAGTAAACAAATATTTTGTGGTAAAGGAGGTTGGATTAAAGTTAGAATTGGAAAATCTACTTAAGTTGTACTTTAGAGAGAATGCATGAAAAACAGTGCATAATTTCTTAACATGTTTTTTTTATTTTTTTATTTTCAGACATATAACTTCAGATAAGTTTATAGTTGAACCCTTTGCTGGACATTTGAAAAACCCAAATGTTTTAGTGATTGACAGAGTCACACAAGACATATCGTTACATGGTAAGAATATTGCACAAAGTTTTTGAGTTTAATGGATTTGCCAAGATGAAGTTAGAAGTGCATTCACCATTTTTACATCAATTTATACAAAGATTCAAAAGGCCACCCTTGTTAACCGTAGGCCAAAGAAATAGATGGCGTTTACATCATCTGCTCTATAGACGACTAGGTCTTAAAGGAGAACTACTTACTTTTTTACACAAAGATTAATGGGTGTGGTGCTCAAGTGATAAAGGGCTTAGGTTCAGGGAGGGGGGGGGGGCTTGACCTCTTTGGGAGCCCCTACATTTTGCATTAAATTCAATATTTAATGTAAAAAAAACACTCATTTGGAGGCCTCCCTTAAGTGGTGACCCGGGGGGGATTTTCAAATTCTCCTCTTCCTCCCCACACCCTAGCTAGGCCTCTAAAAGAATGTAAATTTTTTTGTATATCTCTTCCCCAAACTTTTCAAACACCTTCACTCCCCTGATATCAGAACCAAGTGTTCAGGGTTTTCTTGTTGCAGTTAGGGCTATAGCATTTAAGAAAGATCATTTTTGTAAATGTGTCTTGATTAAAAACTTCTGGAACTCTTTCATTTATATTTCTTTTTAGATTTTGTTCATGATATTCCTGCGTCTGCTATTACCAAATCTATTTATGGCATCATTGGAATCATACGCTTGGTGGCAGGTTTGTAAAGCGATTCTTAAACAAAATTTATTTATTAATATACCTGCGTATACCTGAGAACTTTACAACCTTTTATTTAAAAAAAAATGTATAATTTTTTTTTCTTGTATTTAGATTGCAAAAGAAAAAGAGAGAAAAAATACTTTAAAATATAAATTGTATTGTATATATTTCTTTCATTTAAATAATACTTTCTGTTTGTTTCAAGTTAATTGTTTTTTTGTTTTTTTTTTAAAACCTAGACTATATTACTTAGCAGTTTGAAATGATAATTCTAAAATGGTAAACTTGCTTTTATTTTCCATAGGACCGTATCTTATAGTTGTGACTGAACGAGAGAAAGTAGGACATATTTTGAATAATGTGGTCTGGAAAGTAACAAAGACTGAATTGCTCTGTTACAAACGTTCCCTCACACATTTGAATGAAAGACAGGTACTGCTATACTGCGTGTTAAGTTTTTTGCTGTTTTTCTTTATGCCAACCCATGATATGAACATTTTTAGCCTAAATGAACCCAAACAAATCTTAGTCCTGAAACCTACCTACCCCGAGGGACTAAGTTTTTTTTTTGTTTTTTTTTAATCTAGCTCTAGGTTTTTATCCCTCAAGCTCTCATAGTTTCAGTCACTTGAACTAAAAATATTTTTCTTGATAAATGAACTATAAATATAAAATAAATTATAGCTTTTCTATAGCGCTACTGTCATGCTTATAGCATGCTCAGAGCACTATGGTCCTATCTCATTTGTGGGGGGAGGGGGTATCTGGGAGAAGGTTTTTACATGCTGCCTTTAGGCGCTCAGTAAACACAACTCTGCTCGAGTCAGGTGTTGAACCTCGAGCCCCCTTCATAGTCAGCCGAGCCAAGTTCAAGCATACCTAGCCTCTCGACCAAACATCCCCATATAATATATCAACATTGGGATTGCTAAAATTCCTGACCTAATGTTTACTTTCCTGGTTCATCAGCATTGCAAATTTTTCATAGGTTCATATAAATTCATGGGGCTAGACAGTTGCGATAGCTAAACATATGGTTTAATTATGATTGATTGTTTTATTTTAGATTTTGATTCATTTTTTCATGTATAGAAAAAAATAGGTACTATAGCTAATTATTGAAAAATCAGTGCAGTGTTCTGATAGGGTTAAGACTGTTTCTTCATTAAACATTTAAGGATTCACAACATAGCTGCATCTCAGCTAGTCATAATTCATAATTTTCAAATCTTAACTCTTTCTTTCCATAAATATTTTCCATGTTTGGACAGAATAATCCATTTTAATCAAGTATTTCACTACTTTGTTATGATTAAACTTCAATAACTTTTTTGTTTGTTATCAGAAAATGTTATATATGGTATAGAATTAAATTGGAATGCACATGCTTTTTAGATAAAACAAATTAAAACTAGATCTAGATTAACTGTAAGCGATATTTTTGTGATCCAAATTGAACTAAAAGAATTTTTTTTTATGATGGTTATTCATATTTTCACAAAACTTTATATATAACAGGGGCGGATTGGATGTCCAAATCTACCTGGGGATTTCTATAAAATCTGGCCCACCAATTCTAGATTATGTGATGGTGTCCAATTCTAGGTCTACCTATCCTCAAAATCATTAAGTTCATGCATATTTTCTAAGAAATATAGGTTTTATGTTGCTTTTTAATCGCTAAGTATGTAGGCCCTTAAAGATGAAGTCTACTCTTAGCACTATCTACGAATGAAGGCTACTTACATTATTTCGGAAAATGTGTTAGATTAAAATAGTATTACACTGCAGAGTGAACATTTTTTTTTAAATATGATGCTCAGAGGGCCTTTTTATAAGAGAATAGTATAAAACCTTTAACAATTGGATATGTGCCATAGTGGCATATAGTGGCATCGATGCGGCCATTCCCTACCAACCAATTTGGGTACCAGCCCACCGGGCATTTACCCGAATGCCCATATAGCCAGTCCACCCCTGATATATAACATATATAAAACATGTAAGTTAATTGTCTTGAGCTCACAATCCCATGTTATTACTATGTGGAGAGTTTTTAATATTGAAAAATAGAGCCTTGTTTAAGTCCCCACTCTTCAAAAACATTGTTTTGGGTAAAAACACATTGAAAGTTTTTTAAAAATCTGTATTTTTTTTGTCTAAAGGGAAACTATTCAAGCTTAAATTATAAGCATTTAAAAACATTTTAGGAGGAGGGAAAACAAAACTAGTTTTTAAACATTGACGATAACATCATCCATTCGACTGAAAGAATGGGGTCAAATAGGTTAGAAGGATAGAAAGGGTTAAACTGTTTTGTTTTCTCAGATTTCTATTAATAAAACTTTTATAACATCTGACTGTTTCTCTTTACAGATTACCATAAACAAAAGCTATTTGTCTCTCATGGAGGTCATGCTGAATACTGAACACTTCTACTATTCCCCGACCTTTGATCTGTCTCATACAGTACAAAGGCTATACAACACAAGTCCAGAGTTCACCTCACTAGGATTTCTTGAAAGGGTAAATATGTTTCTGATTTTATTCTAACAAACGATTTTCCTTACACCCTTGTAGTAAACTCCCCACATATGAGTTGTTGAGAAATCAATCAGGAAGTCTAGGTCTATCAAAGTTTTGAAGACAGACAAATATTTGGGGACAAAAATAATTGTTTATAAAAATAATGAAGACATATTATTCCCCTACTAGACAATTCAAGAAAATCATATTTTAGTTAAGTAGATCAGGCCTCTAGCAACAATAAGATTGGATCAAGAGAAGTAACTTTCTAAAAAAAAAAAAACAACAACTAATCACAACAAAAATAAAATTTTCTACCTTAAAAACCTTGTTTCTGCCAACCTACCAACTGAAGGGGTTAAGCACTTGTCTTAATCAGCCAATACCTTGGCCTTTTGTTAACAGTCACATGGCTACTAGATTTATATTCAAACTACACACTGGTTATTCTAACAATTCGAAAAATCGCGGAGGTCATCCATAAAAAAAGGCTGAAAGGGAATGAATAATATTGGCAATCTTCTCTCTTACTTTCAAGTTACCTACACAGCTGTGTAGGCTTAATTACATACTTACATATTTTAATCAGTGGCGTGACTAAGAATTGGCCATCTTTGGGGGGAGGTGGCTTGACCTTTTTGGGGGCCCCTGTATTTTGACATTTGACATCAAGGCATGAAATAATGGCTTAATTTTTAATGAAACAAAACATTCAAACACTCATTTTGGGGATGTTCAAATTTTCTCCCCTCCCCCCCCCCCTCCCTCCCCACCCTTGCTATGTCACTGACTTAAATGTATAATAAAAATCTCATGTCTGGCTGGACTAGGGTTTAAAGTTGTTACATTTAGTTCATTAGTATCAACAAAACCAGTCAGTCTTAACAACTTTAGGGAAATGCCAATCATTATTTATTCATTTCCACAGTCAGGACATTTTTTCCTCCTCCAGATTATCTAGTTAATTAAATGTCGCTGGTGTGTAGCCTGGTATAGTAAATGAGAAGAGGGAAGGCTTTTAGATGACATAGACACTTTATTATTAATTAGTGTCATCTCACTCGCATGCCAGATGGAAGAATCCCTGAAGACCTCCTATACACTGAGCTTGCAGAGGGAGTCAGACCCAATGGCCGCCCAAGACTAACCTACAGAGATGTCTGCAAGCGAGACATGAGAACCAATGACATTGAGCGAAGTATGTGGGAGGAGATAGCCCAAATCCGGACAGCATTGTGACAGACTGTATGTGCTGGTACGAACTTTGCTGAGTGCAAAGGAAATAAAGCTGCATTGGTCAAAAGAAAGAAAAAGAAAGCTGCCCTGTTGGCTAGCCCTAGGACAAATGCATATACATGCACTAACTGTGGCAAGCTCTGCTGCTCCAAAATTGGCTTGATCAGTCATTCCAGATTCTGCCCCGTCTCAAGATGAAACCAATGCCAATGACTCACCTGGGCGCATCCATTGTCTTCCAAGACAAAAGAAGCCATATATTAATTTACTGTTTATAAAATGAGTGAATCTTTTCAAATTCCTTCATTAATTGTGTGAGTTGTATGAAATACAAGTGTGGCAGTTACTTTTTAATCTAACTGAATTCACTTAAGTAGTTAAACAGCTTGATTGGGCCATACTAAAAAAATACTTTGCCGTCTTTCTATATTTTCAGGCAGATCAAAGGTTTATTTGGAATTCCCATGCACTGACAGAGTTGTCCCAGCAACCAGAGTTATCCAGATTCTGTTTACCTATGATTCTGGGCTGTATCCTTACACTTTTAAACAGTTATGTATATATTTAATATGAAAATTAAAGTATCCCTTTCAGACCTTGCAGATGATGTAAAAGCCTGTTGCCCATGGTTAAGGAGGGTGTTATGAGGCTAGCACAATGACCAACCACCTTTACTTTTCCCGAACTAATGTCAGGTAAAAATTTATGTTGGTTGGACTCAGGTGCACCCTAAAAATCTCAAAATTCAAAATCTAGGTTTTCACCAGGGTCCAGAAGCCAAGGGCTTTACAAGTGAGCCACTGCGCCCCCATATTTAAAATACATGTTTACATTTACATGTGCAAATGTTTTTACAAAAAAAATTGTTCCTGAATCCAACAAATTGAGTAATACTCAGGCTTATCAGATTTTTAGGTTTACATTCTTGGAGTGGTGTTCTAGTATTTTGTTGTGAATAGTTTATAATCTCTTGTATGTCATATTTAGTGGCCTACCAACCTTAGCACAAAGGGTTCCCCATTCAGCTATCTAATTATTTTTCCATCCAAAGTTGTTGTTTGTTTTTTTTCCTTAAGTCCAAACAGATGTCTCAGTTAATTCAATAAAAGTCAATGGTAAGACTTTGGAATACGTACTTGTCTCTCGGAGGTCAATATATCGTGCTGGGACAAGGTTCAATGTCCGTGGTCTAGATCTTCAAGGTCAGGCTGCCAACTTTGTTGAAACAGAACAGATAGTGATGCACGGTAGTGATGTCTGCTCATTTGTACAGGTAGTGTTATTCACAAGTAAAAATAAAATGTCAAAAAATGTTCTTTAAATGGGTTGTTATCTGTTATTGTTGTATTGTTATCATTATTTTTTCTTGTCATAAAACATATAAATAGTGTTGTAATTATTTTATATTTCAGACAATTATATTTGGGGTTTTTAGAAAAATGTAATTCTTTGCCTTAAAAAAAAAGTTGATACATTTTTTGCTTGTCTTTTCTACAAGCAAAATATTTTTTAAAATCCTTTTTAAAAAACAAAGCTTATCCAAGGGATAGTGCTCTGAATTTACTAGATCTCTCAATTTTCTGTCAATATTTTCCTTATTCAATATCAAACAAAATCATTAATTGACTTATTGTTTAATTTTTTAAAATTGATTCATGGTTTGTTAGATACAATTACAATAAATAATTCTTTAAATTTTCAACTTATCTGACAATAAGTATGGGAGAAATAACATTCTTATCTTATATAATACAGACGTTACTTAAAAAAAGGAGATGATTACGTCCTATGCATCATGCATTTAGTCATGCATATAAACCAATGACCTAAATTCTGCTAAGTCACTGGTTTTCCTGTCTTTGCCAATGAATAACTTGATCCGAAAATGGGTGTGGGAGCAATAACGTGTACAAAATTTTTTACCAGATAGACAGAGTCAGCTGATATAAGTTTTGTAAAAATCAAAGACACCATTGAATGAAATTTTTACTATGACTCAATGCTAAACACTTATCTTTTACCAAATCACAAGATTACATTCCCTCATCAGATGTAATTTCCTAACAATCTTTCTAGGGCTTCTGCATTTTGTTTACATAGTTAAGAAAGGAGATCTATTTCATTCATCTTAAACCAGTGGTTCCCAAAGTGGTCTATATAGACCCCCAGGGGTCTACGAAGAGTTCCAAGGGGTCTACAAAAGTGAAAAAATAAATTGCGGGTCTATGAGATGTCAATGGGGGTCTACGAAAATGGATTTTATTTCAGCTGGTCGGGACTTTTTTTTTCACATCTCATCAATGTAATTATTTCATACACTAATATATGATTTGTACCTTAGTTAATCCTTTCAATATTTATCCTGCTATTCAAACGATATAATTGTTATATTTAATTTCAATACTTATTTAAATAGCTTAATTTTTTCTACATGTAACAAAAATAAATGTAGATTATATACAGCGTTGGTTATTTAAAATTGGAATTCATTTCTTCATTGTTAAACAAGCGATTGCCTAAGTGCCTTTTTATGATGATATGAATAACCATGCTGGAGGATCAATAGAGACAATGCCACCCTGATAAAAAGATAAAGATTTGAAAAACTTTAGAAATCCCAAAGATAAAAGTTCAGTCCACAAAAAATTATCTCTTCAGCGTCATATAGAGAAGATGATGGTGTGTGCGGGTCTTAAAAGATCTTTTTACTTATAGCCATATACGGAAAACAACACAAATAAATCATTGAATTTACCAGCTGTTAAAGTAGTTTTAAAAACTATTTTACACAAATGTACATCTGATATTATTTGAAACACATTTATTTAGGCAACAATACAGTAGGCACATCAGTGGTATGAGTTATAACAAAAGCTTCTTATGTAATTCTTTGCAAACATCATATACAGTTTGGGATCAGCGGCCTCGCAGGCTCTGACAGGGTGTAGCGCTGTGTGCTGCATACTTCCTAAGGATCATCTGCTCCTTATTTTTCTTCGGGATTGACCCACGAAACAGTTCCCATGTTTGGGTATATCTGCAAAGGCAGCAGAGGTTTGAATTCTGTTTTCCCCCTGATAGGTGGGTTGCAACCTAGGCTAATGAGTCCCTCCTTCCCAAAGCTTACTGGTTTAGACACCAGTTACTTTGCCCCTTCTCCTGTTTAAGAAAACAGTTGTTTGAGCCAGACGTGAAAGATGAAGAAATACAAATACAGTGATACTTAAGGCCAATTAGTTGATTAATTAATATTTTTTGTTTGAAGAACTACTTCATATAACAACAAATTCCTATATGAAACATAAAATCCCTCGCAATGGATGATGAACCTGCAAAAAAACAACAACACATTTCCAGTGTGTTTGGTGGTTTCAGTAATACATATCAATTGTTATTTAAATAGCTTATAAATTTGAATTTTATGAATAAAAAGATAGAGCTCTCTAACTAAGTAGCTTTAATTTACTTAAATTTACTCTTTGACTCACTACAGTTAGAAATTACTTTAAAAAATTGAGTTGGTGAATTTGCAAAAATGCAGTACCGGTATAAGTTAAGCAGGCGGTCTACTGAAAACCAGAAAACATAGCAAGGGGTCTACGAGACAAAAAAGTTTGGGAACCACTGTCTTAAACTCATTTCTAATGGTATTTGTTCATTATATATTTGATGCTTATAGTATTAACATATTTCTTATCAACCTGTTTCAGACCAGAGGCTCTATCCCATTATTCTGGACACAGAAAGCTAATCTCAAACGTCTTCCCAACCCAGTTGTTATGGACATAGATCATGTGAGTACCCTGCTTATAAACACATCAACTAGGCTTGTTTTCTATTTCATTTTGGTTTGAACAAATATAGTCCTTAATTAATTCAATCTATTGTTTCATATCTTTTAGTAGCATTCCTAGATTTATTATATTTTTGACACGTTAGTTTGTTCATATTTTCCCTTACCTTCTTTGTTACTTATTTGAGACTCATATAATCACATACATTTTTAAAAAAAAATTGGCTTTGATATATTATGAAGTATCTAAAAAAAAATAATAGATAAAGTGATCTATACAGCAGATGATGTAAAGCTCATCTGTTTCTATGGCCTATGGTTTACGAGGATGTCTTGAGGCCAGCACAAAAACCCACTGCTTTTACTTTCCCCAACATATTGTTATAACACCGACATCCAAGATAGTGCAGAAGGTGCGCACTATTAGTGACTAGACTAGGAAGGATGTTGACATTAGAGAAGAGAGAACAATTTCCGCCCAAGTCTAGAGCCGATAATGAAGATGCTGTGCTCAAGGCAGATGTCCTGTGTGTTTGTCATGTCTCCATGTAAATAAACATCTGTCTCATTGAGTTGCCTCCCTTCAGTTATTACAATATGTTCTATTCCCATGAGAGTTGGTTGGACTCAAGCGCATATTAAAAATCCCAAAAGCTAAAAAAGAATGCCAGTCTTCACCAAGCCAAGGTTTACAACCTGGCACCCCCCAGTTATTAGGGAGCCAAGTGCTTTACCACTCAGACACCATGCCCCATAATGAAGCATATTAGAATTCCTAATGATGCTCTAATATTAAAACTAAAAAAATGGGTAAACATTTTCAATATAACTATGAATGCCAAGCCTCTAAAATGACTTCTATGTTTGTATTGTAATTTAATAATAAAGTCTTATTGAGTCTTCCCCTTTGAATTCTGTATTCTCCTTTATTTCTTCTCCCAGATGCAAGCGTTCCAAAAGCACTTTGATCAACAAGTTTATGTTTATGGGAACCAGGTCATAGTCAACTTGGTAAGTTCTGGGTTTAACTAAAATAAATGTTGAGAGGTTAAATGAATTTCTTGGGTGTTGTTTTGTTACCTCTTGTCTTTTCAATGTCTGATCATCTCTTAGAAGAAACTGGTCTGTCTTCAAAATATACAATTGTTGAACAGTTGAAAACTTTTGGGTCTGGGATAGATGGGTGGCTTGTCTTGTGCCATGTGCTTGAAACAATTGTTTAGAGTTCAAACCTGCCACACTATCTGTCCTGCAGGAGTTTTGGATTAAAAGTAAAAATCTTCATTTTTAAAGGAATGTCCAAACCATCTTAAAAAAAAAAATATCAGGATTTTTAAAATGTTTTCAGTCTGTCCAGTTGTAATAGGTACCTGACGTCTGTGGGAAGCAAATAATTACTAAGTCATTTATTACTAACCTCAGAAACTGGTGAAATCTTGTCGTGATGACCTTATAAAGGTCATAAAGACTTGGCTATTTAGCAATTTTTATCCAACTGATATGAAGCTTTAAGCATTCATTGTAAATGGCTGTATATTGTTTCTAATCCATTGTTTATATTGACTGTTTCTTGACTAGATCAACCAAGATGGCCCAGAACAAGTTCTAGAGAAGAAGTTAGCTCAAGTTGTCACAAATGCCCAGAATGAAAACATAAGGTCAGACATAAAGTGTACAACTACGTTTAAATACTCTAGTCCAGTGGACAGGACATGCATGTTTCAAATGTCTTCATGGGAAAAAGATGGAAAAGTTGGGGGGGGGGGGGGGGGTCACTGACTTGTTGTATGAATTGAAATGAAAATATGGTGTCATTGATCTATGGTTTCAAAACTTTTATTTAATGATGTTCTTATTCAAAGCCTAGGGTGGCCAAGTTGTAAAATGCTTGGCTTTTGAATCAAAGGTTCTTGGGTTCAAATCCCAGTGCCTGACATTCAATCATGGTTGCAAGATCAGAATAATCCCATCTAAAAAAATAACTTGCTGGTAAATGCTGGAATTTGAAATTTTTGTTTTCACTTCACATAAATACAAGTTTTTGTCTGTTAGACTTTTTCAGCTTTTGAACAACTAAAATTTAATAATAAGTTGAATTTAAACAAAGGCAGGAAGTTACTTTTCTTAAATTCTGGCGCATATGCTAATTCCGGTACTTTCATTTTTGTAAAAAATGTAAACAAAACAATCGTAAATTGATCTGCCAGTATGCAATATTCTATAAGACAATGGAACTTTCTTTTTCTTAAAAAAAAATATTTAAACCAGACCTAGATATCTAGATCTATTTCTAGATTTTACATCTAATTCTCTTGGCTTTTCAAATCTAAATCTAGGCTAGAAACATTTAATCTTTATAACACCAGTGAGTCTTTTAACCTTCATATTAGAGGTGAAACATTGAAACTTTATAATAGCTGTTAAACATTCAAACTAAACAACAGCTGTAAAACATTGAAACTTTGCAAAAGCGGTAAAACAATTTAACTACATAATAATAGGGACACATTCAAACTTGAAAATAGCTGTGAAACATTCAAACTATATAATAGATGTAATACATTCAAACTTTATAAAAGCAAGGAACATTGAAACCAATTAACAGCATTAAAAAATTTAAACTTCATAATAGCAGTGAAACATTCTAACTTTATAACAGTGGTGAAACATTCAAACTTTATTATAGGCCTAGCAGTGAAACATTTTAACTTAATAATTGCAGTTAAACATAAAAACTTTATAATAGCAGTAAAACATCCAAACTTTTACATTTTGGCAAAACATTCAAGCTTTATGATAGCAGTGAAACATTCAAGCTTTATAATAGAGTGAAACATTCAAGCTTCATAATAGAAGTGATAGCCATATGACACCCTTGTTAACCATATTTACATCAAAGATCACAATGTCTGAAAGGAGTACCTATAGCTTATTCCAGGAATGTTGAAGATTTCAATACCAAAAAAAAATTTCTTTTTTTCATCCAGGGGTCTCAAAAACATTAGAATTCTAAAGACATCATCATTAATTTATTTTTATTTTATTTATTTTTTCTTTGACATCAGATATGAGCCCTTTGACTTCCACAAAGAGTGTAAAAAAATGAGATGGGACAGATTGAGTATTTTAATGGAAAGGTTAAAGCCGGACATGAAAAAGTTTGGGTAAGAAACAAGTGATTGTTTTAAGAAAAACTTTTATCAACTCTCTCTGTCTGTCTGGTAAAAATTTTGTGCATTATTATTTCTCCCAGACCCAATCTTTGATTCAGTTAAAACTTTAAACAATTATGTAACAAAACTTGAATACATTTTAAAAAATTAACGAATTAGTCTATTAATTAATTTTAATTATTTGGTTTGATATGAAATAAAGGAAAATAACTTCTACATTATAGAATTTTTGTTTAAAAAAGGATTTTTTTATATTTTGCTTCTTTTCCACCTCTATGAAACAGATTAGTAATGTCAACATTGGTCTTCTCATTTCTCATTGATACTTTACACTTGTTGGGGAGGTAATGGGTATTTTATCATAGCATTTGTCTACACGATTATATCATGAAGAGAGCTAAGACTTGTTACCCTGCTTATGTCATCACTTGCTGCCCTTCAGTAATTCTGGAGATGTATGGAATATTCACTGCAACTGTAACTTAGTGTGGAGATCCTAAAGCTAACACAAGAACAGTTCTATCTGTGCAGATAGAAGACAAAGATAACTGCCCGGTCAAGTGATTTGCACTCTGAGCCGATGTCATGATTGTCCCAAGCTCAAACCTTGTTTGTCACCATCTCCCTGCTGTCCTGCAAGAAGTTTGAGCTAGGACATAGATGTCTTTCATTTATGAACATTTTATGAAACATGCACACATCAAGTTTTAGAATTTCTTTCAAGACTTTCTTATCACCACAAAGGAGGAGATTAGGAACAGGATCACAACTTCAATTGGGCTCCACGATGATCTGCTAACTATTGTCCAAAAATATGCAAACTAAAACTTTATGACCATATCACATGGTCCTCTGGGCTCACAAAGACCTTCCTTCAGGGAACAGTGCCAGGTAAAGGAGAAGTGGCAGACATTAAAGAATGGACGGGTCTGTCATTGAAAGTAATTCTATTCAAGGCAAAAGTCAGAGGAATGGAGTAAAGGTGTTGGACAGATCATGTGTGGTGCCCCAAGGGCTCAACAGACTAAGGGGGTATCATTTATTGTGTAGTAACATTTGCTCATGTCCTAACTGTATCTTCTTGTTTGACTTACAGCTACTTCATGGAACTGAAGGGCAGCGTGGTCAAGCTTCAAGGGGGCGTGTTCCGTACCAACTGTATCGATTGCCTTGACAGAACAAACGTGGTTCAAAGTCTTATAGCCAAAGAGATATTACAGGAGCAACTTGTGGTATGTTGTTGTAGACATCATGTTATTTACATACTTGTTTGTAGAGCTACTTACTAGATCTTTTCGCTGAATGAACTCTTTATGTTGTCTGTTGTATTTATGTGTATTTTTCTGTTGTGTTGTCTTTATATGAGAAAGAGTCCTTGTAATCACAACAAATTTCCGTAAGGATCAATAAAGCAGTCTTAGTCTTAGTCTAATGTCCTTCTTAGGCACATACTTTTGTGGCGCTTTCTTTGACCTTTAAATTATTAATGCCTTCAATGAATAGAATTTTTCTAATTTTCAGTTGGTTTATATTTTTATTTATTTGGATTTGTTCAAATGTTTCCATGTAATATATTTCTCCAGAAACTAGGTCTATTGCGTTCTGAAAAAGAATTACAAGACCAGAAAGCTTTTGATGCTATATTTAAAAATGGTGAGTTTTTTTTTTGTTGTTTTTTTTTTGTGGAATGTATAAACCAGGGCAGTATGTTAAATGCATACATTTTTGGTTAGTTCTGAACAATGCCATAACAATATGGTCACATGCTAAATGTGTACATTTTAAAATTTGGTCCATACAATGCCATAATAACCTAAACATGTTTACTTTGGTGATGGCTTTGTGCAGAGCTGACCATCTTGTAATTTTGGCAAGTAAGATTTTTGGTACCTTTGCCACACTTCTATAGAGTGTTTTTTTGTCTGTTTTTGTTGTTTTTTTATTTTATCTGGCAACAAAATAAGAAGGTAAGCTACAATTCTGTGTAAAAGCAATCTTTGATTGAAGTAGTTTTTTATTTGCCTGAAGCCTATACCGATGAACTGTTAAACAAAAAATCAACATTGTTTTAGGTGTGAAGGCAATTAGTGTTTATAATTTACATTTCAGTTCGCAAGTTTCTTTTTTTAAGCAGGTATTAGTGGATTATTAGTGGATTAGTATTTAACACTGCCGCATCTGAAACTCCTCATGCTGAGACTTATTCCCTTAAAGCAGTGGTTATCAAACTGTGGTCCACAGACCAGGGGGTCTGCAAGACGAGCTTAGAGGGTCTGCAGAAAGATAAAAATTGTATACAATTAAAATGACTTCTTTGCTAAAAGCCAATTTATCTGATAATTTCTTCTTCCTCGTTCTCATTTTTATGTTGGAGTGTTCAGATGACTAGACCAATATAGGAGATGAACTGTTGGAGTGTTCAGATGACTAGACCGATATAGGAGATGCTGTTGGAGTGTTCAGATGACTAGACCAATATAGGAGATGAACTGTTGGAGTGTTCAGATGACTAGACCAATATAGGAGATGCTGTTGGAGTGTTCAGATGACTAGACCAATATAGGAGATGAACTGTTGGAGTGTTCAGATGACTAGACCAATATAGGAGATGCTGTTGGAGTGTTCAAATGAGTGGACCAATATAGGAGATGAACTGTTGGAGCGTTCAGATGACTAGACCAATATAGGAGATGAACTGTTGGAGTGTTCAGATGACTAGACCGATATAGGAGATGCTGTTGGAGTGTTCAGATGACTAGACCAATATAGGAGATGAACTGTTGGAGTGTTCAGATGACTAGACCAATATAGGAGATGCTGTTGGAGTGTTCAGATGACTAGACCAATATATGAGATGAACTGTTGGAGTGTTCAGATGACTAGACCAATATATGAGATGAACTGTTGGAGTGTTCAGATGACTAGACCAATATATGAGATGAACTGTTGGAGCGTTCAGATGACTAGACCAATATATGAGATGAACTGTTGGAGTGTTCAGATGACTAGACCAATATATGAGACGAACTGCGCAGTGGTTTCCAGATCAGGGAGCTCTCCATATAGTTTTCTTTCTATTGGGGTGTTTTTAATACTTAAATAATTTTACTAATTATCAATTAGTCCTATGCTACTGTTTAATGTATCTATTACGAACTATTCAATGATGACCTAAACCTAAGATTTGAAGACATTCTTCACTTGGATATTCGATAGAGTCTCTCTCTTTTGCACATGGACAAACTGAGATCCCAAACACAAATGAGCTCATACTAATAAACAATCAGCTTATTGAAATATCCACAAATGAGGAACTTAACTGATGTTCAAACAAGATACCACTAATTCTGGTTACAAAAATTGATCCAAATTTTATGTCCTCCATTATGGATTATTGTTCAGAAGTTGTTGACTGTTTTTACTGTTTATTTATCTTTTAAAAACTTTACCACTTTTAAAACTATATTTCAAACTGTTTGCTTCCCTTGTGTAGTATGGGCAGACAACGCTGACGTTATATCTAAAGAGTATGCTGGGACTGGGGCTCTGAAAACAGATTTCACCAGGTAGGTCAGAATATATTGTACCACAGTGATGCTGTTAATGGTTTTGGTAAACATTCTTCTCATAAGAAAACCATTTTTGTCCTTTTAACTGTGGCACAAAGTATCAGTAAGTTGGTTTTACATCACAGGTCATTTTGTTGTCAACTTATTGTCAGTCCATTAAATCTTTCAGTGTGAATTTTTTTGATCGAAAAGTTTTCCGAAACGAACACAAATTTTCAAGTGGGGTTGAGTTACTAAAACAACTCTAACTTTTTTATTTTATTAAATAATCTAACATATTTGATATTATTTTTAAAGGAAAATGAATGGTCTACAAAAGTATAGTAAATCAAATAAATTATTCAAACAAAAAAATTGTTTTCATTAATTTTAAACTGAGTATGGAAAAAGAAAATATTTTCAAAATTCATTAAAATATCAATATACTGAAAGATTTAACCTTTTAATTAACATTTAATTTATAAATATTTAAAAAATTACAATACTAAACACATTTAATCACTTTAAATTTCATAAAAGATTAACTAAGAAATTGTATTGTTTACATTTTTCGGGTCCAGAATAAAGTAAACATAAAGTGTTGGTACTGCATCAGATTTACTATCAAAATTAAGAACACTCCCACATCCAGAAAGTTAAAAAAAAGAGAGAGAAATAAAAAGTTTAACATAAAAAAGATAGTGAAGTAAATATTATAAACCAAGTTACTCGCTGAGAGTAACGCCGCACTCACCAGCGCTAGCAAAGTTACTCCCTGAGAGTAACGCCTCACTGAAAGAGTTAATACATAAATTCACTTGTGTTTTTATTGTATAGTGTCATATACTAGTTTTAGAACCACTGCAACATTTGGTGGCTAGTAGTCACTTAACTATTCCGTGCAGTTAGCACGAGATTTTTCTTGGTCGGGGATTGACCACGAGGTGAAGACCTCAGTTGATTTTGGACTCTTGTAGAGAGAGGAGCGTTGTAATCTCCTCAGGTATAATATATAAGCATTAAGTAATTACTATGATGTATTCTGTTCTTATTTCTTTTGGATGTATATTTTGTGATGGCTGAAGTCGCCTATATCTTTGTGAAATATTTAATATGTAATAAAATCCATGTCTGCTGACCTTGCGTCTATTAATGATTCTAAATGTTGTGGTCGGAGAGCTCAGTATGTCAGTGTTCTTACGCACCAGCAAATCTAGTGCGCGAGTGAAAGTATTTAGTTACGAACACGAAGAATATTATAGTAGTACCAGAAGAGGTATCTACAACACACAGAGACATTCGCGTTATCAGGCCTATAACAAGAACCAGCCCGTGACATATGGTAGCCAGTAAAGGTGTCTTAAGGACAACGAACCTACACTTCTCAAGCAAAAAAATTATCGATCGCCTGGCGCAAGAACACCCTCTTTTTTCTCAAGATGGCGTCAAACTAAGCAGGGACTAAATCCAGCTTGCTCACAAGATCTACAAGGCAATTAAGGTATTTACAAGACATTGCAGTCCAACTTATAATAAAGCAAGCTATAAAACATCATCACTAGATCTAGTAAAGCTAAACGGCTGACATTCTGGGTCAAACCGCATGACGCCACAGAACACACTTGCCTACCCTCCATCGTCTAGACAAGATTCC
The DNA here is from genome assembly GCF_947242115.1 of Biomphalaria glabrata. Taxonomy (NCBI): domain Eukaryota; kingdom Metazoa; phylum Mollusca; class Gastropoda; family Planorbidae; genus Biomphalaria; species Biomphalaria glabrata. Next base: position 6,832,435 of record NC_074717.1, on the reverse strand, counting down.
AACACATGTTGACATGCAGGTCATCTCTAACTAGGTCATAAACTCGATCGAAAACTAGTTAGACATCAACACCAGTTACGGCATTACATGCAGACTGAACTATTCAAGTAACGTAAATAGCTTTGCCAAAGCTATTCCACATCTGCATGCTGAGATTCATCAACTACACCATCAACCCTGTGTGAAACCGAAAGCAGAAGTCAACCCTGGTCCTAGAGCTACCTGTGTGAAGGAAAGAGCTACACCACTCAAGACATCGCTTCATCATCGAGTGCTCGCCACCATTCATCATTGGCACACTCAGACATTGACATGGTCACTACCATTCAAGTCTTGTAGAAAGATTGCTCTCAGTTGAGACATTCTTCTACTTATGGTCAATATTTTTTTTTCAGCATACTGATGGATATCCTGATATGATGTTATTGATTGGGCTACTGAGGAGTTATATATATATATATAGAGCCTAATATACAAGTACCTTCACAAGTTATATCACTTATCTTGTATCATTCCAAGAATTGGATTACATTAATTGGAACTAACAGAAGCCCCTAGTGATTATCTTGGATTACCTATGTGTCAATTTCAGAACCATTGTGGATTATAATTTGGATTATCTAGTAGGACTGGTGACATAAACTGGTGTAAATTGGAGCATTTGAGCCATCTTATGGCATATAATTGGATTATCTTATTACTACTTGGATGCTCATATTGACGTGTATTCTTAATTGGATTGCTTAAGAGTTACATGGATTATTATTGAACTACTCAAGCTGTATTTGCATTTGACAAGCTACAAGAGAGAAGAGGATTAATCTACACTAGTCTACAAGAGAAGAGTCTGTAAGTTATAATTAACAAATTGATTATATACTTATGAGTAAAAAGTACATTGATTTTGCTTTGGTAGAGCAGCAATTGAAGGTGATTATTAATTAGAGTTAGTGATTGATAACTCTTGGATCTACATTATCTTCATTTTTCTAAGTGTTTTCAAGGGTGGCTGGAGAGGGACTATTTTATGATCTCAAATCAGTGAACATCAATACTGACAATTGGGAAGACATAGCTCTAGACCGCAACAGGTGGAGAGAGACAGTGACCAAGAAAGCTATGGACAGTGAAAGCACTAGGGCCTCAGCCTAGGAAGAAAAACGCACAATCCGAAAAACGGCCAGCTCCTCTACCACCGAAGCAAAAGCCACCTTAACCTGCGCTATCTGTGGACGGGAGTGTCTCTCCAAAATAGGGCTCCACAGCCACATGAGGAAGTGTGGTCTGAGATGAACCATAGTCATTCTACGACTGAAGGAGGCCAATGAGGATCTATTAGGGAACATCCTATCTGTTCTTTTACCTTCAATAAGACCCAACGCGTTTGAGGTCATCCTTGTTGGTAGGGAGGTTCTAGATCATATTGGGAATTATTTATTAGTTGTTTTAGTCTTGTTTGTGTATTTTGTTAAGAGTATTCTGTTTGTATTTATATTGTTGTTTGTTTAAAGTCTTGTATCTACATATTTGTAATTCTCCTGTCCCATTTCTTCTTTTTATTGATCTTTTTTAGAGCAGACTGTGTTGTCATTCATATTGTTTCTGTGTTTGTCCTTTTTTATAAATTTGTACATATATTTTTTACTTGTTATTAATTAATTTTTTTTCTACTATAACTGGAATAAACAATAGCCATACATACTCCATATTGAGAAATATTTGAGCTCAAAGTAATGCTACATTGAAACATATTTGAGCTATTGGATTTGTGATTAATATTGATTTGATACATATACAATTGTTTGAATTTGAAGATATGACTATTAAGAAAGTTCATTGAACTTATATTTATTTTGTAAAAATATTGCAAGATAATTCACACACATTCTTCCAGTGTAATATCTGTAACATATCTCTTTTTTTTTTTTGCAACTATATACTTTGATTGATTTATTTCCTTAACTACTTATTGGACATAAGTTGATACATTAACAATAACCATGGCATCATATGATAAAATTTTAGAGCTTGTTAAGGTGATGGAACTAGAAGGGGATGAGAAAAAGGAGTTTATCAAAAAAGAATTATAAAAGGCAGAAAAGAAAGAAAGGGAGGAAAGGGAAGAAAAGAAACAAATTAGAGATAGAGCAGAAAAGAAAGAGAAAGAAGATAAAGATAGGGAAAAAAGAGCCGCGGAAAGAGCTCATCAAAAAGAACTTAAAGGACTAAACAAAAAGAAAGTCAGGACAAAGTAGAGTTAGCCAAATTGGAAGCAGCTAAAATCAACCCCAACATTATTACCCAGCAAACAAGTAACAAACCATTTATTTCCAAATTTCACAAGATTAACATTAAGGAGGAAACATTGGAATATTACCTAGTCCAGTTTGAACATATCTCATCTACTTACAATTTAAACAATGAGGATATGGCAAAACATCTTCTAGCCAATCTATCAGGAGAACCCTTAAACATAATAAGTACACTCACGCCTGAACAAAAAAAAAGACTACATAGCTGTCAAAACTAGACTTTTGGAACATTTTGGAAAATTTTTGGGCCAACATGCTTAAATGGTTAGAGCTAGCTAAATGTGACATAAAAGATCCAAATCAAATTTTAGACATGATCCTAATTGATAACGTACTGTCTAATGTCACAGATTTAGTGTTCACTTTTCTTAAAGAAAAGAAAGTCAAAACAGAAACTGATCTCATTACTAACCTAAACCTTTTTAAAGATAGCCATCCTGGGCACACTATGGACAAAAGAGAGCTACATCAATTGGCCACCACAGTTAATACATCTAACAACAGTAATAGCAATGACAAATTCAGATTCTCTAACTCAAAAACTTGCTTTAATTGTGGCAAAAAGGGCCATGTCAAAAGCCAATGCAGACAAACTAATACTAGCAACTTCAGATATAGAAGTTATACTAATTACCACAACCCTAGCAACTACAATCAAAATAACTACAACAATCCTAGTAACTATAACAATCAATATAGAAACCACAGATCAAACCAGAGTGCAAGCCCCAGAGAAAGAAGGAGCCTTAGAAGTAACAACTACCAATGCAATAACTATAATACTAATAGACAATCAAGGAGAGACACATACAACCATCAGTCTAACTACAACACTAACTATCAAAACAGAAATAGAAATAGAGGCAATAGCAATAACAACAATGTCCAAAGAGAAGAGAATGTTGCTTACCTACAAGCAGACATGTCTAGAGTAAATGTTTTTCCTTCCTATGTAAATTCGGTAGAAATTAAAGCAATGAGATATTCTGGAGCAACAACATCAATAGTAAGATCCAATCTAGTCAAACCAAAACAATATCTAAAAGAAACTGATTTATGCCAATGTAGAAAAATTTGACATATATATGTAAAACTGCCAAGGTCTGGATTGAATCTCCCTGGATTACAGGCGAGATAGAAGTAGTTGTAATGGATACCCCTGCCCAAGATCTCATTATAGGGAACTCACATGGTGTTAGAGATTTGACAATAACTGAGCTAGATTCCTGAATAAAGAGTAGACAAAAAAATTGGTATCTAGACCAACATCAAATATCAGCTTTACAAACTAGATCACACAAAAAAAATAGTGCCAGAAATTGAATTGCCTACTGTCTTATTCAATGAATTAGGAACCCACAGACATGCAACATGCAAAATAATGACCCTATAATACAAGATTTGTTAAGTAAAAACTATAACAAAATAAATTTAAATAACCATCATCTTTTAGCCAACAACCTAGCCATCAGATGTAATAGAAACAAAAATAGCACAAGAGTTCAGATAATAATCCCAGAAAGTCTACAACCCCAAAATACTTAAAACGGCCCATGATGACCCAACAGCAGGCCACTTTGGCAAAAAGAAAACATATGCCAAAATATCAGAAAAATTCTTTTGGCCCAAGATGAAGGCTCAAATAAAAGATTATATAGATTCTTGTCCAGAATGTACTAAACATAAAGTCACACATAAGTCACCTTTACAAAAATCAGATAAAGCCCACTGCTTCTGGGATCAAATAGCCATTGATGTTATGGGTCCATTAAATACAAGTACCAAGGGAAATAAATACATATTAGGAATAATAGATATAGCAACCAGGTGGGCAGAAGCTTTTCCTCTTAGGGATATCAGGGCAGAAGATATATGTACCTCACTAAGAACAATATTCCTGAAGTTTGGATTTCCAAACAAAATTCTGTCAGATAATGCTTCCAACTTTAAATCTAATTTAAATAAAGCCTTCTCAGGAATGACTAATATAAAACTGGTACACAGTACAATTTATTCGCCACAAGCCAATGGTGTCATTGAAAGATGGAACAAGACAATCAAACAAATAATTTATAAATTAGAAATAGAAGCAATGAATACTTGGGATCAGCCTTTAAACTATGCTATCTTTGCTTACAACACTGCTACTCATGAAACAACAAAATTCAGTCCATATGAATTAGTTTTTGATAGGAAACCTAAAGGTCCACTAGAACTATGGGCTGATAATATGTTAGACCCAGAGAACTATGAAGAATACCATCCATGGATAACACAAACAAAACAAAATTTAAGACAGGGAATAAAATTAGCTGACATAAATATGGATAAAAACTTAAAAGAGACATAGAGATATAAAAAATAAGAACAGAAAATTAAGGACATTAAACATAGGAGACCAAGTATATATGTAAAGATAGAAAATAAGTATAGTAAAAACAAAAATGAAGGTCCTTATAAGATAGTAGACTAAGTAAATAGCAAAGTGTACAAAGTAGCAAAGTGTACAAAGTAGACAAAAAATGGCAAGGAATGTAAACTGAGCATAGACAAATTAGTAAAATTTCCCAAAAGAAATGCTGAAGAGATAGAAGTAATTGATAGGGATACAGATTCAATAGGAACTATACAAGAATATGCTGCAAACACTATAACTATTCATGCTACCACCCAAGATTCAAGTAGTGATAGGACCAATATAAATAATTTGATAGGAAAATATAATGATGTCATTACATTAAAACTAGGCTGCACTGATCTAATTCAGCATTCAATAAATTTAAATAAGACACTACCATCTAAAACAAAGGCATATAACATTCCAAAGGCCTATGAGGAATTAGTAAAAGAAGAAATGAGGAAATTACTTATTGAAAACAAGATAGAAAAATCAGATATTTGTTCCTATGCATCGCCTATGGTGATTGTCAAGAAAAAAGACAATAGTGTGAGAATCTGTTGCGACTATAGAGAGCTAAACAATTGTACTATTATAGATCCTGAACCTTTACCTGATACAGACACTATAATTAATATGCTAAGCAGAGCCTCACTGTTTACCACCATGGATCTAAATAGAGGATTCTGGCAAATAAAAATGGAAGAAAAGTCTAAACAATACACAGCTTTCAAATGTATTTTACCCGGGTTTGAAGGGATATATGTATGGAATGTCATGCCATTTGGGTTAGTTAACAGCACAGCCACTTTTCAAAAATGCATGAGTAAACTATTATCAGGCATAGACAATGTAATTTCATATGTTGATGACATTTGTGTTTTTACCAAGTCAGAAAAGGAATATCTAGACACACTTGAACAGATATTTGCTCGTCTAAAACAACATAATATGACAATAGCTCCCAACAAATTAAATCTTGTAAAGGAAGAAATTCAATTTTAGGCTACAATATTACTAACAATGGAATAACTCCTACCAAAGCAAACATCAGTAAAATAAGAAACATTAAGGAACCTAAAACAAAAAAGGATGTCAGAGCACTATTAGGCTTTTGCAACTTTTATAGAAAATTTATACCCAACTATGCCCTTAGTAGAATTTACCAAGAAGAAACATTCAAATCTAATCAACTTAGATGATAGAAGCAGAGAGGCACTAACTAGATCAGGGGTTCTCAACATGTGGGTCACGACCCCCCTTGGGGGTCGATTGACCATTTGCAAGGGGTCGCCAAAGACCATCGTAAAATGGATTGTTTTTGTCTATTGCTGTGTGTGTTTGCGGGGGGGGGGGGGGGTCGCGGCAGAGTGGGGGATTGTAAAAAGGGTCGCCGAGCATAAAAGGTTGAGAACCGCTGAACTAGATTAAAGGATAAGTTTAATGAGACATTAGAATTAGGGAGTATTTATCCTATTGCACAACTTCTACTATACACTGATGCATCTAATAATGGTATAGGAGCATGCCTACTGCAACAGAAAGAGGCATATCTGAAACCTATAGTTCATATAAGCAGAACATTATCTAAGGCAGAAAGAAAATATTCAATAATAGAAAAGGAACTATTAGCTATAGTATGGAGTATAGTCAAACTAAAGCACTATTTACTAGAAAAATTCTTTACAATTAAATGTGATCATAAACCATTGTTAGCACTTAAGAGAAAAGAACTAAAGAATAACAGAATAAATAGATGGTCACTAATTTTGTCTGATTACAAGTTTGACCTACAAAGTATACCTGGTCATGAAAATGTATTAGCTGATTTCTTGTCAAGACATGTAGAGCATGAAACAGATACAAATGAGCACAATTGATATTTTACATATCAGTCAAAGTATTTTAACTGAGTAACTTCACAATGTAATTAGAAACAACTTGACATTTTTCAAGCAGGTTAACTTGACATTTTTCAAACAGATCAACCTGACATTTTTTCTTGCTATCATGTAACTAGGTCATTGCATATTTTTGTTACACTTACTGGTATCATTTTATTGGGTCATGATGTTTGTAAAATGTTTTGTTTTACATATTTCGGATGTTCCTTCAGAGTTGAAGATAGTTTACTTCCTAGTCCAAACCTCCCGCAGGACGACGGGGGATGGGAGCGGGCAGGATTTGAACCCTCGACCATCGATAAATCCGAACGACAGTCCAGCGCGCAAACCTCACGACCAGGCAGCCATCCAGACATTTTTTCCTTCTATTGATGCTATTGTACTATCATTTCTTAATTAATTGTACATTATATATTTACTTATCACAATTTGACAACAACATAGAATTTGATAATGACTAGATGTGCTAATAGTTTATTGATTAGTCAACAAACACAGTAATGTAAACAAGCAGATTGGAAGCAACAGTGAACTACTTCAAAATGTGGACCTGAATATTTTGAAACAAAAAAAATCACAAATGTAAATATTGTTGATTTTTTTTACAAGTGGTACCCACTTGAATGCTATCATTTTATGCTATTGTACTTTTAACTACCGCATATGTGTGCTATTAATAACAATCATAGACAATGTCACTGTAACCTTGTATGATGGTGACAGAACTTAAGAGTGATATAATGAATACTGAACACAAATATAGTGATGGGAACTAAACTAAATTTTTTTAGTTAAACTAAAACTAAGTTTGAACTAAAAAAAAAAAGTAATTAAACTTCTGGTTAATCGCAAATTGAAAAAATTAGTTAAACTAAACTAAGAAACTTTAGTGGCTGCCTGGTCGTGCGGTTGCGCGCTGGACTGTCATTCGGATTTATCGACGGTAGAGGGTTCAAACCCTGCCCGCTATCATCCCCCTTCGTCCTGCGGGAGGTTTGGACTAGGAAGTAAACTATCTTCAACTCTGAAGGAACATCCGAAACATGTAAAACAAAGTTAAACTTTTACTAACTATTTTGACCTTTTTTAAGGACAAACAGCCAAACATGAAAAATATAAAGCACAACCAATCTCTTAAGCAAAATGTAATAAACATTTATTTGTGCACTTGAAAAAAGATTTAAATGTCTTTATGGGATAGATGTAGATCTTAATAGAATCACTAGAATGATACTATTATAGAAAGAAATTAGAAGTAATTGTCCAAGTTCTAATATAAGTTACCTTTAGAAGTAATGATAAAACTGCATGTTGACTCTAACTAACTCTAGATTCTAGAATATTCTGGATCTAATATCTTCTACAAACGAAATGATCAGAAATATAATCTGGATCTAGAATTAGATCTAGCTACTAGACCTAGATCAAATAATTAATATTTTAATCTAAAAATAATGTAAGAAATACTAGTTACTACTACGCGTCATGCATTTAGTCATGCATATTAACCAATGACATAAATTCTGCCAAGTCACTGGTTTTCCTGGCTAGCTCAGGCAACCCATTCCATGCTCTAATAGCACTAGGGAAGAAGGAGTATTTATACAAATTTGTCCTAGCTTATGGGATGAGAAATGTGCCTTGTTAAGGCTTCTGCGCAGTGTTGATTATTGGAAATATATCTAGTGTACATCTGACTGGAAGTAACGCTGAACTCAACTACTTCAGTAACACCGGCGGAAGGCCGAAACAATCAAATATGTAATCGACGCTGATGTTGTTCTACACATATATTTAATAATCAAGAAGGGAATCGTCCAATGTCAGCTATGTCCGTAAATCCGTATATCTATTGTACTGAAGTCTACTACTCTACAAGAAGCGTCTTCCTTTTAGCGTCGCTTAGAGCGTTCTTATTTTTTAAAGATCTGTCACGTCACTTGTCGCTAATTAAAACTTTCCCCTTATTCCCGAAACAAATAACTAATTCCTAATCATGTCATAACAGCCTTTATCTTTGTGTCTTTCAGAGTATTTTATTAAATTTTGTTTTTGTATTTGAAGATTATGGTTCAGTGTTTTATGTATAATTGCTACTTTACTTTTGAGTCTTCTGTCCTGAAGGCTTTCTAAATTTAGTGATTTTACTAAAGGTGTTACTCTAGTCAAATGTGAATATTTGTTTGTTATGAATCTCACTGCTCTATCTTGTGTCTGTTCCAGTTTCTTAATGTATTCTTGAGTTGAGGGGTCCCAAACGGAGGATGCATATTCTATTATTGGCCGAACCAAGGTTAAATAACATTTTAGTTTTATGTTCTTATTTGATTTATAGAAATTTCTTTTAATAAACCCTAATGCTTTGATTTTTTTATAGTTTCATCAATATGTGGATTCCATGACAGTTTTTCATTTATTATAACACCTAGGTATTTTGCGTTATTGGTCTGTGTTACTGGTTTGCCATGAATAAGATAAGTGGAATTAATTTGTTTTAGTTTTTTTGTTACTCTTAACAACTGACATTTTTCTGGGTGGAAAGACATGCTCCAATTTAATTCCCATTTCTGTAATTCATCTAATTCTCTTTGTAAAATATCTGTGTCTTGTGTTGTTTTTATTGTTCTATATATTATGCAATCGTCTGCAAATAATCTGACTTTTGTTCCTGAACTAATGCACTTTGGTAAATCATTTATGTAAATTAAGAATAGTAGTGGACCCAAGACTGTTCCTTGAGGTACACCTGAGTTTACTGTTATCGGTGTTGATTTAGAGCCATTTATTAGATGTATGTAAACTCTTTTGGGAACTACTTCAATAAAATTCACTTAGTGTGTCAGATGATAGACATTGGTTGTGTTATATTATATAAGTAATTGGATGTAAAATAACTTTAATTTTTTCATCTAAGAATTGAGATGACAATGTATGTTAACAGAATGAGCACATAGCAATTAAACATGCTCATGCAAAATATTTTTGGTATAATTGTAAATAGATGATGTATTATTATTATGTAACTATAATTCAGGAGACTAAAGCTTCAAATTGTATGGATATTTTTTCAATAATATACTTGTACAGTAGATGTAATCAGACTAACGTATATTTTTCTAAGCAAACACTTTGAGAGTTGAACAATATATTTGTCAATTAGTATGTGGAACTATTCATAGTGGAAATGAACGACATGACATCAAATCAATACTTATGTATAATTAAGCAAGTAGTATTGAAGTGATTAATTATAATTAGATCAAGCTTGACATGAATGATTAAGCTACTAGACATATGTAGAGGATATTACTATCATATGTACTTTTGTCAAAGATTTTTGTCAAAAATCTTTTCCAGGGGAAGGGGCGTATGTCATATACAAGTTTAAGAACCCCTGCAACATTTGGTGACTAGTAGTCACTTAACTATTCCGTGCAGTTAGCACGAGATTTTTCTTGGTTGGGGACTGACCACGAGGTGAAAACCTCAGTTGATTTTGGACTCTTGTAGAGAGAGGAGCATTGTAATCTCCTCAGGTATAATATATAAGCATTAAGTAATTACTATGATGTATGCTGTTCTTATTTCATTTGGATGTATAATTTGTGATGGCTGAAGTCGCCTATATCTTTGTGAAATATTTAATATGTAACAAAATCCATGTCTGCTGACCTTGCGTCTATAAATGATTCTAAATGTTGTTGTCAGAGAGCTCAGTATGTCAGTGTTCTTACGCACCAGCAAATCTAGTGCGCGAGTGAAAGTATTTAGTTAAGAACACGAAGAATATTATAGTAGTACCAGAAGAGGTATCTACAACACACAGAGACATTCGCGTTATCAGGCCTATAACAAGAACCAGCCCGTGACATATGGCCCATTTAATACTCAGAGCATTCTGGTCCTATCTCTTTTATGATCCTGTATGGGAGGGGGGTATATGGAAGAAGGTTTCTATGCTGCCTTTAGCTGCTCAGCAAACACAACTTACTTCAGTTTGAAATTCAAACTCAAGCCTATTGGCTAGGTAGCGAAGCAGTTTATGTTACTCACTCAGCCACACATGATACATGCAGATATATTGTAATTAAATGTGTGTCAGTTATTAAAAAGGGATCAAAAGATTTTGTTTATTTTTGGTCATAAGCTTTTGATTTCTAATAACTTATCGATACATTGTGTTCATCATTGCATGGGAAACTTGTAACTGCTCACAAATTGTTTCAGAATGATTAATCCCTATCATTTTGATTTCTTACAGAACAGGGAAGAGAACTTTGTTTGGTGCCTTGATGGATGGATACAACTCAGTGATTAGATATGTCAAGAATAACTTTCAGGATGGTTCCAGGCAGGTGAGAGAAACCATTGAATGTTACCATTTACATGGTTTGTGACACTTCATCAATTTTCTTAAATTTAAAGTTCCCCTCTCAGGTTATGTAGTTTATAGGGCAGATGGTGTAAAGGTCATCTGTTTCTGTGACCCTCAGTTAACGAGGGTGTCATGCGGCCAGCACAACAACCAACAGCCTTTACTTTTCCCCAACTACTGCATTTAGAGCTGGGTGGGTTTAGGCGTCCTAAAGATTGGGAAATTAAAAATCCAATTCTTTATCAGGATTTGAACCCGGTATCCTCCAGTTTAGAAACCAAGCTCTTAACCACTCAGCCACAGCGCCTCTTTGATTTTGCTGAGGTGAAACTTTGCCCTTACACCATAAATTCCCAATATTTTAAAAATTCTTTGCTAGACAATAATAACAAGGTTACAAAGATGGTTTGTGTGGAAACACAAACTGAAAATCGGCCCCCGAATGTTTCACCCAGGCAGGTAAAAAGGCAGGTTTCAATATTATCAGAATGACAGAAAATAATGGAGAAAAAAGGTTAATAGATCTTGTGTGGTGCCCCAGCGGTCCAGCAGACCAAAGGATAGGTAAAAGTGAATGTGAAGTTAGATGTGAACCTGGCTTTAATGATGTCTTATAATAAATAACTAATTGATCTAATTGTTTTGTAAAGGGCCAATCTCTTATTCCTCAAGAATAAAACATTTCTGTTAAAAAAAAAAAAAGAAAAAAAATAGAATGCTATAGTTTTGTACTACTATTTTCTCTGGTTAAGTGTTCTGTGAAAAACTACTTATTAATTGTTTTAAATTATGTCTGACATATATGCATACTAAATAGATTTTTTCTCTTTAAAAAAATAGTAAACATTTTTTAGTGTGTAAATATAGTATTAGTATAACAGAGCTTACCAAACTTAACAATAATAATAAAATGGGTTGAGCTTTAAAGTTTTTATTGCCTGTTTGGTCTGTATGCCAAAATAAGTATATTAATTTTTTAAAATTACATAAAAAAAAAAGTTTGAGTAGCTTTTATGTGCAGTACAAGATAAAAACTAAATATCTGATCATTGTATTTGATAGTAATGTTTACTGTTGGCTCTCTGCTATCAAGTACTCTTCTTCTTTGAACTGCTATTAGAAATATTAGTATTGAAGTAAAAAAAAGTTCAAAGCTTGTTGATATAGAAATAATTTCTTTGCAGGATGCCATGGATCTGTTTCTAGGGAACTATATAGTGGAAGAAAATGAAGGTCTGACTGTCAAGTCTCCTCTTGAATCTGCCAGAGATTGGAAATATTATGCTGTAAGTTTACTCAGAGAAACTTTAACACACACCTCAGCAAAAGCAGCCAATTTAAAATGTTACTCTTCACATAATAGAACCATCATTTTCTTATGGTTTCTAGAAGAGATGAAATAGTTTCAAAAATCATGGCCAATAGTTCACTTTTTTATACTGTCATTAAGAACTGCTAACCACCACTCTCAGTTGAGATGTAACTGTTGTGTAAAAGTTGTACTCGTAATTTGTGGATGTCTGTACACTCAGAATATAAAACTTTACCTGAAGTGAATTTGTATTCTTTGAAGTATCTACTTTGTATTGGAGTTATTTTCCTGAAATGCCACTAGTTCATCTCCATTCTATAAGCTGATTATCAATCTTCTTATATTTTTTTTTTGTTTTTAAAGTACTAGAATTTGTGCTACAAGATGAGTCTCTATCACTTGATATCAAACTTCTAGACTTTGTTTTAAACCTCTTTCAAAAATAAGTAAATACTTAAATAGTTAGCATGAAATATTAAACCAAAGCCCAGCTTTTTGCTGCTGAGCTCTTTTTCAGACTGCGCCAAGGAAAAATGGTGTGCTGTTTTCTTCAGTAGTTCAGCACTGCCGTACATGCTGTTGGTTATGTTGGACTGTAGTATTAGTAGATTTTGTCTAAGGTGGATTAGGAAGGGGCATTCAAAGAGGATATGGTTTATGGTTTCATAAGGTTGGGTGCAGTGTCTATAATGGGGTAGATGTGTGGGATTTATTTTGTTAAGGTGGTTATTTTAAGGTATATGTCCTATTCTTAGTTGAAAGATTGTATATTGCTCTTTGTCTGGGAGGAAGTTAATACTGTCCAGTTTGTTTAGCAAGGTCATTTCTATGTATTTCCTGATGCCCATTGGTTGAGGCAATCCTCTTTGTGATAGTTGACTAACATTGACCTTAGGGTGAGGTAGTTAACAGGTCTATCTGGTTGTTGAGTCTTATTAAAGACTTAGATCCTCCTGCACTGTTTCATTTGGCACTTATGGCAGCATCTTTTTCTACAGAGATTGCTACTGGCCACCTGTGCCAAATGTTAAGTGATCCCTGTGTTTCATACATACTGTTTCTGTTGCAATGACTTTGAGGTCTTACATGGTGGAGTCACTAGCCTTATTCCCAACTCTCTTACTTTCTGATCTGGGGCTTGGGACAAACTAGATCTATACATTGCAATTTTAAATTTGTTTTGTGTTTGTGTTTTGACCTTAATTAATGTTTTACATTTTTAATAATTGGTTAAGATTCAGAGCAGGAAACAAAATATATGCAGATATAAACCTTTTGGTATAAGTTTGTTTTTTTTTAAATGCAACTTTGTGTTTTTGTGATGTTGTGTTCTGCTTGTGAGCTGATTGTGTTTCATTGATCCCCAGGTACCTGTGATCTTCTTAGTTGCCTTCTCCATGTTTATGGTCAGTGTGCTGTTACCTGATGGTGAGTAATTGGATGTTTTGTCTTCATCTCAGAGAACTACACTTAAACATGGATCAGACTAGCAAGAAGTATTTTCATGTAGACCTATATACCCTGCATACGTGTATAACCTGCACATGGGTATAACTTGCGCAAATTACAAAAAAAGTAAAAACAAAGTCGTACATCCCTCACCCTTATATACCTCGCATGTGCCAAGCATGACCTACAGTAAACTACAGCAGTACTTAAAGTGGTTGCTCAATAAACATCTGTCTGGCGCAATTGTTTATAATGAGATGTTTATAAAGCTTTCCAGTGTAGATTTCACAACCACACATTCAACTATAGGCGGTATTAAGACCCCACCTGTATGTCCATAGATTTTGTTATACGTATTTGAGTTGATGTATACCCCACACAGCTGCCATTTATTTATAAAAAATTGTATAATGTGCGGGTTATCTGCACAAAAATACAGTATTTGTTGTGTATTTATTTGAGGAATCTTTGCATTATCTTTCATGTTAAAAACAGACAAAGCTAGGTATAGTATACCAGATGATTTTGGCTAAAATTTTTCCACAATGCAGCCGAAAATGAAGTTGGTCTAAATACCACCAGATTCTAGCTGGACCTATAACTTTTCATATTCATTTACCGAAAGCAATTTTAAGTCAAGTGGGGCAACTGGAGAAGTCTTAAAATATTCCATTTTATACAATTTTGGTTACCTTACCAGAATATCTTACTTTTGCCATATTTGATAGCTTGATAGATTTCATAGTTGGGGGTTTATTTTAAGAAAATAGGTTTATCGCCACTGGGACATAAAACTTTCAAAACTACTTACTTTCAAAACATATTAGCCTCCATTTGATAGTGAAATCTTAAAATTAGAACTTAAGAGAAACATGTTTTCTGCCTAAGATTTGAGAATTATACAAAAAAAATGACCTAAATCTTGCTAACAATATACTAAAACTTTTCTAATGACACACAGGAGGGAGGCGGCTGAGACGTGTGAGTAGCTTGTTAGTGAATGACCTATATTTGTTTGTTTTTTTAAACCCTTTAAGTTTTACACCAGCCCTGAAAAAGTGTAACAAAAAAGAAATGTTACTAAATTATGTGTTGCACACGTAACATTTTGTAATAAATTTGTACAAAAAATTTCATTGCATTGCTTAGTAAATGTAACAATTGAAATGGACTTGATCGTCTGCCTTGAGCTTCTGTATTCATTTTGTCATTTTTTTGCTTTTTCATTTACAAAAAATGATCTCTGTCAATTGTGAGAGCATACCAAACATTAGTTTGAGTCAAATGCAAAAAGAACCTTTTTTTTTTTTAAGTAATCTAATTATTTTCAGGGCTGTCAGTTCAGAAACAGATTTCTTTATTTTTTTTAAGCAAAAAAATTTTTGTTTTGTTAGTCTTTTTTTTAAAACTAAAATGTTAAAGTTCTTATTTATTTCCTGCTGCTGCAAAGCTGTTCTCTTTACCAACCAGTTCATTTTTTATTGCTGTATTTCTTTAAGTTAGTTGCTTTTTTTAAATTGCATAAAACAAAGCTGTTCTAATATTTTTATTTATATCGCAGCTTCCCTGGCAATCTAATTATATCTTCAATCAAAAGCACTATTCTTTCAATAATGTACACATTATGTATAAATCAATTAGTGCTTTTTTTTCTATGTTCTTTCAGTTGTTAATAGTTGATTCAGTTTTTTGCTACCGGCTTGTTGGTTTATATCTTACTAGTCCTTAGGGGAAAACATTCTTCTGACAACTTGAGAAAATTAACTTCTGTCATTCTTATTGAGTAGTAAAATCATATCTGCCATTGTCTTATCATTAACAAAGTCTCTGATGTTTGACTTTGAAAAACTAAAGACTGCTGGTTACTGGCATCTATAAGCTGCTTCTGCATGGGACAGTGTGTAACACTTAACTGAAATCTTGAATTTGTTTCATTGGTTTATGACAGAGACATTACACATTTTGTACATGCATTGAGGAATATAAAAGTAAGATTTCTGCTACAAATCAAATTTGTTGCTCATTTCAAAAGTAATTGAAATAAGCTTTTCAAATGATTACAAAAGTGAATGTATGCTTTGGCTAGTTTGGGTTCACAGAAAAAAACAACAACTTAATATACAGACATTTTTTTTCTGAATTATATATAAATAAAACACATGTTCAATGCTGTATATGTATTAAAAAAACATATTTCTGGGTACGGCTAAGTTGGCTATTCAAAGTCTCATAAAGCATAACTTTTTTGTAAAGTCTACTTTCTAATGGAAATGTGAAGCTTAATATCTTTTCATTTTGCATGTTATCGGTTTCCCCCATTAAGAACATTTCTAATCAGGCTTTAATGCTAATCCCATGCAGCATCAGTTGGATATTTCACATTTAAAGACACCATATAACTTATCAATAACTTAACCATAACTTAACTCCTATCTCGAAAGAAAAATTGATGCAATAATTCTCTGAAATCAGTGCCAAGTACCCCCAAATAATTTATATTTCACTTTAAGTGGAAGAAATAAAATTGTTTAATATGTAATATAAACAGACTCATAGTTGAGAGTTCAAGGGTCAAAAACACTTAAAGACAGGGTTAACTAAAATTTATCTCACTGAATGCACTTTAAAAAGCTATTCATTTTTAAACATGGGCATATTTTTAGAATGGTCCAGTTGCCCTGGATAAATATTGATTAAACCGCTCAAGTGATTGAAAAATTACTGTCTAGAAAAATTACTGGTCATGCTGGCTACTGGATATACACATTAAATTAAGAACATTTGAATGTACTAGACCTTCTGCTGGCGTAAAAAAATGCCTGGCTCATGAGATGAATTAAAGTCTTTTAGATATTATCTCTGCTGATTATCATGATGGTTTTATCCCATTTTTTTTTTCCTTCTCCACAGAGCATCTAAGTGAGCAGATGTTGTATGTGCTGTTCTGGGGCATGGCCTGTTTTCTGACGCTGGCCACCATGCTCTTGTTTGGAGCCATCTTTGTTGACCAGCCCAAGCTGGCCCAGAACAAGGTGAAATCGGACTAGCTATATGACAACGACATCTATATTGTCTGACTAATAAAGGCAGTCAGGTTCTTGTTTACTAGACGGACACTTTTGTTTTCTTTTGGACTCCGTGTCTTGATGGCAGAGGCCATGATGACATTCTGATGGCACCAATAATGTATCTCAATGTAGTTTTGTGAAAGGGGAAAAAGGAGGGGTGGGGGGGGGGAAGTTTTTTTCATTTGCTTGGAATACTGAAATATTTTTGTTGCAGCTTTATTTGATTTAAGATGTGAAATGTCTAGAAGTTAAGCTATGAAATGTCTAGAAGTTAAGCTATGAAATGTCTAGAAGTTAAGCTATGAAATGTCTAGAAGTTAAGATATGAAATGTCTAGAAGTTAAGATGTGAAATGTCTAGAAGTTAAGCTATGAAATGTCTAGAAGTTAAGATGTGAAATGTCTAGAAGTTAAGCTATGAAATGTCTAGAAGTTAAGATATGAAATGTCTAGAAGTTAAGATGTGAAATGTCTAGAAGTTAAGCTATGAAATGTCTAGAAGTTAACATATGAAATGTCTAGAAGTTAACATATGAAATGTTTAGAAGTTAAGCTATGAAATGTCTAGAAGGATTGTTCCCCTTTTACCTAAGGAATTGGTCCCACCCCCTTTTTATTTTAAATTGTTTCGCTGCTTAAGTCCTGAAATATCTTAAAAGTTTTATCGCTGCAGTCTGTGGAAAATTCTTTGAAGCTATGGTATTTTATTTTTTTTTTAAAATTTAGTCTTTATTAGTTGTAGATTTGTTGCTGAAGAGAAAAAAAAAAAAGTGAATTGAATTTGTTCTTGTTGAATAAGTTACATTCATATGCAAGACATTTTGCAGTCATATCCTAAGTGAGTTGAGAGGTGTGTGTCTGAAGTGCCCTGTTTTGTTATTTACTTTATATTTCATGTTGTATTCAAACTTTTTACTCTCTGATCATGTATTTATTATCTCTTTCATTTGACGACTGAATCATTGTGGAAGTATGAATGGACTCAGTGGAATGGTGGTTATTTACATTACTTCTGAGAACTGCAATGCAGTTTTATTTTTTGTTTGGCCGTGATAAACTATTTTGTTTTGACTTGTTTTTCATCCATGATAAACTTTTTTTTGTTTTGTTTTGTCCAATGTTTTAAAGCGAGTTTATTTTGTAATAAAAAAAAACGTGATAAACTTTTTTTGGGGTTGGAAGAAGTAAAAAAGGAAAGGGGAATGCACATAAATATTAATAAAATTAAATAACATCTAACTAAAAACTATTCCTGTTGTTGTTTTTTTTTAGTTATTAAGTCCAGTAATTGAAGCCTTTATGCTTTCTAATTTTACAAAATACATTTTTATCAAAGGAATGTTCGAATTCACCCACAGATCTATTGAAAATAATTTTCAAATGCAGTTCAGTGTTTCAATGACAAGATGGAATCGGTTGATAAACAAATTGATTTTGTTAACAATTAACAGTACAGTTTATAGTGCAAGATAAAGAAAATGTGTATGTAGTCTTGTTTAGCTTTGGTTCTTACCAAATTTATGTTTAGTTTAGTTTGCTGTTCTAATGCTGAAAACAAACAAGGGAGGAAACTGAGGTTGGAGGAACCAATACATTTTATTACTGTATATATAGCTCCTTTTTTTTTTTTTTTTTTTTTATTATTATAGCTTTTATATAGCGCTACTTTCATGCTTATAGCATGCTCAGAGCGCTTTGGTCCAATCTCATTTGTGGACCGGTGGGGGGGAGGGGGTATCTAGGAGTTGGTTTTCCGTGCTGCCTTTAGGCGCTCAGTAAACGCAACTCTGCCCGAGTCGGGTGTCGAACCTCGAGCCCCCTTCTAGGTAGCCAAGACAAGCCAAGTTCAAGCGCACTTAGCCTCTCGACCACGCTTCCCATCTCTTTCCTGATTGAGCACATTTCTCATATCCTATGAACTCGAAGATGACTGTTAAGTCCAATCTTTCGCTTTAAAAAGTCAGCCACATACCTGGCATGGGTAGGTTTGGTCAGTTGCAGATAGGCCTGCTTCTTCTCTCAGCTTTTTGTTGGTTCGCCACTTTTTCATGCTGGCCTCTCTCCTTGCTTGCTATCTCGTGTATCTCACAGCTCTTAAGGTTGTCTTTATAGCACTTGTATTGTATTACTAGTTGAAATTGGAAACAACTTGGCAAATTAACAGACTAAACAATAAAAAACAAATATTTATACCCTTTTCTAAAACAACTAACTCTAAATTATTTTGACATGTTTAAAACATATCAAACAAAAAGATCAGCTATTACTATCTTTATCTAGGAGTTTTTCCTGTAATATTCTATTTGTTTTTTTTTTAATGGATTTTTTTATTGGTTCCATCTTTTAAATTTTATTTTTGACAATACAAATGCAGAAATGTGTTTAACACTAATTCCTACTGTGTTGATGTACACTCTGCACAGTATTGGTTAATATTGACTCGATGCCTTCCATGTATTTTAACTTTACACTCCAAACTTTTCTTATAAGAAATAAAGTCTCAGAGCAAGGTGCATTGGAAAAACGTATTGAGCTGTTAATTAAAAAGGAAGGAAATATAATGGGGTATCCCATCATAAAACAACATATCATATTCATATTCAGGTTATAATCACTCCTAGAATTAATGCTGTACTGTTGTTGTTCCAGTATGCTAAAAATGAGATGATTCAGTTTGCTAGTAGAATTGATTCTTTTATTTTTAAAGTTTATGAAAGTTGAAATCAGAATATCAATGATGGAGCTTAGGTTTTCACGTTTTCTACACCCAAAATAAAAAGTTTATTAAAATATAGATGCCCCCCTAATGTTATGCGAACTTTTGGGCATGAGAATGTTAAAAAAAAAGATATATAACTTTTATTTATTGATTTTTTTAACATGTGAAGTGTGTATACATAATTTTATGAAATGTATAGAAATTATGAAGTTTTTTAAGTTATGTCACTGTTTTTTTTCTACATAATTTTAAGGACTTGTAATTCATTCATTATTTTGTATTTTTATTTTTGTCTTTAAAAAAAATAAAACCCCCAAAACACAAGACCTATCTTAATGCAAATATTAAAATTTCCAATATAGATTTGTTTAGACCAAT
The DNA here is from genome assembly GCF_947242115.1 of Biomphalaria glabrata. Classification (NCBI taxonomy): domain Eukaryota; kingdom Metazoa; phylum Mollusca; class Gastropoda; family Planorbidae; genus Biomphalaria; species Biomphalaria glabrata. Next base: position 6,812,521 of record NC_074717.1, on the reverse strand, counting down.
TTAGTATCCAACTGTAACAGCTTTCAGAAACTGAAAGTCAATCTCAGATTGTTTGTCATTCTATGGATTTCATTTATTCCTTTCTGCTCTATAAAAAAATATTTCATCAGATTTAGATTTAATGTCCCTTTGTAAACACTTACCTATATATAAACCTAACCTATATACACAGGTATTGTTCTTTTCATGTAGAGATATTGTTATTTTGAAAACTTTAACTAAATGTTTTTAGTCAGGAAGTTATATCTAGTCTATACAATGTACAATAGAACATCGATTTCCAGATTATAGGGGAACAGTTTCTGTTCAGATGATCAATCATCCAGATAACCTAATGGAGACTATTATAAACGGTCCAATAAAAATGATATTATGGGGGTATTACATTATATGTACACATAACATTAAAGCAAAATATACAGAGGAACAAAGCATTATACATAGTAGCCTCCCATGATTAAGAGAAATAATTGCTTATCTTTCCCTGCACATCAGCAAGACCAGTTAGATACTGTACTGTAAAACAAACCAAAAAAAGGAAGTGGTAATGTTAGACTTTCCAGATAACTGACATCCTGATAAACGATATTCTACTGTTTATTACAAGTGTTGCTTATTACATTATTTGATCTCAGTTTGAATAACAGTTACTTTAAAACTTAGCCGGAATCAGTATCTTGATCAAGGCATACATGGGAAATAGATACAGAGTTCTCCCTACAAACTTGTAGCAGAAATTTTGTCAAAGTTTCAACATTTTTTTAATTTATTAAACCATTGCATTTCTTTTTAAAATTTCTTCTGAGGCTGTGATACATTCACCTCCTTCAAAAAATTGTTAGTGTTCTATAGACCAATACTGAGTGAGGGTTAGGTGTGCATGCATGAGTGTGTGTGCAAAGCAAGTGCAGATGAGTGAGGTAGGAGAATTGTCAAATATGTTTGTGTAATGTCTTCAATCAAATTTCCTATTTACATTGTACTAATATTATCTAGATTTTGTTTTTTTCCCATAGGGAATATTAAATGAATTTTTCTCTAACTAGACTCTCTTGATCTATAAATAATATTTCTTTTAACCATGGTCTTTTTTTTTTTTTTTTTTTAATATAAATATTTAACAGCTACAAATAACACTGTGGACTTTTTTTTAAATGCCATTGGGGGCTTTCCATAGCAACAAGTGTTTTCCATTGACACTTGTGCTTTCTAATGCTATATGGTGCTACACACAAACACTGGTGTTTTCTAAAGCCATTTGGGTCCTTCCCATAATCACATGTTTTTCAAAGCCATTTGGGTGCTTTCCATAACCGCAGGTGTTTTTTAATGCCATTGGGGGATTTTCTTAGCCACTTGCTTTCTATAACCTATAGAGATTGGGTGCTACTCATTGTGTGCTGTCAAAGTGACATAGAGATTGGGTGCTACTCATTGTGTACTGTCAAAGTGACATAGAGATTGGGTGCTACTTATTGTGTGCTGTCAAAGTGACATAGAGATTGGGTGCTACTCATTGTGTACTGTCAAAGTGACATAGAGATTGCGTGCTACTTATTATGTGCTGTCAAAGTGACATAGAGATTGGGTGCTACTTATTGTGTGCTGTCAAAGCGACATAGAGATTGGGTGCTACTTATTGTGTTCTGTCAAAGTGACATAGAGATTGCGTGCTACTTATTATGTGCTGTCAAAGTGACATAGAGATTGGGTGCTACTTATTGTGTGCTGTCAAAGCGACATAGAGATTGGGTGCTACTTATTGTGTTCTGTCAAAGTGACATAGAGATTGCGTGCTACTTATTGTGTACTGTCAAAGTGACATAGAGATTGGGTGCTACTCATTGTGTACTGTCAAAGTGACATAGAGATTGGGTGCTACTCATTGTGTACTGTCAAAGTGACATAGAGATTGCGTGCTACTTATTATGTGCTGTCAAAGTGACATAGAGATTGGGTGCTACTTATTGTGTGCTGTCAAAGCGACATAGAGATTGGGTGCTACTTATTGTGTGCTGTCAAAGTGACATAGAGATTGCGTGCTACTTATTGTGTGCTGTCAAAGTGACATAGAGATTGGGTGCTACTCATTGTGTGCTGTCAAAGTGACATAGAGATTGGGTGCTACTCATTGTGTGCTGTCAAAGTGACATAGAGATTGGGTGCTACTCATTGTGTGCTGTCAAAGTGACATAGAGATTGCGTGCTACTTATTGTGTGCTGTCAAAGTGACATAGAGATTGGGTGCTACTCATTGTGTGCTGTCAAAGTGACATAGAGATTGGGTGCTACTCATTGTGTGCTGTCAAAGTGACATAGAGATTGGGTGCTACTCATTGTGTGCTGTCAAAGTGACATAGAGATTGCGTGCTACTCATTGTGTGCTGTCAAAGTGACATAGATTGGGTGCTACTTATTGTGTGCTGTCAAAGTGACATAGAGATTGCGTGCTACTCATTGTGTGCTGTCAAAGCGACATAGAGATTGCGTGCTACTCATTGTGTGCTGTCAAAGTGACATAGAGATTGCGTGCTACTCATTGTGTGCTGTCAAAGTGACATAGAGATTGCGTGCTACTCATTGTGTGCTGTCAAAGTGACATAGATTGGGTGCTACTCATTGTGTGCTGTCAAAGTGACATAGAGATTGGGTGCTACTCATTGTGTGCTGTCAAAGTGACATAGAGATTGGGTGCTACTCATTGTGTGCTGTCAAAGTGACAGAGATTGGGTGCTACTCATTGTGTGCTGTCAAAGTGACATAGAGATTGGGTGCTACTCATTGTGTGCTGTCAAAGCGACATAGAGATTGCGTGCTACTCATTGTGTGCTGTCAAAGTGACATAGAGATTGCGTGCTACTCATTGTGTGCTGTCAAAGTGACATAGAGATTGCGTGCTACTCATTGTGTGCTGTCAAAGCGACATAGAGATTGCGTGCTACTCATTGTGTGCTGTCAAAGCGACATAGATTGGGTGCTACTCATTGTGTGCTGTCAAAGTGACATAGAGATTGCGTGCTACTCATTGTGTGCTGTCAAAGTGACATAGAGATTGGGTGCTACTCATTGTGTGCTGTCAAAGTGACATAGAGATTGGGTGCTACTCATTGTGTGCTGTCAAAGTGACATAGAGATTGCGTGCTACTCATTGTGTGCTGTCAAAGTGACATAGATTGGGTGCTACTTATTGTGTGCTGTCAAAGTGACATAGAGATTGCGTGCTACTCATTGTGTGCTGTCAAAGTGACATAGAGATTGCGTGCTGCTCATTGTGTGCTGTCAAAGTGACATAGAGATTGCGTGCTACTCATTGTGTGCTGTCAAAGTGACATAGATTGGGTGCTACTCATTGTGTGCTGTCAAAGTGACATAGAGATTGCGTGCTACTCATTGTGTGCTGTCAAAGTGACATAGAGATTGCGTGCTACTCATTGTGTGCTGTCAAAGCGACATAGAGATTGCGTGCTACTCATTGTGTGCTGTCAAAGTGACATAGAGATTGCGTGCTACTCATTGTGTGCTGTCAAAGTGACATAGAGATTGCGTGCTACTCATTGTGTGCTGTCAAAGTGACATAGAGATTGCGTGCTACTCATTGTGTGCTGTCAAAGTGACATAGATTGGGTGCTACTTATTGTGTGCTGTCAAAGTGACATAGAGATTGCGTGCTACTCATTGTGTGCTGTCAAAGTGACATAGAGATTGGGTGCTACTTATTGTGTGCTGTCAAAGTGACATAGAGATTGCGTGCTACTCATTGTGTGCTGTCAAAGTGACATAGAGATTGCGTGCTACTCATTGTGTGCTGTCAAAGCGACATAGAGATTGGGTGCTACTCATTGTGTGCTGTCAAAGTGACATAGAGATTGGGTGCTACTTATTGTGTGCTGTCAAAGTGACATAGAGATTGCGTGCTACTCATTGTGTGCTGTCAAAGTGACATAGAGATTGCGTGCTACTCATTGTGTGCTGTCAAAGTGACAGAGATTGCGTGCTACTCATTGTGTGCTGTCAAAGTGACATAGATTGGGTGCTACTTATTGTGTGCTGTCAAAGTGACATAGAGATTGCGTGCTACTCATTGTGTGCTGTCAAAGTGACATAGAGATTGGGTGCTACTCATTGTGTGCTGTCAAAGTGACATAGAGATTGCGTGCTACTCATTGTGTGCTGTCAAAGTGACATAGAGATTGCGTGCTACTCATTGTGTGCTGTCAAAGTGACATAGAGATTGGGTGCTACTCATTGTATGCTGTCAAAGCGACATAGAGATTGGGTGCTACTCATTGTGTGCTGTCAAAGCGGCTGGTTACTAGCCATGGGCAGTGAATGAACAAGAGCTAATAAAATCCTTAAATGAAAAAAAACATTCAAGCTGTTCAAATGATAATTTTTTTTCTATAATTACTTCTTAACTACCATTTCTACTATAGAATGTTTTCATGACCTTAGGAACCAGCAGGCTTCTTTACTTGACAAGTCCCTTATAGAATTCTTGTAAGAGACTTGCAGGTTTAGTATTGAAGTGTCTTCAATCCACACTTGCATATATATATACTGCTGAAGATGAGTTTGAAGTCAGCCTGAAAAAAATAATTTTGCTGTCTTGCTGGGGGTTATCATTATTCAACACAAGTTCCACCCAGCTCTGTATTTAACCTTAGGATGTGTCTAAAACTTTTCAAAGTTTATCTTATGTATTGTCAACTTGTTGTATTTAGTTCACTATTTGTTTAAACACATTAAATGATTATGCTTTAACTGTTTCAGGTCATTAGTTATGTTTTTATTTCAATTTTTTGTATTAATTGTTACATACCGACATATGGCATAGAAATGTGTCATTCTGCATAAGATATGTATAATATAATAACAACACTTTAACAATCTAAGTTTTAGGATTTCAAAAGTATGTAGTATTTTACGTGTATTCACAGACCCGTACGTGACCTACATATTTTTCACGTATAACAAGGATTTAGCCGTTGTCTGCTACGAATCGATTTATATAAACTGTCATCTGTCCCTTGACTTTCATCGTAGGTGTTGCTGTTTGCGTAACAAAATTCCACCACTTTTCACGGTCAGCAGCTGTTCTTAGCAGGATATCAAGAGAGAGGCCGGTCCGTTCTTTTACGTTGTCATGCCAGCTTTACTTTGGTCAACCCTTTCTTCGTGCTCCCGCCACTGTACCTTGAAGAATGATTTTTGACAGTGAGTACATTCTTACAGCTCAGCTTTCGTCTCTTCACAGTATTGAGGAGTTCTTCCTTTATTTTTTTCATCCGGAATGTCGACCTGTAAAAATACAAACTCATTTGTAGATTTATATAAACTACAATTATGCATTAACAGTTAGTATAGTTTCCCTTTCAGACCTTGCGATCTATTGTGGAGCTGATTTAAAGGTGACCTATTTCTGTGGCCTATGGTTAACGAGGGTGTCATGTGGGCCAGCACAACGACCAACCGCCTTTACTTTTCCACGACTAATGTCAGGTACCTATTAGAGCTGGGTGGATTCAGGTGCGCCCAAAGATCCCGAAATTGAAAAATCCTCTTCACCATTACTCGAACCCATAATGAAGGGATTACAATGAGAACGATTCTTTTTCTTCTGGTGAACCATCTCGGAACGTGTCCTACACTCAAACTCCGGCGTGATTTGTTTTGCTGTTTGGCTGCTACCTCGGTTACAACGATGCCACGAGTATAACCAGGCAGTCCTGGCCTTTATTTCTTCCTCGTTCTCTTTGTTATGTTGGAGCGTTCAGATGACTAGACCAATATATGAGATGAACTGTTGGAGCGTTCAGATGACTAGACCAATATATGGGATGAACTGTTGGAGCGTTCAGATGACTAGACCAATATAGGAGATGAACTGTTGGAGCGTTCAGATGACTAGACCAATATATGGGATGAACTGTTGGAGCGTTCAGATGACTAGACCAATATAGGAGATGAACTGTTGGAGTGTTCAGATGACTAGACCAATACATGAGATGAACTGTTGGAGTGTTCAGATGACTAGACCAATATATGAGATGAACTGTTGGAGTGTTCAGATGACTAGACCAATACATGAGATGAACTGTTGGAGTGTTCAGATGACTAGACCAATACATGAAATGAACTGTTGGAGTGTTCAGATGACTGGACCAATACATGAGATGAACTGTTGGAGTGTTCAGATGACTGGACCAATACATGAGATGAACTGTTGGAGTGTTCAGATGACTGGACCAATACATGAGATGAACTGTTGGAGTGTTCACATGACTAGACCAATACATGAGATGAACTGTTGGAGCGTTCAGATGACTGGACCAATACATGAGATGAACTGCGCAGTGGCTTCAAAAGCATTGAGCTCTCCATATAGTTTTCTTTCTATTGTGGTGTTTTGGGGCCAGTGTCTTGTTCTGGCCTCTTGGTAAAGAATGCAGTTTTGAAGGACATGGTCAGCATTCTCTAGTGACACTCCACATGGGCAGATTTTCACTGATTCCGATTTCGATACATATGTTGTCTCATTCTGTTGTGTCCGGTCCTTTGTCGAAAGATTAGACTTTGGTGTCATTTATTTTATTCACAATTAGTTTCTTCTGGCCTTTATTGTTATGTTGAATTTTCCCCTTTGGTTTTTCTTATTTAAAAATTATTAGTTACAGCAGCCCCCTTCATGTATTCATATTTTAATTACTAATAATTAATCGACTATTTGGTTAATTGATTGATTTTTCTTTTGGGGTTCAATAAAAAAATCGTGTAAATTTTCAACTTGATCCTAGAATATGTGTGGGGGAAATAACGTGTACAGTTATCTAAGGGGACAAAACCCAACTATTTAGTTATATCTGTTAGGACTAAAGGAGCCCTTGTTGAAAACAAAACAATTAATTACCAGTGATTAATTGATTAATTGGAAAATCTGTTTGATTGATTCGTGTTTATTCAGGTACAATAAATAATTATGGACAATGTCAACGTGATCCAAGAATGGATTTCATAGAAATAACGTGGACACAATTGGGCGCAGACAGACAGACAGAGTGACTTTTTTATAAAAAAATCTTCCCCCCCCCCCTCAATGTTTATATTTGGAGTGTCGCTAAGTGTTAAACTTTTTCAAATCCTGTACTGTAGTTTGACATGGGGCGTAGGCACCAGCAACTCTAAATGTGTTTTATCAACAAACAGCACAGTGGCGTAGCAACTGTGGCGCGAAGGGGCTCATTGCGCCAGGGCCCACGACATTTGGGAGCCTATTGGAGCCTCTAAATAAAAAAACAAAAACAAAAATTTTGATTTTATTTAAATAGCCTATTTTTATCATCCTACAAGTCATTTCTGGATTGAATGTAATGACGCTAATACTTATGCACATACAGGCACTAGCGTATCCAGAACTTTGGAGTGGGGGGGGGGGGGCGATTTTTTTCCAAACACTAACGCCGAGAAAACCCTAACCCTATGCATAAACGTGCATACAGCTGCAGCATATATATATACATATGAGAATAAAATAGAGCAGTGTTTTTCAACCTTCGGCGAAAAAATAAAAAAGTCATCTTGAGGCCTTTCTCTTGCAAGCTTGGGGGTATGGCGGAGCGCTGTAAGATTCCCCAATAAGCGTTTTCTTGCATTTTTCACTTCAGATACTTATCCTTCTGACATCTACAACTCATTTTTTATCAGTGGGGTTCGGGGCTAAGACCCGACGCCAAAAGCAATTTCTTGCATTCTTCACTGCATAAACACATTTTCCATACATCTACAGCTCATTATTTATCAGTTCGGGGCGAGGCCCCGTAGCCAAAAGCGTTTTCTTGCATTCTTCACTGCAGAAACGCATTCTCCTGACATCTAGAGCTCATTATTTAATACATTGCAAATAAAACCGATTTGTTCCTTGAAAAGATAATATACCCCACATCTTTAGATTAAGGCTTTGAGGATTGACGCCGAAGAAAAAATTATTCGATAAATAATATTCAATAAAATTCAAGTATAAATTGTGAGTTCTAGTCCTAAACTTATTTAACTAGAAAAATATCAGATTGAGTAAAGGTTGTAAAAAGGCGACTAGGAAAAGATCATCTGGGTTTAGAGCTCATCTCAATCGTGACTCTTATACTGAAAAATTTCGTTTGAATTATAACTTTTCCAAAGCAAAATAATTAAAATAATTAAGATAAATTCATGTGAAATTACATAAACTCTGGAAAGGGGAGGGGGCGATAGAGTGAAAATGATTAATCCTCACTCCTTTTTATAATTTATGCTAATGATTGCATTTGGCATTAAAGAATAGGGTTGGGGCGACTCGATATAAGAATTTGATTTTATAGAATGTATAAATTATATTAGTGACAGATTTTTTTAAATTTTGTAATTTCTTAACTATAATACAAAAAGAAAAAGTATTGGTTTGTTCCATGGGGGGAAGGTGATGGCATGTATCGCCCCTCCCACCTGGTACAACCCTTTTTCATTTTATATTTACTAATGATAAAATTTGAGATTAGAGTGTGGTGCGACATAATATACAATGGGTTCACGTAGTTTATATTATATACATATCCAACTAATTTTGTTCACTAACTATGATTTCTCCATAAAAATAGGACCGCCCCCCCCCACACTCAGAGGGTTATCACCACCTACCCCACCAAATCGGCATAAATACCTGAAGGAGAGCGACATAATATAAAATTTATATATTAATTCAACTAATTTTGTTCACAAACTATGATTTCTCCGAAAAGTAGGACCCCCCCCCACACACACACACTCAAAGGTTTTAGGTGGGAAGGGCAGTAGAGGTATTCGCTCCCCACCCATTGGCCAACAGGGGAACGACATAATATAAAGATCAGTTAAAATACCAATAACAAGTTTTAATCATATAGATATTCAATTGATTCTGTTAGCAAGCTGTGATTTCTACATATAAATTGGACCGCCCCCCCCACTCGAAAGTTTATGGGTGGGGGCGGAATTGATGCCATCGCCCCCTCCCGACCCCACCATATCGACCAATATACTAGAGAAGGGGGGGCGAAATAATATTAAAATAGGTTGAAATATAAATAATTAGTATATATTATTAACATAAGTAATAAATTCGTATACAAATTGTGTAAATTCTATACTAAAATTCGTCCACCCCCCTCCCGGGGGAAGAGATTGGCGGAGTGGGGGGGGGGCGATCTCCCCTACCGCCCCCCCCCCTGGATCCGCCGGTGCATACAGGGTTACCAGACACAAGCACACGCAAAGGAGGACAGAGCCTTATCTTATCTTATCTTAAATAATACAGACGTTACTTCAAAAAAGAAGATGATTACGTCCTACGCGTCATGCATTTAGTCATGCATATTAACCAATGACTTAAATTCTGCCGTCACTGGTTTTCCTGGCTAGCTCAGGCAACCCATTCCATGCTCTAATAGCACTAGGGAAGAAGGAACATTTGTACAAATTTGTCCTAGCATATGGGACGAGGAATGTGCCTTTATCTTTGTGTCTTTCAGAGTATTTTATTAAATTTTGTTTTTGTATTTGAAGATTATGGTTCAGTGTTTTATGTATAATTGCTACTTTACTTTTAAGTCTTCTGTCCTAAAGGCTTTCTAAATTTAGTGATTTTACTAAAGGTGTTACTCTAGTCAAATGTGAATATTCATTTGTTATGAATCTCACTGCTCTATTTTGTGTCTGTTCCAGTTTCTTAATGTTTTCTTGAGTTGAGGGGTCCCAAACGGAGGATGCATATTCTATTATTGGCCGAACCAAGGTTAAATAAAATTTTAGTTTTATTTTCTTATTTGATTTATAGAAATTTCTTTTAATAAATCCTAATACTTTGTTTGATTTTTTTATAGTTTCATCAATATGTGGATTCCATGACAGTTTTTCATTTATTATAACACCTAGGTATTTTGCGTTTTTAGTCTGTGTTACTGGTTTGCCATGAATAAGATAAGTGGAATTAATTTGTTTTAGTTGTTTTGTTACTCTTAACAACTGACATTTTTCTGGGTGGAAAGACATGCTCCAATTTGATTCCCATTTCTGTAATTCATCTAATTCTCTTTGTAAAATATCTGTGTCTTGTGTTGTTTTTATTGTTCTATATATTATTCAATCGTCTGCAAAAAATTTGACTTTTGTTCCTGAAGTAATGCAATTTGGTAAATCATTTATGTAAATTAAAAATAGTAGTGGACCCAAGACTGTTCCTAGAGGTACACCTGAGTTTACTGTTATCGGTGTTGATTTAGAGCCATTTATTATTACAGTTTGTTCTCTCCCTATCAGAAAATCGTTAATCCACTGATGCAGTGGTCCATTAATGCCAAAATATTTTAATTTTTTAAGCAAACTATGGTGGTGAACTTTGTCAAAAGCCTTAGAAAAATCTAGTAAGATACCATCTATTTGTTCACTATTATCTAAACCTTTTGAAAAATCATTAATTAGTCCTTAAAAAGGAGGACAAACTATAAGTAAGACAAACTCACGTAGGAAATTTTAAAAACTAGATCTAAGACTAGTAAAGAAAAAGTAAAGTTTTCCTTTCAGACCTTGTGTTCTATATGGCAGATTCTGTGGCCTATGGTTAACGAGGGTGTCAGGTAGCCAGCACAACCACCAACCGCCTTTACTTTTCCCCAACTAATGCTATGTACCCATTAGAGCTGGGTGAACTCAGAGGCGCCCAAAGCTCCCGAAATTAAAAAACCACAGTCTTCACCAGGATTTGAACCCGGGACCCCTGGTTCAAAAGCCAAGCGCTTACCGCTCAGCCAGATCTAGGATTACACTGTATTAAATGAAACATTTCCGCCAATCGAAGACTGTAGAACTCCACAATATTTAGAATCGCAATTCTCAGACACAGCTTTTCCCAGTTGTACGTCATTAGCGCAGACGTGCGTATGAAACTCCATGCAGGGCATTTGTTCAGATTGTACATTATAAGAAAAAGTGCATCTCACTGGCGGATGTATTCTCCTCTTTTGGCGACTGCTTAACGCCTTTTCAACTTGATTACTACGCATCGAAATGCAAAATAAACACTAGCAATTAATCCAGAAGATAGGAAGGAATAAAGCCGATTGATGGATAATATCCAATTGCTGTGAAAAAGCCGGATATTTTTATACTTAAGTTCAATGCCTAACGGACAGAGGACAGGACCACGTAAAGGAGGACATGGCCTCCTTTTGCCGGACGTCTGGTAACCCTATGCTCATACTGGTATGACATATTCCGGGATAACTCGATTTGGTTTAGTGACAGTTAAGGTACCGGAAGGGGGTTCTCCATGGTAGTCCTGAACCCAGGCCTATGGGTAGCTTGTTACGCTATGGATTAATAGCAGCGTAAGCTATGTGCGTAGCAGAGTTTTCAATAAATGCGATTCTAACGTATTTCCTTATTTAAAGCATTCTTGGAAAACTTGGAGTAATGCCACCACTTATACACACACACTTGAACAACTTAAACTAACTCTAGTGGACACTATTTGTTGGGTTGTTTTGGCATAGCTTCTCCACGTCTTATCCACGTCTTCACTGTTATCCTCTGAAGGATTGTAAAACATTCTATTTGGATTCAGCCTTAACTCCGCAAGACACACACACATAGGCTGCAAGGTGTGACCAGTGATTGAAAATGTGGACCAGTCAAATGATTATTCTATTCGTATTAGCAGGTAATCTGGTACATCCGATCATGTACCTATATAGTATTAGAGCGATTTACATAAATCTAAATGGTTAATAAAAGTAGGTATAGGACTCAAGCATAAATGTAAAAGAAACTTTAATTAAAGAATGAGAATATAAGCATGCTTGTCTAAACCAGACAATGGAAGAAAAAGTCCTTCAAAGGAGAACAAGGCCTTACAAGAAGGACCCATAAAAAAAAGACAAATTATACTTAAAAATACTAGGTTTACAATACATTTTCTTTGGATTGAACGTGAGAAAAATGACTGCCACTTTCACTGGGTCAATCTGTTTCTTTCTTTTTACCACTGCGCGTTGATCAGTGAAAACGCCATTTCAAAGTTAGGGTCATGCGTGGGAATTAAAAAGTCACAGATCTCCACGAAGGAGTTTGTTTCGAAATTTATCTTTCTGACATTTTTAAAACATGACAATGCGAGAGATTCGATTCATGGATAATGTTTTATTGCAATAAACAACATTTTGACGCCTTAGGCTAATGCTTGCCGGACGAGGGACACGAATACAAATTGTCACCTTACTAGTTGTCTATCAGTGAGTTTGTCCGGAAGGTACGAAGGCATAGAAACCGATTGATGGATAATATCTAAATCGAAAAAGCAGGACATTTTTATACTTTAGTTAAGTCAATGCCTGGACAGGACCCCATGAAGGAGGACATGACCTCCTTTTGCCGGACGTCTATAGCCCTATGCTCATACCACTATGACATATTCCGGGATAACTCGATTTGGTTTTTATGACATTTCGAAACTTATTTTTCTGACAATATGAAAGATTTGAATTCGATTGATGGATAATAATGTTGACGCTTTAGCACTTTGGACAACGCTTGCCGGACGAGGGACACGAATAGAAAAAATGAAGAATTACTTTTTGCTGGATGTTTGGTTAATTACAGATTTTTTTTAAAACGGCGTCTTTATCAGGATCACATACAGCTCTACAAGTTCGAAGATCATCGGGCTCGAAGATAATGTCTTTATATTTATTTATAGATGACATCATGACGTACATTAAACCAATATTTTCTAGTCGTCGATTTAATTTAATTTCCACTGTTGGTCGTCTGCGCTTTTCTTCGCTTCTTCGTTTCAATCATTTCTAAAGCCTTGGTTTGAGTTTTTATTTATTTTTTTCAGCGTTCTGTCACTGCTACAATTTATTATAGCTTTTATATAGAGCTACTTTCATGCTTATAGCATGCTCAGAGCGCTTTGGTCCAATCTCATTTGTGGACCAGGGGGGGGGGGAGGGGGTATCTAGGAGCGCCTTTAGGCGCTCAGTTAACACAACTCTGCCCGAGTCGGGTGTCGAACCTCGAGCCCCCTTCTAGATAGCCAAGACAAGCCAAGTTCAAGCGCACTTAGCCTCTCGACCACGCTTCCCACAATTCAATAAGGAATCTAATGTTTATTTTCTTAAAATTGCAGGGTCATCCTTGTCATCTTTTTTGAATGATTCCCCATAACGAAACAAGCGTAACTCCCTACAGCTGTGTGACATCATACAGAGAAACACCAGACGTAACTGCTTGTCCTATAGTTTCTATGGCTGCTTCTGTGGTCTTAGAAGCTGGGGGAGTATTCAATAAGGAATCTAATGTTTATTTTCTTAAAATTGCAGGGTCATCCTTGTCATCTTTTTTGAATGATTCCCCATCACGAAACAAGCGTAACTCCCTACAGCTGTGTGACATCATACAGAGAAACACCAGACGTAACTGCTTGTCCTATAGTTTCTATGGCTGCTTCTGTGGTCTTAGAAGCTGGGGGAGTAACCCACTAGACTCTTCAGACAGGTATAAACCTCTCTTGTAAACAAATATTTTTCTCTTGTATCATAGAGGCTGATGACGTAGGTAACGGGCTTCAGTCATTAGCTTCTTAGCTGCGAGATCTGGGCTCTAGCAGAACAACAGTGACCTTCTAGTCCAGTGGTCTTCAACCTTTTTTGTCCCTTCTCGTATTTTTCTTTTTAAAAATCCGCCCTAACCCTCTCTAAGAAAACCACTTATAAAGAAGCGTGAGAAGGCAAATTTGAACAAAATGTCATTTGTTTTATTAATTTTTATGCTGTCAATAACAGTTATCCCGCATGGGAGACGACCACATGGCAAAGGCGATCTTCTTTGGCGAGCTTAGAGGAGGACGGCGTTACAGAGGTGCCCCCACGTAAGCGCTATAAAGATCCATTCAGGCGCCATTTCGCCCTCACTGGCATAGAGGAAAGTACCTAGCATCATTCTCTGGCTGCAGATGACCTCTGAGAGAGACAGTTGAAGAGCTCTCACAAAAGCTGCGGGACAAACATTTGAGACTCAAAGAAAAGCCATTATTGAAGACAGGCACAAAAGACGGAAAGAAAACTTAAGTAGACAGCCAGCAGACGGCTTTGTCTGCACGAAATTTGGGAAAATATGCAGCTCGCAACTGGGTTTGCGTATTATGTGAAACACTGCACTCAGCCTTAATCCTCGGAATCGAAGACATTGCCATTATTATCATTATACAAAAATTATGTCAAATAATTTGCAGTGGTCTCTTGAAACGTATGTGCTTTAGTTACCTAGGATTAAAATTGTTATATATATATAATATATATATATATAATATATATATATAATAAGGCTTGTCTTCGAGTCCGAAGATGAATGAGGAATGTAGTATTTCCAGTGGCTACGTGTGTAAAATTTTTATAATTTGTTAGAAAGATTATTTACTGAAAGTAATTAGCTGTCTAGTTCTTGCATTCATTCTTTCTTTCTAATTTGTATTTTACATTCTGTATTTCCCCAAAAGTTGTTGTCGCCAACATGACAATTGTTTCTCCAGTATTGGCAGATCTGGACTACCATTTCTTACCTACAGTTATCATTGTTCTGGTAATTCCTGCCAATGCACTGGTCAGTATCTCCATTTAAACATTTCATTTTTATTTAGATATTTAGCTGTCAAAATAAAAGATGGGTCTCGTGTAAATGGTGCATTCAACTTTAAGTTTGGAGCAAAGCTTATATGTTTTATCCTAAAGAGATTCTATAATTCACGGGTCGAAATGTATGTATTTTGGGAGGCTGGAGGCAGTACACTAAAAGAATGTGTTTGGAGATGTTATAATAAAATGTTTGATTTGTTTGTAAAATGTTTTACATGTTTCAGATGTTCCTTCAGAGTTAAAGATAGTTTACTTCCTAGTCCAAACCTCCCGCAGGACGACGGGCGATAGGAGCGGGAAAGGTTTGAACCTTGGACCATCGATAAATTCAAACCACAGTCCAGCGCGCAAACCGCACGACCAGGCAGCCAATATCTGAGCCACACGTAACGGCCAGGAGTCGGACTGTCCTGTTCTATGAAAGTAAACGTAAAGAAATCAAATGTGACACCCAAATTTTTTAAAAAAAACAGCATATTTCTTTTGACCTGCAAGTAGCATAAGTGACCTGAGACAAATTTTAAACAAAATAGAGGAAAAGAATTACCGCTATGGAGAATAGTTTCTGAGTACTGACAGCAGTGCCTGCATATGGCATATGCAAGCTAGGTAGCCGCCCAGGCCCTTAGATTGATTTGAATTCCATCACTTATTCTTTTGTTTTTGTTCAAATTCATTCTCTTTTGGAAGATTACATAAATCAAACAATCTGATTTTCGCTCAAGACTGAGATATTTTTTTTAGAGAAAAATAAAAGTGAAATATAGACGAAATCTCAAACAGAGCAGAACTCTATGGCTCCATGTCTACTAGCCTCGTTCTCAAACAGAGCAGAACTCTATGGCTCCATGTCTACTAGCCTCGCTCTCAAACATAGCAGAACTCTATGGCGCTTTGTCTCCTAGCCTTGCTTTAAGCCTCTACTATAATTCAAGGTTTAGATCTACTTATTAGTCAACATATGTTCGAAGACCATTGTTTTTTTTTTCCGTTAGGTGAAACGCCGAAACGTTATTTCTAGTCTGGTAATCATGAATTGTCTATGTAGTACATCCTTGATATGTGCGCTAACTGAATTTAACTTATTTGTTGATTTAGAAGTACATACAGGAAATATTTTTTTGGACTTAAATTTGTTTTGTTTTTTCTATTTAATTTGGGGCCACCCTATTCACTTCGCCTAGGGCCTCCAGTAACCAAAATCCGGCCCTTTTGAGAGTGACGAGGAGAGACAAGTAGGCCTAGGAGAAAAAGGAAGAGAGGGGAAGAGAAAGAAAGAGGAAATAGAAGAATGAAAGGGAGAAAGAAAGAGAAGCCACAAAAAGTAATTTTGTTATTTAAAGTATTTGGCCTTTAATTTGTTGGTTATTTCTGTCTTTCTTGCAGATTCTAACAGGAATTCGGCTCAATATAGGTCATGCCAGTGTGACGTCCAGTTTGGGCAGTGTCTGAGGAACGCCAACTATAACATACTTTACAATCTGTACCCCCAAAGTCGCTGTCGCTAACAAGTCACATACGCAAACATGTTACACAAACATACAGAAAAGTCCGCACATAAACACACATTATATTCTAATATAAGACATTATATACATACTCCTACACTCGCATAATTTTATAGCTCTACTGAGCTGTTTCATTGCATGATACACAAGTGACTGCTAATAAGCTTACAATATTCAGTTCACAATCACAATATTCAAATGTTATTTCTAGGGCACTTAAAAGAATTTAACTAACCACAATAAATATATATAGGCTAGTGATGAAGAATCGCTATTTTTTTTTCTTAATATTTCGTAATTCTCTTCTATCTTGAAGTATCGTCTGTAATTTATAAGATAAAATATGAAAGAGACATTTGTTTTTGTTTATTTTTTTTTCTTCTTTTTTTAAAATATGTGTGTGTGTGTGTGTGCAAATGTTATTGTGTCGGTGTTTAAATATGTGTGCTGTTATTTTTGAGAGTATGTGTGCTAGTGTGTAGTCTTAAATATTTTCCCACCACGACTAAGAAAGCGAAGTAAATGCTTATAGAATCGAGTTCTGAG
The DNA here is from genome assembly GCF_947242115.1 of Biomphalaria glabrata. Lineage (NCBI taxonomy): Eukaryota > Metazoa > Mollusca > Gastropoda > Planorbidae > Biomphalaria > Biomphalaria glabrata. Next base: position 6,795,768 of record NC_074717.1, on the reverse strand, counting down.
TTAGATCAAAGTCATACAATCCTAAATTAATAGCTTTGATACTGCTTGCCAGCATCATGCGCAAGTATTGGAAGCTTCTAATTAGCCATTGCATGTTTAATTATTGGTCTAAGAAATGAACATGTATCGACCCCTTAGGTATATCTTTATGACTTTCAATGTACCTTCTTGTGAAGCATGTTTATTATGTTATGTTATGTCAACACAATATTGTGTTGCGACAGTATTTGCAAACACACCACCGTCAGTAGGCCTACAATGGTTGAGCTTGGTTCTGTTTCAGCGGATCATGAATTTGATCTTTATAGCAGGATTTAAGGGTTATTAACTCAGGTGAGGACATCTTATAGAGCAGTGATGCCCAACCTTATTCGGTCTGCGGGCCATTTTAATTTTCGGCATTCGTGTCGCGGGCCATATCACCAAAAAGAAAAAAAAAATACAATATGCTATTTTTAATAGTTTTATTTGTGGATCTACTTACATAAATTAATGTGATGCATGAAGTTTATCCAAAACCATCTTCTGAATATCTGGCTGCATAGATAAAACACCAACTCGGAGCACTAAATCTAGATGTTTATCAGTGAGGCCATTACGTAACTTGGTTTCCGGCCGTTTCATCATTGAAAAAGTTTGTTCATACAAATAAGTGCTTGAAAACATTGTGATCATCCTTAGTGCGTGTTTTCGAAGATTTGGAAACGCTTCAGCAAGTAACATGGAGTAGAAGTCAATGGTCTGCATCACTTGAAATTTGTCAAGCAGGGATGTCTGGTTTTGTAAGTCAATCAGTTCCAGTTGTAGATCTGTCGGGGTACTTGATACATCTGCAGCAAACGGATTTTCAAAAAGACGGATTTCATTTTTTAAATTCTGAAAATCCACAAATCTTTCACTGAAATTATCCATCAAGAGCCTCAGAAGTTGGATCATTCTTTCTTTTGGGAGAGACATATTTAGCTGCTTATCATTTTGTAGAGTGGTACAGGTAGGAAAGTGGACAAGATGCACCCTTTCCGCCTGTTGAATGTAGAGTTGCAATTTTGTTTGGAAAGCACATATGTCTACATACACATGCGAAATCAATGTGTCTTTCCCTTGGTAGTTTGGTGTTAAGTTTAAATGTTAAGTTCATTTAGATGTGATGTCGCATAAAATAGCCAAATCCCACAACCATGAAGGGTCGTTCAGTTGTTGCACTTGTTTTGATTAAAAAAAAACGTTTTAACACCTTTCCTCGACTTTACCAGACCCCCCCCCCCCTGCACTTCACTGTGAAATAGAACGTCTTCATATTAGGACTCTATTTCTGTCAGAAAATCTTTGAAAGTTCTGTGATTCAACGCTTTTGTGATTTGATGAAATGTACAGTACTGAGCACAATCATCACATGGTCCAGATTCAAAACCTTTCCACAGAGATTTTGTTGGTGAATGATGCAGTGAAGCCGCAGGGGTTCAGTTCCAATTGACTCAACAAATTTTTTAATAACTCTTGCTGTCAGTCCGCTGTGACATCCAACCATATTTCTAGCGCCATCAGTAGTCACTCCAACTAATTTATTCCAAAGAAGAGCAAGGTCCTCCATGATGGTTGACACTTCTTTGAACAGGTCTTCTCCAGTTGTTGTCCCATGCATGCTCCTCATAGCTGCTAACTCCTCTGTTATATCAAAGTTGCTGATTGTACTGCGAATAAATACCAAGAGTTGCGCAGTATCAGTTATGTCAGTGGACTCGTCAGCAGCAATAGAAAACATTTCGAATTCTGCTGCTCTGTCTTTTAATTGTGAATGAAGATTTACCCCCATATCTTCCACTCGCCTTGTAATTGTCATGCGAGAAAGGCTGACAACTTCTACTGCATTCTTCTTTTCAGGACACATTTCTTCCATCACTGCTAGCAAGCACTTTTTTACACATTCGCCATCTGAAAAAGGCTTCATTGCTATACTTAGGATGTGAGCAACTCTGTAGCTGGCCCTTATCGAAGACTCATTTTCTTGTCTCTTTTTGTTAAATATTCTTGTCAATCTCCCAATCTCTAGTCGTAACTGACAATCTTGTCTTCGCGGCTCAAACCAAGAATGCCACCATATGTGTTTATGTGTTTGGCTTCGTAATGCCTTTTAATGTTATGTTCTTTAAAAACAGCCACACTTTCTTTACAAATCAAACATGTTGACTTACTATCATATTCCACAAAAAAGTAAAGATCTGTCCACTTTTCTTGAAAGTTTCGACATTCAGAGTCCACTTTTCGTTTTTTAGGCTCTCCCTTTTCATTAAATCACAAACTTTCAACACTACGGTACCAATCGCTTTGACATCAAAAGAACACGACCCAAAACGATGCATCAATGATGCTCTGTGTTGCACACACAAGGTGTCAAGGACACGCCTAGCTCAAGGCAGTAGCCGAATTTTCCAAGAATTAAAAATAGCTGTCTAGTTTTATCGCCATTGAAAAAAACAACACTTGTGTTCTTACAATACAAACAAATATTTACTGTGAATATTAGAATACCAAACATAAAGATGAAATTCATCAAAGAATGAGTGAGAATCCTAACTTAAAGAGAATATTTATTCAACATTCTAATTTTTTAATTTAAAAAATCAAGTTTTTATTTTTTTTGTTAACATTTTTTAAATTTTTAATTGTTTTTTTTTACATTTTGTTCCCATGCGTTGGCGGGCCGGATAGAAGCACGTCGCGGGCCGGATCTGGCCCGCGGGCCGTAGTTTGGGCATCGCTGTTATAGAGAATCTGGAAACGTCAATTAAATGAAATAAAAACTGAGTAAGAATTCTTTAAGAACACGGACATATTACTAGAGAATAAAGTGGGCACTTTTAGTATGTGTAACATCATTGCTTGAAGATACACATTTTAGGTAGTTACTTTTTTCCTTTTTTTTAAATGTAATTGTCATTTGAAAGTTGATATTACAACAGTTACATACAATATTGTCATTGTCGCAGGATAAATATTTTTGAAATTACTGTCCATCAAACGCTTTGGTTAACTCCATTGCGGGATCAAACAATGTTTCAATCGTGAAGATTGTAGCAAGTCGCGAAATTGTTTCCTAGTCCATGGTGTTGAAGGTAATATATCCATTAGGAAGCATCTCATGACCATGGATCATGGACGTTAGATAGGAACACATGATGACGTTTTGTCTGCGGTTTGGTTCAATAGTTCAAGCAGGACTTTGAAAAATCCGATAATTCATTTGTGATGAAGTTCTATCTGCCGAATGTATGAAGCCGAATAAACTGAGACGTCTAAGCTATATGAAAAGGACGTCCAGTAATTATAATTTTTTTTGTTTTCAAACTAAATTCAGACGTAATTCTGGTGGCAAACACCATAATCCAAACATGTGGCCGTTAAGGCTTCTTATTCGGTAGCTCTCAACAATTAGTCGAGTTATGATTGGAGTCAAATTCGTTGAGTGCAATTTCCTTATCTAATGACACTGTTCACAGGACAATAGTCTGCTGATATTATTGATCATGCATATCAGGAAAGGATCTCTCTTCTCTTCCTCTTCCAATATTAAGCATCCAGCTTGATGACTTCAGAAAAGGTTGCAAGTTGTTCACTATTACAGGTTTAAGAGATTTTAATTAAAGACGGGCTTCTTGTAACAAAGTTTACCTTGAGAATTCCAGATCCGGTGGAACAGAGCCAAGCTCAATCTATGTACTGGCGTGTTTGCAAATACTGCCGAAACAGTATTGTGTAGCAACAGTATTGTGTAGCAACAGTATTGTGTAGCAATGTAGTTTACTGAATCAACGACTGTAAGGTAGCCCTACTTTTCAAATGATTACTTAAGTCTGCATTAACATAATAAACATGCTGCACAAAGAAAAGTAGAATACTCATATATTGTGTGTAGGACTATTTTCTAAGACGTTCATGTGTGAGGGGGACAATGATATTGGTAATTGAAATGCCAAAAAATATGAGTTTACGAGGGATAGGTTCATAAAGCCGGCTGTACAATTAGATGTGACAGATACTAAAATTCAAATGTTTAAAAAAAAAGGAGGGGGGGGGGCGGGCGAGTGTGTTTGGGTGGGCGATTTAAAGCGGGCCGTTCTAGTAAACGTAAAGTTCCCCTTTGAGACACTGTGGTCATTATGGCATGTGATGTAAAGGTCATCTGTTTCTGTGGTCTACGGTTAACGAGGGTGTCATGTGGCCAGAACAACGACCAACAGCCTTTTCTTTTCCCCATCTAATGTCAGGTACCCATTAGGGCTGGGTGGACTCTGGCGCCCAAGGATCCCGAAATTAAAAATCCCAGGATTCGAGCCCGGGAACGACGAACAACCTGGCAACTAGTGGCTACTACGAATCTGATCTGTTCATGTGCGCCATCTAGTGCTTCTACAACGCTCACTGTACATGCATTAAATACGGGGAAACAACTCGGGAGATATGATATTGTATTCATCTATATTTCGGTTTATTCAGAACTGTAAAATGCCAATTCTATGTAATAAATAGGATATATTCAATGATAAATTTATAGTTGTTAACTATATGAATGATACGTAGGACTGACTACTCAGTGACTACATCAGGGGTTCTTAACCTGTGGATCGCGACCCCCTTGGGGGCAGTGGCGTAGCAAGGTAGTCGCGGGCCCGGGTTCAAGTATACCTAAGTGGGCCCCCCTCCCCCACAATAAGAATAATTTAGTGTGTGAGAAAAACACGAGTAGTCTGAATGTAATTAGAAAACAACATTCCAGGGCAAGTGTTGTACCTTTTCATCTATATATATATATATATAATTCTCTTCATGTCTCAACAGTCTGGACACCAAGAAGTAAAGGAAAGATCACTCTTTTATTTCTGACTAGAGTTAGCCGGTGAAAAAAAAGAGCGGGGAAGGCGAACAAGTATTCTACTCTTTATTCTACTCTTTATTCACCGGTCACTAAATAGCTTGGCCGGACTTAATCATAGTGGGGCCCTATGCAAAATGGATTTCGCGGGGCCAAGTTTGGGTAGGGATACGGATAATAAGTGAAAATTAAGAGTTTGTATTAGAAAATAAATTCGTATTTGCATTTTATTTATTCTTTACTACGTACATAATTACTTTACGAAGCCATTATAGAATATCATAAAAATTCTACTTCCTACATTGATCACGTTTCATGGCAAGAATTACCAAATGTCTTAATCTATCTACAAGAATTGTTGACCTCAAGTAATTCTTCATTATTTTGAGGCGCGATAATCTTCTTTCACCAGATTCCACTTATTGCATAATGCCATTTTTTATCGCGCGTAGGATTGGCGTTTTCCATATTGAATGACACCCCAAAATGACAATTTTTGTCAATATATTTCATGAGATTTGTATGAGTTTTCAAAAGATTTTAATAATTTCCGGACATTTCGAGGTCAATCAGGAGGCCGTAGATAATCTGTTATAAGTTATAAAATGGTTTAATTTAATAATTTACACCTCGAATTAGCGCGGGTCCTATGAAAGTGCGGGGCCCACTGCAAAATAGCGGCGTATGCTAAGCCATGGGTCGACTACTATGTAATAATTCATTGAGTTTATTAGTGTTTTGTGTTTTAAATTGCAACGTAGTTAACAGACAGATTGAGTGAGTTAATATGATTTTTAATTTTGTAAAAATGGGACAAACTAGCAACAATTGTCACCACCAACGCATGAATACAGCTAGCCACCATAAAGGTAAACCTGACAAAATAAAGCAGGTCTATGTATCAAAGCAGTCTAGGTACACAGACTCAGGTTTCACGTTTTAACGTTTGGATTAGGACTAGTATATTTTGAGACTTTTATGGTAATATTTTCTAATCGCCTTTACGAAAGTACATTTATTTATTCCAGTTTGGTGACATGTAGGCCCCAATGCAATTAATCCATTTGAGCCATGGTTGGTACGCCACATGCAGACTGTGGGCCCCTAACGGTCGTGGGCCCGGGTTCATTGAACCCTTTCGCGCCCTAGGATGCTACGCCACTGCTTGGGGGGGGGGGGGGGGTCGATTGACGATTTGCCAGGGGTCGCCTTAGGACACCGAAAATGTGGATTTTTTTGTCTAATCCATTTGGCAGTTATTTTTTATAAAATTAATTTTCGAGCATAGAAAAGAAGGAGTTCAAACTTTTTAATTGTTGCATAATTGACATGTAAATATTTTAAACAGTTTAAAATGATGTAAATTAAAGCGTAACGAAACGTTACGCCTTTTTGGAATCCTTGTTTTTTTTAATAGTAATGTGACATAATTATAACAAAAATAAATTGTTTATTATATGCCATCGTTTTATAGTCCAATTTATTGAAGGCATAATTTAATGAAACCGCACGACCAGACAGCCATGAAGGAACAAACCTTGAAATGGATCTCGAACAAAAGAATGTTAAAGGGAAACTCCGATGGTTTTGACAATTTTTTAATATAATATGTGTTTGGATTTACAGATAATGAATATATTATTCTTTTTTTTTAAGTTGCAATAATAAATTAATAATTGATTTTTTTCTAACGCAATTTTTCTGCGCATTTAAAACGGTCAGATTTTCACCGGGTTTCTATGTGACGCCACACAAACCTATTAATGGACCTCATTCACCAATCGTAAACAAACACCCCTCAAGTCACGTGACAACCATCAGCTTAATCTAGACACCAACATGGAATCTATTGTTAGAAAACCACTCTTGCTTGTAAATTTTACTTTTTTTAACTTGTTAGAATATTGCGATGGGTATTAGTATACGACACTAGAAACGCTAAATTAGGTTTCTCTTATATTTTCAGAATATGCAGAAAAAAATGCAGATTACAAATATGTAATTTGATTTCCTCGGAGATAAATAGTTTTTAAAATATATATTTTTTAAGTTTTATTTCTTATTACCATATATTGTCATTGGAAATACGCCATTTTGGTTTTAAGGCTTAGTACTAGACTATCTCCCTTGAATTACTTGCCAACTTTTTTCTGTTGATGTTTTGTCTTTCTTTCTAGCAGCTATTAGATCTAATATTAAAATTCATTTAAAATGCAAACAATCTTTTGTACTTTGAAAAATAACTAAAAATCGAAATTAAAATCATGTAGTTAAAGTAATAACAACAGACAAAAAAATTAATAGAAAAATAAAAAAAAATAACTCTAAGCCTAACAAAATATCTTTTATTGGCAAAATAAAAGTAATTAAATAAATAGATACCGGTACCCTGACTTTAAATACATGAAAATAATGGACATAAAAATTGTTATTTAATGATGAAATTAATGACATGCAAAAGAAAAATGTGGTATCTTTTAAAAAATGGGTATATTTCTATGTATTTTTATGTCATAAAATACAAAGGCAAGAAAAAAAATCAAATAGCCAAATAGATCTAATCTGGATATATTGTAAGATGAAATATTAATCAACACTTAAAAATTTAGGCTAAATCATCATACTCCAAGCAGTGGATTTGGCAAAAAAACGGTTACATGTGGCCTCTTGTGGTACAACCACATCAAAGTGATTACCATTTGTATGCAATAGTGTTATGTTGCAGCATATATGGTTGTCTGTGTGAGATAGTATGTATGTGTTTGCATCATGAAATAAAGGTTTTAATAATAGCCATGAGTATTTTGTTTTGTTGTGGTTTGGTGAGAATGTATAGATGTCTCTTTGCAGTAGTGTAGCAGCTGCAAGCATTTCTGCAGATTTATCCCATGTTTTTTCATCAGCTCCATATGCTGCTGTTAAAAAAAATATGGTAGCTATAAGTACAAGTTCTTTATCCTTCTCTTATTATGTACGGTAACTTATAATCATATTGAATGAAAAACAATGCACAATATAAGAACAAGCAATATCTACAACAAGGTAGAGAAAGTAATGATAAGCTTGAAGAGTGGAAGGGAACTGCTTTTATAACAGATTCGGGAAATGTTACAATGGCATCACAGTTAGTAACCTTGTGATGGCTCCAAATAGGGATGGGGCGATGAAAATCAAAGGCTTTATCAAATCTCTTTAATGAGATGAAAGAGCTTCAAGATAAAAATACTATGTCACTACTTCTGTGGACCAAATAGGGGTGGGGGACTAGACTCTATGACAATCAGAGTGTATTTGTCATACATAACTACTTCTTGATGTAACTACTTATAGACTGCCGGCCGACACGATATGATCCAACCACGGGAGTTTTTGTCGTACATAACTATCTGTAGAAGCTGGCCGACATTATAGGATACAACCAAGAGAGTTTTGATCGTGACATGGTTTATGTTGCATCACGTTTCAGTCTTAGTCTCATCCGACTAGACCTCAGTTGAACTGCATGTCGGTGAAACGAACCGACAAAGAAAGCGAAGAAGGATAAATTTTGACCAAGTAAAACACCGTACCTTGCCCTTCTCCCTTTATGAGCATACCAGCGATCCTAGCAGTAGATGACCTAATATGACCACGGCGCCGGCGAAGCTCCGAGCAGGGGAAGGTGATTACATCACACCTAGTTCTGCCGTAAAGACAAAGATCGCGTGTGTCGGCCGGCGCAGCGAAGCTCCGAACAGGGGAAGGTGATTACATCACACCTAGTTCTGCCGTAAAGACAAAGATCGCGTGTGACGGCCGGCGCAGCGAGGGTTTAAAGGTACGTAAGAATAAATGGAGACAATCGCCACCTGTACGGTACGGCGGGAGAGAAAAACTTGATTTGGACTCCGTAACGGAATGTAATACATGGGCGCTAGTGGATCCATGTGAAGAGAAGGGTTGGTAGGTGGAGTCGCTACCCCCCCACACACACACACACACAACTACACATCTTATACAAATTTAGTGTAATAGGTGAGGAGTTTTTTTTTTAATGAACTCCGAAAGTAAAGATGCATAAATTATCGAAATAGTAGTGTATATGCTTCTTACCTGTTTCTTTATACATTGGCTTTTGTTCCCCACTTTACGCAAAGTAAATTTCAGATTGTGAAACATGATAGTTTAACAGGTGCTACGTAACGTTTAACAAAGACGTTTGTGATCTAGTTACACTCGACCTATCCTCCCTCCAAGAGATGTGGAGCCAGAGGTAGTGGTAAGAGTTATAAACACAGACATTAGTCCTATCTGATCATAAAACACACGCCAAAAAATCTCTGGTAGACAGTAGACTCCACTCAGAAGACCTCACGGCGAAAGAGAAAGGGACACTGATCTGTGTCAGCTTCATAAAATTCTTTCTCTTCGTGGTGTGATTTTACGAAAATAGAGAGCGCTCGAGATTCGTTAGAAATGTATAGCTCTAACTGTAGTCTTAATCATCAACAGATAAACATAAAAGTATTATTTCTTATAGTAATAAGTTTCCCGTACTAGATCTATATCATTTATTGTCATTGCTCTAAAAAGATCACTAAGTCATAATGCATAATTTTGTTCAAAAAAAAAAAAAAAAAAAATTAAACATAACATGTATATATAGATGCGTGTTTCATTTCATTTAATTCATGTATATTTGTTTTTTGTTTTTTTATTTTATCATTATTTCGCTTTGCTTGGTGAGTTAATATATTAATTATAGATCTAATTGTTAACATATATTTTTTAATTAATAATTTCATAAGTAGAAAAAAAAGAAGAAACAACAAGTTCATCAATTTATTAATAACATTTTATTTAGACCTTCATTTCAGTAAATACACTTAAAAAATCATAAGTTGACAGCATAAGAACAAAAACTCTCTTTAAAAAAAGTTATTGAAAGTTCAATATAGGTAAGGGAGATAAATATTGTTAACAAACAACACGGTGGTCGGCAAAGGTATCTGCGTATCTAAACTATTACCATTTAATCTACTCACTCACTGAATAACGGAAACCATACAGTAAAGTTTACATTCTCGTAAAAGAAATACATTTTTGTCTATGCAGTTAGATCTAGGATCTTGTAAGCAAAGAAAAAAATGCGTGTTAAAAGTAGATGTACAAACTTGACTAACCACGGCAGTGTGTATTTTCTCGCCAGACCACTCAACACACAACAAACACTATCGCTTGGTTGTCTTGTCATGACCAACTACACGTAGCCTCGACTAGCCTTACACTGACCAGTTTGTTTTAATCAGTCAGACACACGATCTATTTACTTCTTAGGACAGGAAGAGGCTTAGATGAAAATGTTACTTTTTTTCTCAAATTGCTTATCCTAATGCTTTTAGATCTCTCTTTCTCTCTCTATATATATATATCGGCTACATATAGCTGTAGCATAGCTCTGGACTAGGCCGTCACTAAGCCTAAGAGCCTGACAGCTACTGTAAGAAAGAAGCGATACGATTAGTTAAATCTGGTTTCCCTTTCAGTATTTTTTGAGGTAAGTGACGTTTGCCTAAGCCCTAACCTAAAAACTAAATGTCAAAGAACCCCCCCCCCTTTTTTTTTTTTTTGGAGATGTCAAAAATGTACTAATTTATTAAATATAAATGTTTCTAAGCATTTAAATAAAAAATGGTAAAATGTTTACTATTACAACTTTTTACGCAGAATTTAAATATGTCAATTGCTCAAATTTGAAAAACCATCGGAGTTTCCCTTTAAGAAAAGAAAATATATTTATAATAACCAGTTTCACAATATTGTTTAAGTTCAATAGTAAAAGCAGGAATTGAAAAGCCACAATGTAACGAAGTTCTATAAGCCGAATCTATGAAGCCGAAATAACTGTCGTATAAGTTTGTAAGATATAAATACGAAAAATTTTTTTTTTTAAGTAAATTAATGTAAGTCTTCTTATCTTATTTTATCTTATATAATACAGACGTTACTTCAAAAAAGAAGATGATTACGTCCTACGCGTCATGCATTCAGTCTTGCATATTAACCAATGACTTAAATTCTGCCAAGGCCCTGGTTTTCCTGGCTAGCTCAGGCAACCCATTCCATGCTCTAATAGCACTAGGAAAGAAAGAACATTTGTACAAATTTGTCCTAGCATATGGGACGAGGAATGTGCCTTTATCTTTGTGACTTTCTGAGTATTTTATTAAATTTTGTTTTTGTATTTGAAGATTATGATTCAGTGTTTTATGTATAATTGCTACTTTACTTTTGTGTCTTCTGTCCTGAAGGCTTTCTAAATTTAGTGATTTTACTAAAGGTGTTACTCTAGTCAAATGTGAATATTCATTTGTTATGAATCTCACTGTTCTATTTTGTGTCTGTTCCAGTTTCTTAATGTTTTCTTGAGTTCAGGGGTCCCAAACGGAGGATGCATATTCTATTATTGGCCGAACCAAGGTTAAATAACATTTTAGTTTTATGTTCTTATTTGATTTATTGAAATTTCTTTTAATAAATCCTAATGCTTTGATTTTTTTATAGTTTCAATATGTGGATTCCATGACAGTTTTTCATTTATTATAACACCTAGGTATTTTGCTTTTTAGTCTGTGTTACTGGTTTGCCATGAATAAGATAAGTGGAATTAATTTGTTTTAGTTGTTTTGTTACTCTTAACAACTGACATTTTTCTGGGTGGAAAGACATGCTCCAATTTGATTCCCATTTCTGTAATTCATCTAATTCTCTTTGTAAAATATCTGTGTCTTGTGTTGTTTTTATTGTTCTATATATTATGCAATCTTCTGCAAAATATCTGACTTTTGTTCCTGAAGTAATGCAATTTGGTAAATCATTTATGTAAATTAAAAATAGTAGTGGACCCTAGACTGTTCCTTGAGGTACACCTGAGTTTACTGTTATCGGTGTTGATTTAGAGCCATTTATTATTACAGTTTGTTCTCTCCCTATCAGAAAATCTTTAATCCACTTATGAAGTGGTCCATTAATGCCAAAGTATTTTAATTTTTTAAGCAAACTATGGTGGTGAACTTTGTCAAAAGCCTTAGAAAAATCTAGTAAGATACCATCTATTTGTTCACTATTATCTAAACCTTTTGAAAAATCATCAATTAGTCCTTAAAAAGGAGGACACACTATAAGTAAGACAAACTCACGTAGGAAATTTTAAAAACTAGATCTAAGACTAGTAAAGAAAAAGTAAAGTTTTCCTTTCAGACCTTGTGGTCTATAGGGCAGATTCTGTGGCCTATGGTTAACGAGGGTGTCAGGTAGCCAGCACAACGACCAACCGCCTTTACTTTTCCCCAACTAATGCTATGTAGCCTACCCATTAGAGCTGGGTGAACTCAGAGGCGCCCAAAGCTCCCGAAATTAACCCCCCCCCCAGTCTTCACCAGGATTCGAACCCGGGACCCCTGGTTCAAAAGCGAAGCGCTTACCGCTCAGCCAGATCTAGGATTACACTGTATTAAATGAAACATTTCAGGCAATCGAAGACTGTAGAACTCGACAATATTTAGAATCGCAATTCTCAGACACAGCTTTTCCCAGTTGTACGTCATTAGCGCATGCGCAGACGTGCGTATGAAACTCCATGCAGGGCATTTGTTCCGATGGTACATTATAAGAAAAAGTGCATCTCACTGGCGGATGTATTCCCATCCTTTGGCGACTGCTTAACGCCTTTTCAACTTGATTACTACGCATCGAAATGCAAAATAATCACTAGCAGGTCTTGGTGTATTTTGATGAAAACTGGTTTCTTTTAAACTTCCTTGAACAAACAAGCACCTGTTCAAAAAAGAGGTTATCAAAATTATTGTCACATTGCTTGTTGTCTACTAGTGAGTTTGGGCAATTAATCCAGAAGACAGGAAGGAATCAAGCCGATTGATGGATAATATCCAATTTCTGTGAAAAAGCCGGATATCTTTATACTTTAGGTCAATGCCTAACGGACAGAGGACAGGACTACGTAAAGGAGGACATGGCCTCCTTTTGCCGGACGTCTGGTAACCCTATGCTCATACCGGTATGACATATTCCGGGATAACTTGATTTGGTTTAGTGACATTTAATGTGCCGGAGGGGGGTTATCCGTGGTAGTCCTGAACCCAGGCCTATGGGTAGCTTGTTACGCTACGGATTAATAGCAGCGTAAGCTATGTGCGTAGCAGAGTTTTAAATAAATGCGATTCTAACGTATTTCCTTATTTATAGCATTCTTGGAAAACTTAAGTAACGACACCACTTATACACACACACTTGAACAACTTAAACTAACTCTAGTGGACACTATTTGGTGGGTGGTTGTGGCATAACTTTTCCACTTCTTCATTGTAATCATCTGTAGGATTGTAAAACATTTAATTTGGATTCAGTCTTATCTTCGCAGCAGATATATATATAGGCTGCAAGGTGCGACCAGTGAGTGAAAATGTGGACTAGTCAAATGATTGTTCTATTCGTATTAGCAGGTGATCTTATATGTTGTATCATTTAACTATATATTATTAGAGCGATTTACATAGATCTAAATGGTTAATAAAAGTAGGTATAGGACTCAAGCATAAATGGTAAAAAAAAACTTTAGTTAAAGAATGGGAATATAAGCATACTTGTAGGCCTACTATTAAGCCTGTTTGTTTAAGTTGTTTAAAGAATGGGACTATAAGAATACTTGTACTAATAAGCCTGTTTGTTTAAGTGGTTTTAATGGGCTAGGGTTACAAGAAAAGTTCGCGCTCTGAGGAGGACAAATCCCTTGAAAGGAAAACAAAGCCTTACAAGGGAGGACAAAGCCTTACAGAGGAGGACAAAGCCTTACTTCTTCTTCTTCTAGCCAGCTTTATTGCTGCTGAGCTGTGAGCTCTTTTGCTGACTGTGCCAAGGAAAAAAAGTGTGCTGTTTTCTTTAGTTGTTTAGCACTGCCGTACAGGGTGTTGGTTATGTTGGGCTGTAGTGGAAGTAGGGTCTGCCTAAGGTGGATTAGGAAGGGGCATTCAAAGAGGATATGGTGTACGGTTTCATAAAGGTGGGCGCAGTGTCTGCAAAGGGGTAGTTGTGTGGAGTTTATTTTGTTCAAATGATAATTTAAAGAGGTGTGTGTCCTGTTCTTAGTTGGAAAATTGTAGATTGTTCTTTGCGGGGGAGGAATACTGTCCAGTTTGCTAGGCATAGTCATTTCTTTGTACATGGCTCTGCCTGTGTTTCCTGATGCCCATTAGTTGAGCCACTCCTCTTTGTGATTGTTGACTAACATTGACCTTAGAATGAGGCAGCTTACAGGTCTGTCTGGTTGTTCCATAGATGAACCTGCCTTACAAAGGAGGACAAAGCTTTACCAAGGAGGACAAAGCCTTACCAAGGAGGACAAAGCCTTACCAAGGAGGACAAAGCTTTACCAAGGAGGACAAAGCTTGACCAAGGAGGACAAAGCTTTACCAAGGAGGACAAAGCTTTACCAAGGAGGACAAAACTTTACCAAGGAGGACAAAGCCTTACCAAGGAGGACAAAGCTTTACCAAGGAGGACAAAGCCTTACCAAGGAGGACAAAGCTTTACCAAGGAGGACAAAGCTTTACCAAGGAGGACAAAGCTTTACCAAGGAGGACAAAACTTTACCAAGGAGGACAAAGCCTTACCAATCAGGACAAAGCTTTACCAAGGAGGACAAAGCCTTACCAAGGAGGACAAAGCTTTATTTGTAAGTAGAAAAAAGCCTTGCCAAGGAGAGCAAAACCATAAAATGGAGGAAAAAGCCCTTCAAAGGAGAACAAAGCACTACAGGAAGGACCCATAAAAAAAGACAAACTTTCTTTAAAAATACTAGGTTTACAATACATTTTCTTTGCATTGGACGTGAGAAAAATGACTGTCACTTTCACTGGGTCAATCTGTTTCTTTCTTTTTACCACTGCGCGTTGATCAGTGAAAACGCCATTTTAACATTAGGGTCAAGCTTGGGAATTAAAAAGTCACAGATCTTGAGAAGCTCCAGTAACAGACATCTTTATGAATAGCTTTTGTTAAGGCCTCCGCGCGGTGTTGATTCTTGACAATATGTCTAGTGTGGATCTGACTGGAAGTAACGCTGAACTTAACTACTTCAGTAACACCGGCGAAAGGCCGAAACAATCAAATATGTAGTCGACGCTGATGTTGTTCTATAAAGATATTTAATAATCAAGAAGGGAATCGTCCGATGTCAGCTATGTCCGTAAATCCGTATCTATTCTATTGTACTCAAGTCTACTACTCTACAAGAAGCGTCTTCCTTTTAGCGTCGCTTAGAGCGTTCTTATTTTTTAAAGATCTGTCACGTCACTTGTCGCTAATTAAAACTTTCCCCTTATTCCCGAAACAAATAACTAATTCCTAATCATGTCATAACACTTTAAATAGAGAAGCACTTTCCACGAGGGAGTTTGTTTCGAACTTTATCTTTCTGCTAGTTTTAAAACATGACAATATGAAAGATTCGACTCATGGATAATGTGCCATTGCAATAAACAACATTTTGACGCTTTAGGTTAATGCTTGCCGGACGAGGGACACGAATAGGCTACAAAAAAAGAGGTTCTCAAAAATAGTGTCACCTTACTTGTTGTTTATCAGTAAGTTTGTGCAATGAATACAGAAGGTATGAAGGCATAAAAACCGATTAATGGATAATATCTAAATCGTAAAAGCCGGAAATTTTTATACTTTGGATCAATGCCTGGACAGGACCCCATGAAGGAGGACATGACCTTCTTTTGCCGGACGTCTGTAACTCAGCTCATAGTATAACTCATACCAGTATGACATATTCCGGAATAACTCGATTTGGTTTTTGTGACATTTCGAAACTTATCTTTCTGCAATTTTATAGAGCCTGACACTATGAAAGATTTGAATCCGATTGATGGATAATAATGTAATTGCAATAAACCACAAGTTCACACTTTGGCACTTTGGCAAGATTTTTTTTAAAACGGCGTCTTTATCGGGATCACAGTTGTAACCACGTACAGCTCTACAAGTTCGAAAATCATCTGGCTCGAAGATAATGTAATTACCATCATCATGATGTAATTAAGCCATTTTTTTTTCTAGTCGTCGATTTAATTTAATTTCCCCTGTTGGTTGTCTGCGCTTTTCTTCGCTTTCTTCGTTTCAATCGTTTCTAAAGATTAGGTTTGAGTTTTTATTTATTTTTTTTATCATCAGCGTTCTGTCACTGCTACAATTTATTATAGCTTTTTATACAGCGCTACTTTCATGCTTATGCTCAGAGCGCTTTGGTACAATCTCATTTGTGGACCAGTGGGGGGGGGGGGGTTATCTAGGAGTTGGTTTTTCGTGCTGCCTTTAGGCGCTCAGTTAAACACAACTCTGCCCGAGTCGGGTGTCGAACCTCGAGAGAAGTTCAAGCGCACTTAGCCTCTCAACCACGCTTCCCACAATTCAATAAGGAAACTAATGTTTATTTTCTTAAAATTGCAGGGTCATCCTTGTCGTCTTTTCTGAGTGATACCCCATCACGAAACAAACGTAACTCCCTACAGCTGTGTGACATCATACAGAGAAACACCAGACGTAACTGCCTGTCCTATACTTTCTATGGCTGCTTCTGTGGTCTTAGAAGCTGGGGGAGTAACCCAGTAGACTCTTCAGACAGGTATAAACCTCTCTTGTAAACAAATATTTTTCTCTTGTATTATAGAGGCTGATGACGTAGGTAACGGGCTTCAGGTCATTAGCTTCTTAGCTGAGAGATCCGGGCTCTAGCACAACAACAGTGACCTTCTAGTCCAGTGGTCTTCAACCTTTTTTGTCCTACCCCCTCCTTTCTCGTATTTTTTTTTTTTTAAATCCGCCAGCGCCCCCTCTCTAAGAAAACCACTTATAAAGAAGCGTGAGAAGACAAATTTGAACAAAATGTCATTTATTTTTTTATTTCAATTCTGTCAATAACACTTATCCCGCATGGGAAACGACCACATGGCAAAGGCGATCTTCTTTGGCGAGCTTAGAGGAGGACGGCGTTACAGAGGTGTCCCCCATCCCGTAAGCGCTATTAAGATCCACTCGGGCACCATTTCGCCCTCACTGGCATAGAGGAAAGTACTTAACATCATTCTCTGGCAGCCGATGACGTCTGAGAGAGACAGTTGGAGAGCTCTCACAAAAGCTGCGGGACAAACCTTTGAGACTCAAAGAAAAGCCTTTATTGAAGACAAGCGCAAAAGACGGAAAGAAGACTTAAGTGGACCGACAGCAGACAACGGCTTTGTCTGTACGAAATTCGGGAAAATATGCAGGTCGCAGCTGGTTTTTGCGTATTATGTGAAACACTGCACTCAGCCTTAATCCTCGGAATCGAAGACATTGCCATTATTATCATTATACAAAAAATTATGTCAAATAATTAGCAGTGGTTACACACAAAAATTAATATGTCTCTTGAAACGTATGTGCTTTAGTTACCTAGGATTAAAATTGTTTTATATATACATATATAATAAGGCTTGTCTTCGAGTCCGAAGATTAATGAGGAATGCAGTATTTCCCGTGGATACGTGTGTACAATTTTTATAATTTGTTAGAAAGATTATTTACTGAAAGTAATTAGCTGTCTAGTTCTTGCATTCATTCTTTCTTTCTAATTTGTATTTTACATTCTGTATTTCCCCAACAGTTGTTGTCGCCAACATGACAATTGTTTCTCCAGTATAGGCAGATCTGGACTACCCTTTCTTACCTACAGTTATCATTGTTCTGGTAATTTCTGCCAATGCACTGGTCAGTATCTCCATTTAAACATTTCATTTTTATTTAGATCTTTAGCTATCAAAATAAAAGATGGGTCTTGTGTAAATGGTGCATTCAACTTTAAGTTTGCAGCTGTTCTACGGAAGGAGTAAAGCTTATATGTTTTATCCTAAAGAGCTTCTATAATTCACGGGTCGAAATGTATGTATTTTGGGAGGCTGGAGGCAGTACACTGCAAGAATGTGTTGGGAGATGTTATAATACAATGTTTGATTTGATGGTTTGTTGGTGCCGCTCCCGTTCCTTAGGTAAATGCAAAAAAAGTGTAGAACTGTGGGCCGTTCAACTGCCAGAGGCTTATTGGTGTGGGCGAAAGTTGCTTGCCTCATTGATTACATATTTGCCGGACCCAATGTTTGTAAAATGTTTTACATGTTTCGGATGTTCCTTCAGAGTTAAAGATAGTTTACTTCCTAGTCCAAACCTCCCGCAGGACGACGGGGGATGGGAGCGGGCAGGGTTTGAACCCTGGACCATCGATAAATTCAAACCACAGTCCAGCGCGCAAACCGCACGACCAGGCAGCCAATACCTGAGCCACACGTAACGGCCAGGAGTTGGACTGTCCTGTTCTATGAAAGTAAACGTAAAGAAATCAAATGTGACACCCACATTTAAAAAAAAACAGCATATTTCTTTTGACCTGCAAGTAGCACAGGTGACCAGAGACAAATTTAAACAAAAAAAATAGAGGAAAAGGATTACCACTATGGAGAATAGTTTCTGAGTATTGACAGGCGACAGCAGTGCCTGCGTAGGTCACAGGCAAACTAGGTAGCCGCCCAGGGCCTTAGATTGATTTTAACTTCTTCATTTTTTTTTTATTTTTTTTTATTCAAATTCATTCTTTTCTGGAAGATTACATAAATCAAACAATCTGATTTTCGGTCAAGACTTAGATAATTTTTTTTAGAGAAAATAAAGTTAAAAAACATGGATAAAATCTCAAACAGAGCAGAACTCTATGGTGCTTTGTCTACTAGCCTCGTTCTCAAACATAGCAAAACACTATGGCGCTTTGTCTACTAGCCTCGTTCTCAAACATAGCAGAACTCTATGGCGCTTTGTCTACTAGCCTCGTTCTCAAACATAGCAGAACTCTATGGCGCTTTGTCTACTAGCCTCGTTCTCAAACATAGCAGAACTCTATGGCGCTTTGTCTACTAGCCTTGTTTGTAAAATGTTTTACATGTTTCGGATGTTCCTTCAGAGTGGAAGATAATTACTTCCTAGTCCAATCCTCCTGCATAACGACGGGGATGGGAGAGGGAAAGGTTTGAACCCGGGACCATCGATAAACCTGAACGACAGTCCCGAGCGCAAACCGCACGCACGACCAGGCAGCCATCACGCACGACCAGGCAGCCTTGCTTTAAGCCTCTACTATAATTCAAGGTTTAGATCTACTTATTAGGATACATATGTTCGAAGACCATTGTTTTTTCCTTTTGGTGAAACGCCGAAACGTTATTTCTAGTCTGATAATGATGAATTGTCTATGTTGTACATCCTTGATATGTGCGCTAACTGAATTTAACTTATTTGTTGATTTAGAAATACATACAGGACAGGAAATATTTTTTTTTTTGCCTTAATTTTTTTGTTTTTTTTCTATTTAATTTGGGGCTACCCTGTTCACTTCGCCTAGGGCCTCCAGTAACCTAAATCCGGCCCTTTTGAGAGTGACGAGGAGAGACAAGTAGGCCTAGGAGAAAAAGGAAGAGAGGGGAAGAGAAAGAAAGAGGAAATAGAAGAATGAAAGTGAAGCCACAAAAAGTAATTTTGTTATTTAAATTATTTGGCCGTTAATTTGTTGGTTATTTCTTTCTTTCTTGCAGATTCTAACAGGAATTCGGCTCAATATAGGTCATGCCAGTGTGACGTCCAATTAGGGCGGTGTCTGAGGAACGCCAACTATAACATACTTTACAATCTATACCAGCGAAGACGCTGTCGCTAACAAGTCACAAACGCATACACGTTAAACTAACACACAGAAATATCCTCACATAAACACACATATTATACGACATTCTCTCTCTCTCTCTCTCTCTCACACACACACACACACACATCCAAACGACCTTTTCATATGATATAGGCCTATATATATGCTTAGTCCTACATGCGCATAGTTGTATAGGTCTACTGTGTTGTTTCATTGCATGATACACAACTGACTGCTAATAAGCTTTCAACTTTCAGTTCATAATATTCAAATGTTATTAATTAAAGAATTTAAACTAAGCACAATAAATGTATATATAGGCTAGTGATGAAGAATCGCTATGTGTTCTTAACATTACTTCAACTCTCTTCTATTTTGAAGTATCGTCTGTAATTTATAAGATACGATAAAACATGA
Source organism: Biomphalaria glabrata (assembly GCF_947242115.1). Taxonomy (NCBI): domain Eukaryota; kingdom Metazoa; phylum Mollusca; class Gastropoda; family Planorbidae; genus Biomphalaria; species Biomphalaria glabrata. Next base: position 6,775,693 of record NC_074717.1, on the reverse strand, counting down.
AAGTGACATTTGTTTTTGTTTATTTTTGTCTTCTTTATTTCTTTTTAAATATGTGTGTGTGTGCAAATGTTATTGTGTCAGAGTGTAAATATGTGTGCTGGTATTTGTGTGTGTATGTGTGCTAGTGTGTAATCTTAAATATTTGCCCATCACTACTAAGAAAGCGAATTAAATGCTTATAGAATCGAGTTCTGAGTTAGATCAAACTAATTCAATCTGATATTCATAGCTTAGCTAGGCTTGCTTGCATCATGCGTAAGTAATTGGAGCTTCTAACATACCATTGTGGAATACATTTAATCATTGGGCTACTGCAGTGTTTCTCAAAAATTTAATGTAACGACCCCATAGTTATATGTTTATGACTTTCATTTTATTTTCTTGTGCAGCATGCTTATTATGCTAATGCAGACTTAAGCGACCATTTTAAAAGTGGGCTATCGTGCAGTCTTTGATACAGTAAACTACATTGATACACACTATGGTTTCGACAGTATTTGCAAACACACCACCGTCAGTACAAAGGTTAAGCTTGTTTCTGTTTCATCGGATCAGGAATTTAATCTTTATAGCAGGATTTAAAATTGAAAGGGTATTACTCAAATTTGGAAATCTTTTTTTGAGAATCTTGAAGCGTCATTTCAACAAAATAAAAAGTGGGGGAGAAATATTTTAGGACACGGACATATTATCAGAGAATAAAGAGTGCACTTTAAGTATGTGTGGAGGCGCGGTGGCTGAGCGGTAAAGCGTTTGGCTTCCGAACCGAGGTCCGGGGTTCGAATCCTGGAATTCTTAATTTCCGGATCTTCGGCTGCCTCTGAGTCCACCCAGTTTTAATTGGTACCTAACATTAGTTGGGGAAAGTAAAGGCGGTTGGTCGTTGTGATGGCCACATGATACACTCGTTAACCGTGGGCCACAGAAATAGATGACCTTTACATCATCTGCCCCAAAGATCGCAAGGTCTGAAAGGGAAACTTAATTTACTTAGTATGTGTAACATCATTGCTTGAAGATAGACATTTTTGTTAGTTACTTTTTTTCCCTTTTTAATTTCTTCCCTAGTGCTATTAGTGCATGGAATGGGTTGCCTGAATCAGCCAGGAAAACCAATGACTTGGCAGAGTATAAGACATTGATTAAGATGCACGACTAGATTGACTTATTTTTTCAAGTTTAATGTTTCTATTTTATAATATACTTTAAGATTGGCTAAAGGCGCTTTGACACCTCAACTCAAGAAGATAATGAGAAAATGGAACAGACACAAATTAGAGCAGTGGGATTCATAACTAACGAATATTCCCATTTCAGTCGAGTAACACCTTTTGTAAAATCACTAAATTTAGAAAGCCTTCAGGACAGAAGACTCTAAAGTAAAGTTGCAATTATACATAAAACACTGAACCATAATCTTTAAATTCAAAAGAAGAATCTAATAAAATACTCAGAAAGACACAAAGATAAAGGTACATTCCTTGTTCCATATGCTAGGTTCATTGAAAAGAGAGCAGTTTCAGTAATCTGTATATAGAATTCTCTACGTCGACCAACCATGCGGGACTCCACGCGCACACGCCTACTTTTAACCCTCCTCCCGCCCTCTCCAGCCTGCACCCACGACTTCCACTCTCTCTCCAGGCATGCGCACACAGTCGTTTGCCCAAACCCAGCCCATTTGGAAACTTGAGTCTTTTAGGAAGTGTTCACCCGTCACTAAATAGCGGCGTGTTCTACGCCACGGGTCGGCTAGTTCACTTTTATTGGATATAATAAGAATCAGGAAGTTTGGGAAACACTGGACTAAGGCGTCACTAAGAGATATGTGAAGGTGGTCAAGGTTTTTAAAATCAATCCAATTAATTAACCCTAATAGTTGTTTTTTTTTTTTAATGTTCTATTTGTAAATCAAATTTTGATTTTGTGATAGTTTTTCATTCCGGGATTGGGTTAGTTGTGCTTTTAGATAGATTTCGTTCTTTAAATCTTTTGTTAGCCTCAAGAAGAGTGTAAGGCTACAAGCCATAGACACAAGAATTGAAAAAATATTGCGTGAATCTAGTGGCGTCACTATTGTTGGTGACGGTGTCACCTGGTGCGGTCCGTACATTACACACCTTCTATAGGAACGCCACTTCGTGCATCACTTGTAGTACCCCAATATCTTACAAAAACAACTGAAGAAGATGAAGTAAGAACTAGCTAAATTAGAACGCGATTAGCTCTATACAAAATAGTGTGGTGGTTCGGTGGCTGGGGTGGTAAAGCATTTGTCCTCCAAATCGAAAGGTTTTGATTTGAATCCCGGGGAAGCCTTTTGGATTTTCTAGGGCGTCTCTGAATGCTCCCAACTCTAATGGGTACCTGATATTTGTTAGAGAGATAAATGTCACATGACACTCCTTAACCGTCGGCCTTAGAAACAGATGACGATGCAGCATCTGACATATAGATTGCAAGGACTAAAATAGGTGCTTGTAATAAATAGCACTACAGATAGGTTAATAATTTATTTAAACGTTCTTATCAGGGTATGGCTTTAAACTAGTCTACAAACACATGCTAGTTGTTAAGTTGAAGGTCATGTTTATGTAAATAGTTTTCTCAGAAAGTGGCTTTAAATGTGAATCGTAAAATGTAGGGTACAGCTGGTACTAGTGATATATGTGGATATAAGTTGACATAATTTATTATATATGTGTGTGTGTGTGTGTGTGTGTGTGTATGTGTGTGTGTGTGTGTGTGTGTGTGTGTGCGTGAAGAAGAAGAAGAGAGACCCATCTAGTACTTTATAGTGTTCACAATTAATGTTGTTGCTTGTAAATAGTTAAATAATGTGGTTACCGCAATACTAAGAACTACAATTTAAGGTGGACAACCGTTTTAGTTATAAATTAAAATGATTTTTATAAAAGCAGACAATTTAGCAATAACGTATATAAATAATAAAATGCCTAATTTAAACAATAATAAAATGCCTAATATAAACAATCATTTTATAACTCTATTTAATGATATAGATGCGTTGTGTCAAATGATTATTGCATCATTTACATTTTTTTTAAAGTAACTAGATATGAGTAGATTGGCACAAAGTATAAATCATGTCAACATGTCCCATTTTTAATTAACCTCTTGCTATGTTTCTCGAGTCATATCTCAAATCTGTGAGCACTCTAGCTTTCTAGTTGCTCAATTCAGGAACCAGCACCAGCTTTCACAAGACGGGCTAAGATTTAAACAATGGAAGAAATCTCATCAATTCTCTAATATTGTTTCTTTTAAATCATTAATTAATGTCGTATAATTTTAGTTAATTTATTTTATTATAAGTATGTATTATAAAATGTAAAAAGTTTTGGAATTTTAAAAAATACAGAGGCAGACAGCACAAAAAGAGGCAAAGAAAAGAGGCCTTGAACCCCAAGTATTCCCATGATGAAAAAGCTTAGGGAAAAGCACATATACTGAAGTTTCCTCACACACAAAAAAGTTGCTCAATGCAGTATCATCTGAAAGCCTATAATAAAATATGTCGAATTTGTTTCTTCAATCAAACTTTAATGACAATGTTAGTCGAATTTGTTTCTTCAATCAAACTTTAATGACAATGTTAGTCGAATTTGTTTCTTCAATCAAACTTTAATGACAATGTTAGTCGAATTTGTTTCTTCAATCAAACTTTAATGACAATGTTAGTCGAATTTGTTTCTTCAATCAAACTTTAATGAAAATGTTAGTCGAATTTGTTTCTTCAATCAAACTTTAATGACAATGTTAGTCGAATTTGTTTCTTCAATCAAACTTTAATGACAAAGTTAGTCGAATTTGTTTCTTCAATCAAACTTTAATGACAAAGTTAGTCGAATTTGTTTCTTCAATCAAACTTTAATGACAAAGTTAGTCGAATTTGTTTCTTCAATCAAACTTTAATGACAAAGTTAGTCGAATTTGTTTCTTCAATCAAACTTTAATGACAAAGTTAGTCGAATTTGTTTCTTCAATCAAACTTTAATGACAATGTTAGTCGAATTTGCTTCTTCAATCAAACTTTAATGACAATGTTAGTCGAATTTGTTTCTTCAATCAAACTTTAATGACAAAGTTAGTCGAATTTGTTTCTTCAATCAAACTTTAATGACAATCAGAGTGTCATTATAAAACTAGCTCACGATGTTTAAGTCACCAAACGCCAGGAACTATTCACGTCCATATCAAAGTAGGTCATTCGCTTCAAAAGAATGTTGTTATGGGAAGCACATGCACAGATGTATCTGAACCTGCCAGTCACCAACGCACACACACACACACACACACACACAGCGGCGCCACTAGGGGAGTTCGGTGGATGAGGATCACACCGGGTGTGGTATTAAGTTTCTAAATCGGCCCTGTCATTTATCCCAAAATACGGCTCACACCCATGGGTGTAGCTAGTTGTGAGGTACTAAGTTTCTAAATCGGCCCTGTCATTTATCCCAAAATACGGCTCACACACAGGGGCGTAGCTAGGAATTCGCCATCATCTGAGGCCCGCGTGGCTTGACCTCTTTTGGGGGCCTTACATTTTGCGTAATATTTAATATTTAAATTAAAATACACTCATTTGGAGCCCCCCTCTGATGGGGGCCCGGGCGATTTTCAAATTCTCCCTCTTCCTACCCCCACCCTAGCTACGCCACTGCTCACACCAGAGGCGTAGCTAGTCACGTGCAGGTGATCGGTATCAAACTTTCCTCAAATTTCTATTTAGATCTTATTCCCCGGTTGTTCAGTTAAAAAAAAAAAACAAAATAAAATATTCTAGCCTGAACTACATTGTAGATCTGCCTGAAGACATCACAGATTAAGAATATAATTTGTCCCTCGAGGATCTGAAACACTTTTTGGTTCTTCCGTCAAGTCCAAAAAAGGCGAGAAGGTTTGAAGAAATTGTAGGTAGGCCAATCGCTGGTGGAAAAAAATCAAAGTTTATTAGACCAAGAACTCTGCACTCTATCCAGAAGAAATGAAGAAAATAATTGTAGATAAAATAAATGAGAAATGGACGAGCTCCCATCCAAATCACAAGAAAGATGACGCTTACTATAAGCTATCCCGACAAGACCAACGTCTAATCTTTCGACTCAGGACCGGACACAACAGAATGCGACAACACATGTTCCGGAAGCTCAAAATTGGAACCAGTGAAATCTGCCCATGTGGAGTATCACCAGAGAATGCCGACCACGTCCTCCAAAACTGCTCTCTCTACCAAGAGGCCCGTATAAGACATTGGCCCCAAATCACCCCAATAGAAAGAAAACTATATGGAGAGCTCCCTGATTTGGAAACCACTGCGCAGTTCATCTCATGTATTGGTCTAGTCATATGAACACTCCAACATAACAATGAGAACGATGAAGAAGAAGAAGAAGAAGACCAAGAACTACATCTGCATTGAAATCCAAAGACGAGTTTAATTAGTGGAGGAAGTTATGACCAAAGATTGAAAACCAAGAGAATGCAGAGATCACACTCAGTCATCATTTGCTTAGAGGGTACTTGAAGTTTACGAGCAGGAAACAGTGTCGACAGCAAAGCTCAAGATTTAATTAAACTAGAAGGGGGGGGGGGGGAGTGGACAGACTCTAGAACTAAGAAGAGAATCTTGGAAAGCATTCTTTTTTCTCTAAAAGCAGAATCTGACATTCTGGCAGAATTTTAATTTTCTCACCACCCATGGGGTTTAGAAGTAGACTGTCAAGGATTGTCAAGTCTAGACTGAGCATTTAAACTAAAAGCAAGTATAATTTAAAGACATTTTAAAATACTAGTTGGATAGGATGCCACTGAAGCCAGTATTACCTTTCTCAAAAGCCTGCGCTCAGATTTAGGTATGAGTGCAGAACCGCAAGATGCCAGGCCAAAGAGATGTGGGCCTACATTCTATCTGACACACAAGAAAGATCTTCTTATGAAAATATATTTTTTTTTTAGGCCGGATCGTTCATGAAATAATCACCCGATTAAAAAAATACAACTTTATAATGTGGTAGTTACATATAAATTTATGTTGCATTCCCAACTATTGAATTGAAATCAATCTCGAATGGGCTCCTATGGACATGTATAAAAACGAATTTCGCCAGGAACAAAATTTAAAATGGTTTGTCAGTTTCCTCAGTAGCCCCCGAACGTCGGAAACAAGAACCTGCTAAGCCCTTGTGTCCTATAAGAAATCAAAATCGGTTAGAAGATTAAGTTCCAAACATCGTCATTTTGTCTGACAAAGAGAGGTAAGTGTAACTACATGCGAACGAAGTTTCTTTAAGACTAATATTGAACAAGAAATACTGGGGACCAACGATGACACATTTACGACTCATTAGTTTGGTAATGTCGTCCTTTGCACAAGAGTTGCTCAAAAAAAAAAAGATCTCGCTAATGATTGTTGATACTTTTTGCTAACAAAAGAGTACATAAGATTTATTTGTAATATATTTTTGGTCTAATTTTATTATCATTTTTCGCATTACAAATACTATAACAATAAATACACGATATTTTTAAAAAATAATTTTTTTTTTTTTTTTTTTTTTTTTTGCTGATTTTTTTTTTTTTTTGATTTAATTTTGGAGGACATTATAAGGAGCTGACGAACCGGGCATCATGAGCCCTAGCTACGCCACTGGCTCACACATTTGGGTTATATAATGGGCATTCATTAGTACCTATACTCAAACTATGATTGTTAAATTTAATAATATATCGAAAACTGAACGCATGCATGCTTTGATGGACACACCGTAATGCTGTTCAACTAGTAGGTAGGCTGTTTAATGTTAGGCACTTACTAAGCAAAGAAGACGGACTTTGATTTGCGACATTTAGTGACACAACAGTTAGTGACCAAGGATGGAAGAATGAATAAGACCGTTAACTAGTTTGCCTATTCCTAAAGCCGGCCAACAGATCTACTGACAAACTTCCATGCTAAATTCAGATTTAAGTAGATTTTAGTCAGAGTTCTTACATATTGTAAGAAAAAATGGTAATGTCGACGCCGAGATTGTTATCTTTCCATGTTTCTTTAAGTACAACGTTTCGTTTCATGGAAATGTACATTGATAATAAATTTAGCCTTAGCTGACAGAATAGAGCAATTGGTTGCATGCGCCTCAGAACGAGACAGCTGGAGGTCACTCACAAAGGTCGCGGGATACACATTTAAGACCAAAAGAAAATCCGCTGCCGAGGACAGACGCAGACGGGGAAAAGAAAATCTTAATCGATCATCGGCGGACAATGGTTATGCTAGTCCTAGGGGTGGCAAAATATATAGGTCACAGCTGATGCTGCGTAGCGACGGGAAATACTGCACTCCTCATTAATCTTCGGACTCGAAAACAAGCCTTATTACTAATGAGTTAAGACAAAAACACAGAAAAATACAGAAAGCACTAGATCACAAATTGACGTGATGAAGGCCACAGCTTCTATTTTTATTCGACACATGTAAAGTACACAATAGGATCTATCTATAAATATGTGCGTGTGTAAGAAGAAGCGAAATTCCACACTGGGACGGTCGGAGCTAAGAGAACAAAATGAGAGGCTTGTTTCTTATCGCACTGACCCTCATAGGTGAGTTGGTTTAAAGTATAGATACGTAAGATAAAGAGTTAGACTTGTTGTTCTTGGTCAGTGATGTCCGAACTACGGTCCTCGGGCCATATCCGGTCAGTGTCTCGTTGATATCCGGTCCCTCGAAGTCGCAGAGGAGGATCTGTTCCATTGGAATTAAGAATTATATTATTTTTTTTATTTCTTTGGATTTTTTAAAATATTTTTTTTTATATAATTGTTTTATTTATTTATTTGCCGCCCATAACACAGGTATACAAAATAAATGTGGCCCTTTCTCTAGACCGAAAAATGTTAAGCGGCACTGTTAAAGCGTAGTCAGGCGCTTATAACCACTTCAAGCAATAACAATTTATATAACTATTATTGTTTAGTCAGACATTGATCGTGGCTTTTTTCCCCACCTCTGGCAATACAATTGTACATACCTAGTATTGGTAAGGCACACATCGATGATGCTTTTTTAAAACTTTAATTCTGTCCTAATCACCTTAAAAGCTATATCCCAAAAATTTGAATTGAATTTTGTGTATAAGATCAGGCTAATTCGAGATTTTGATACACCGCCAAAAAAAAAAAATGATATCTATAAATAGCTAGCTTTTTTTGTGTATCATGTCACGATTTTTTGTTTTCCGTGAAAGGGTTCAAATAAAATTATAAATATATAGACTTGTGTACATGGCTACTCCACGTGTGTAGAGTCGTGATTAGGTTGTATTTAAGCAGTACGTACTAGCTAAGAAGTACTAATTAAGTCCAACATTAGCAGACATGAAGTTTGTTACGCCATATAAAGATAAGAAATGCACTTCTATAACTATCCAGCTATGCCTGCTCGGTATATGGAAACTACGGATGATATAAAACTACGCATAAAAATACAACACTAGTAGGCCTATATAGCTCCTCCTTCGTGGCCGAAGATGGGCAGATTTATCCTTTCCTGTATACTCCAATCCTCGCTTTAAAAAGCAGGTCGTATACGTGGCATGAGTGGTTTAGGTCAGTTGCCGATAGGCCTGCTTCTTCTCTCAGCTTTTTGTAGGTTCGGCGCTCTTTCGCCCTGGCCACTCTTCCTGCTTCAAATCTTGAGACTCCGAGACTCACAGCTTCACGCCATGAGGAGCGATCGAGAGCTAGTGCTTCCCAGCCGTGAATGTCGATATCGCATTCCTTGAAGGAGCTCTCGAGAGTGTCTTTGTAGCGCTTGTACTACGGCTTCATAAGCAACATGATGTAGAGAAATCATTGATGCTTCTCAAATATTAATCCATACGGAAAATGTATGACATGCTTTCTGAAGACATACATCAATTCTCAATCAGGACTTCAGAGAAACTAACTTACTAAAGTCTTCCCATCATTCCAGTACATTAGCATATCTCACAGTGTCTTCTTTAGTTATCTTTTAAAAGAGATATGATACTTTTTTTGCACTTCAGAATCAAGTTTTCAAAGCTCTTCCGTTAAAAACACAAACTAATTTCACTCTGGTGGATGCGGACTTTTGCTCTATGACTTGCAACTTATTTAAAATGGCCGACTAAACAAATGGTAACCAAGGAGATAAGAAACTAAAATCAGCTGATACGCAATGAGATAAAGTTGAAATTAGAACAATTTTTTTTTTAAGTTGGCAACTTGAAGTTCAAGGTAGTGACCTTGACATTGGTTAGCTTATCCTGAAAATCTCAAATAATTATATTAAAAAATTGAACTGCTTAAGAGCAGTGGCGTAGTTAGGTTGGGGGGGGGGGGGGGAGAGAATTTGAAAATCCCCCTGGGCCCTCACTAGAGGGGGGGGGGCTCCCTATGAGTGTTCGAAATTTATTTTACATAGAATATTAAATATTACGCAAAATGCAGAGGCCCCCAAATAGGCCAAGCCTCCCGGCTCCCAAATGATGGCAAATTCTTAGCTACACCACTGGCTTAAAGTTTTAAAATGATTGACAAAATACATTAAAAAATGAAGATAATTACGTTCTAGTCATCCCCCTTGAAAGAGGGCAAGAACAGTTGGGGCCTCAAATGCGTATACCAGTCGGACAGAATCTCCTTAAAGATTATCTTAATTTTAGAAGATATCTAATTTTTAACTGTGACAATTCATGCCCCAGACTCAATTAGATTTAAAGTTGTATTAACTCTTTCAGTGCGAGGGTTACTCTCAGTAAGCAACCTCGCTAGCGCTGCTGGTGGAAATCTTTTTTTCTTTTAAAATAAAATCAAATATGTTTAATTATAATATAAAATAAATAAAAAAAAGGTTACGTTCGTTTTAGTAACCATAACCACACTGCAGAGGAAAACTAGATCAAAATAATTCGCACGGAAAGAGTTAATCTACATTTACAACAAAATACCAAAATGTGTAATAAACACTTCAAAAGAAACCTGACAATTAAATATCTATATATTAATTTGTATATACATTTAAGGTATTCATTGGGGATCTTCTCTGGGAAACGAGTTAGAGGCTCCGGAACGTGGCAAAAGAAACGCTCACCAGCTGTGTACCCTCATTTTTAGATACACGAGGAGGGGCTGCCTGGCCTACTCAGCTTATGGATGCTTCTGTGGACTGAGAAGCTGGGGCAGTGACCCAGTGGATGGGTCGGACAGGTAGGCTTAGCAATGCTGGAATGCTTGTAACAGGTGACTGAGTGTTAAAGCGCTATACTTCCTAACCGAGGATTCCGGGTTCGAATCCAGGTGAAGACTGGGATTTTTAATTTCGGGATCATTTGGGCGCCTCTGAGTCTACCCAGCTCTAATAAGTAACTGACATTAGTTGGTGAAAAGTAAAGGTCGTCTGTCGTTGTGTCTGGCCAAATGACAGCAGTAAAACCGTGGGCTACAGAAACAGATGACCTTTACATCATCTGCCCCATAGATAGCAGTCTTTTTTTTTATAACGGGTAAAGATGGACATTCAGTGTAATAATGGGAAGCGTGGTCGAGAGGCTAAGTACGCTTGAACTTGGCTTGGCTTGGCTACCTAATACACCCGACACCCGACTCGGGAAGGGTTGCTTTTTACTAAGCACCTAAAGGCAGCACGAAAAACCACACTGGTCCACAAATGAGATTGGACCAAAGCGCTCTGAGCATGCTATAAGCTTGAAAGTAGCGCTATATAAAAGCTATAATAATAATAAAAAACCCGATCCTTATACTTTTAGTCACTAATAAATATCCATCTCGCTGGCTCTGCATTCCATGGAGAGTCCTGGCTTACTCTAACACATCATTCCATTCAGATCTCTCTTAAGCCTTTTATCTCCATATTTGAATTCCACACTACTACGTCAGGGATATCCACCATTTTGAATGGGGAGGTGTGGGGGGCTGTCACAACTTGATGTATTGATGTTTGATCACTTAAATACATTTATAGGTCGCACGAGAAAATCTCTGAGCCCTTAGAGAGAGAAAGTGAAATGTAGAAGAGTTATGACTTGGGCTCATTACAGAGCGTTGTTGACGGTCGTTGACTTGTAGCACCAAACTGCTGGTAGACAACTAAACCGCTGTAGGCGTATTATATTTTAACTTGTAAAACTTGAAATACCTTCTTTGTGAACTAAACTAAATGTAACTCTTTACAATATAAACAAATCTAACAGAGAAGAACTGAAATAAAGGTAGTAGACTTTAGTAATAATCTATCAAATAGTCATTTCGAACAAAAATCTAACTCACTGTAAAAACACGTCTTTTCACTCTGGCAATCTGGTGTCGTCTGGTCTCCCCAAGACAGCATACGACAGTGCCGCTTATCTTGCATCAATCATAATGCAAAGCCACAAGAGCTAACTTCTTCTCACCGTCACCATAGAAACACACACACACACTCCATAACACGTGGTAAACGTCTGTATGTTCCTTGGATTTATTGGACTTCATATTATTTCACTATTGAGGAGATTGAAAATCATTCATATTGTAAGGATGACAATTATATCTTAATCCTACTGTAAAAAAAAATTTTTGTGAAAATGTTTGACATATTTCGGATCTTTCTTCAGAGTTGAAGATATGTTACTTCCTAGTCCAAGCCTCCCGCAGGAAGACGGGGGAATGGCAGCGGACAGGGTATGGACTCAGGACAATCGAGAAGTCCGAACGACAGTCCAGCGCAAATACCGCACTACCAGGCAGCCTAGCTGCTTATGGCTAAAATGGTTTCTATTATGTGTTAATCATTTTATACAGTAAACATTGTCTGCTGGCGTGGGCTTTACGTAGTGCATTTTAATTTTTGTCGTGGCCGTGTTTATTAAGTAGAACTCTAAATAGAACACCCACTGTTGGTTTCAAGCAGTCAGAACAAGACGCCTCCACGATCACATGACCAAGATATCATGTAACTGGGACGCATCCATTTCTGATACATTTGTCAAGGGCTGCGTCGCCGAAAAAACAAATCGTTGGATCTATGGAAGTGATCCTCTGCAGATTCATTGCGCACTGTGAGCAAACGTTTTGTAGGGCCGGATAGTACCGGGTCACGGGTCAGATAAGACCCGCGGTCCGTAGTTTGGGTATTCCTGCTCTACATCATTAAGTCATACTATTCATGGTCTGCTTTTGAGACGTCAGTGAGGTCTGTTGCTTGGGAATCCCTGCTCTACATCATTAAGTCATGCTATTTGTGGTCCGCCGTTAGGACGTCAGTGTTGTCTTTAGTTTAGGAATCCCTGCTCTACACAAAGTCATGCTATTCGTATCCGTTGGTAGGACGAACTTTTTGTCTTTGCTGGTATATTATTTTTAATCCTCTATTTTCATAATTCAACGTCTTCTGTTCTTAAGATAGTGGAGTATTGCAGATAAATGTGTTTGTTATACATATCTGTTTAAGTATATTGTTGGCAATTTTTGGTCATAAAGCGACAAAGGCTAATCTCACGTAAAGCCTTTTTCTTGTGGCCTTATAGATCCCTATTTTGGAAGGGCGAGTGCCCTCCCTTCTCTTTACACAACATATAAGAGAAGTCTGTGTTGTTGTTTTTTTGCTCTGTTATTTTTGTCTGTTATTGTTTTGTGCACTAGTAAAATGTTTGGAGAATATTTACTGTGTATTTGTGTATGTCGAATTTGAAAACATTATAACATTATTGGAGCTACATGGTACCAAAACAGAACAGATGACTATTTGAAAGTGTTTTATGCGCTGACTCAATGTTCAATGTGCAGTTCATGAGCTGAGGATGTTCATCTTTTTTTTTACAAGTAGAAGAGGAGCGTGATGGTTGAGTGGTGAAGCGCTTGTGTTCCCAACCGAGAGTTCGAATCCTGGGGACTGGGATTTTGAACTTTTTGATTTTCAAGACGCCTATGAGTCTAGACAACTCTGGTGCATGGCATGCGCTGGGAAGGTAAAGACGTTTGGTCGTTGTGCTGGCCACGGCGCCCTCGTTAACCGTTTGACAATGAGGCAGATGAGCTTTACATCGTCTGCCACATGGATCACAGGATCTCCAAGGATTAAGGCTAATTTTTGTTTTTGAAAACTAATGATCAGTTTTTGAAGGACGAATCCCAAAAACGTAGGGGTCATTGTCGAAGGCAATGTCTTCATCTTGCAATAGACAAGTCAGACAATCCGTAATAAAATAACAACTTTATATTTATATTGCACATGTTATTTACACCATGGAAGTTGTTGTTATACAATGTTCTTTTATCCACAATATTTGTGTTTATTTTTTGGTGAAGCTGCTGTAAACAACACGATAGATGCTTCGGAAACCTCGGAGTTCGTAACGTTCCGCTGGTGACCTACAGTTACGATTGCAATGGACCAGCGTCTTGTTACTGTACCAGTAAGTTACAACATGATGTATGATTGTTTGTACTCTATACTCATATCACTGAATATGTTTCTATGTGTGTGTCTGTTTGCAGATGTTTCATTGTGTCTATGTGTGACATGCCACAGTTTTAACTCTTCGCTATGGCGTTGTATAATAAAGAAAAAAAATCATTAAGTAGGTCAAAGGTTAAATACTATATCCACATTTAGTATGGTAGGGTGGAGGGGTGGATCTTCTCTGCAACGAAACCTAATGGAGTAAGCTATAGACCATAATCCTTTGTGAACGAAGATAAGCACTACAGTAGAACGTCGAGTATCCGGATTAATTGGGACTGGCTCAGTTCGGATAATCGATCGTCTGGATAACCGAATGCGGAATATTATGAACAGTTCATTTCACCAATACGTAATCATACAATTCAAGCAAAATACACTGGGGGAAAAGCTTTATACGTAGTAGCTTACCAATACAACTTACATACCGTACCGTACTATATAAAAAAAATATAAGGGAATTTGAATATTTGACGTTTCTGAATACTGACGTCTGGGTAAACGACTTTCTATTTTATTTGTATTCTATGTAGGCAGAGCCATTATTTGGGGGCCCGGGGCTTTGACCTCTCTGGGGGCCCCTGTATTTTGCTTAATATTTAATGTTAAAAAAAAAACACTAATTTTGCCCCCCCCCTTTTGAAGTGTAGGTCCGGGGTGATTTTCAAATTCTCCCCTCCTTCCCCCCACCCTAGTTACGCCTCTGAGGCAGAGATGATCACAATCTCATTATCTAGGTACGCAAAGATTGCTGTAGAATTCATTCGGGTAATAACTGCATTAGGGTTAATCCATCTAGGAGAAAACATATCCGAGGGAGGGGTGGTGGTGGTAGGTGGTGACATTATCTAAAGAGTAAAGAGTTATCCATATATTTACTTAGCAAGTAGTTTGAAATTCTAATTTATTTATTTCTAATGTCAATTTCACCCCCAGATGAAGACAGGTCCTCAGTTAAGTATAAATCGTGTCTGTGTGACATTGAGCTGGCGTCGTGTCTAAAGCGGAACAAAGACTCGTACAACAGAAGGTATTTCTGGTATAGACGAAGTAACTGCGAGTGAGCATCCAATCGCCAAGAAGCAACAAATGGTTTAGAACGTAACCACATAATATATATGAAACAACTGTCTGACATCTAGACCTAATAAAAGTGATTTGTGTGTAGCGATGTTGGTGTGTTACTTTTGTGTATGTGTCTCATTTTCTCTGTAATTCCAAACTATATCCAACTTAAGTCTTGCATGAAGCAATGCTCGATGAATTGATAAATTAAGAACACAAATTATATAATTTTAATTAAACAAGTTCAGTGTTGACTTAACTTTCGCGTGGGATACATTCCCCGTGTTATGAAGTGTGTTTGTGTGTTTGTGTGTTTCTATGGTGACAGTGAGAACTTAGGGAGTGGATGGTGGCTATGCATTTTGAAGGATGCAAAATAAGCAGTATTGTCGCAAGTTGTCTTGGGTACGCCAGACGACTCCAGATGCCAAGGAAAAAGATGTGTTTTTGTAGTAAGCTAGATTTTGTTCAAAATATAAGTTTATTTCATTTCATCTCAAGTTAAATTTGTCTATATTTGTCTATATTGTAATAAAAGTTCTATTTACTTTTATTCAAAGAGACGTCATTCAAGATAGTTCAGTTTTCTAAGTTCAGATATATTACGCCTCTAGCAGTTTAGTTGTCTACCAGCAGTTCGGTGCTACAAGTCAAGTGAGCATCCATGTAGATGTGATACATCAGTGTGTCTGGCTTATGTATATTTATTATAGCTTTTATATAGCGCTACTTTCAAGCTTTTAGCATGCTCCGAGCGCTATGGTCCAATCTCATTTGTGGAACAGTGGGGGGAAGGGGGGGAATCTGGGAGAAGGTAAACACAGTAAACACGACTCTGCTCGAGTCGGGTGTCGAACCTCGAGAGCCCTTCATAGGTAGCCAAGCCAAGTGTAAATAGCCACGCTTTCCACTTTTTGTTTTGCTCATTTTATTTTTCATTTCAGCACCCAGAAATTCACATGTCTGCAAAGTTGAGACGGACTTTTTAATTTTATATACGTACAGTTAACACTAGGTTTGGATATAAACAGTATCGCAGGACATTCCCTGACACTTTAAACCCCTGAATTGTTATTTCTCTTTCTTTTAACCTTTAACAGCTGTCTCTTTTAGAACACTTCTTTAATGTTTAGTCATGTTTATATATAAGTGTCAAAAACACTAAACCATAATCTTCAAATACAAAAACAAAATCTAATAAAATACTCTGAAAGACACAAAGATAAAGGCACATTCCTCGTCCCATATGCTAGGACAAATTTGTACAAATACTCCTTCTTCCCTAGTGCTATTAGAGCATGGAATGGGTTGCCTGAGCTAGCCAGGAAAACCAGTGACTTGGCAGAATTTAAGTCATTGGTTAACATGCATGACTAGATGCATGACGCGTAGGACGTAATCATCTTCATTTTTTTTTTTTGAAGTAACGCCTGTATTTTATAAGATAAGATGAGTACTGTTAAAGTATAACAAGAATTAATAAGTGATGTTGTAAACCAGTTCTTCCTGACTTAATATATTTTCCACTTGTGTACTAGTGTGATTTTCACAGACAGGTCTCTGCTATCTGATAGACACTGCAAGATTAACGAGCCATCAAATTCTGTCAAAACTTTGATTATGTATTATTAGATATTTTTAAATGTCTAGGTAGATTAAGTATACGTTTAATTACAATGTGTGTGTGTATCAAAGAATAGTTATGCTTTATTTTTGTTTTATAATTATACTAGTCCCGAAGTTCAGCCAACAGACATACCATACACACTCGGTTGTACATAAATTAATAAACAATGTGTATGGTGATTTAAAATAAAAATAAATTTAATACAACGATATTTATACAATGATATTGAAATTAATGACGTGAATGATAAGTAATCAGAAATAAATATAAAGATAAAAAGTCATAAATATATTCATAATAATTACTTAAATAATATTCATACATTAATCGCCTTGCTAAGATGTTACATCACAACGATGAAAAGTCACTGACAAGGACTTCAACAACTGCAACAAATCCCTAATTCGTAACAAAGATTCGCCTCATCAGCATATACTGAATACACTGTTAACATCAATTTTGGTAGCAGCATACAAGGACTGTCATTAACTTCGGACCAACAAGACTGACAAAAATGCCGACCACTATGTCCAGGGTAATACTAGAACCCACAGTATCGATATGTAACGCCAACACAGAAACCCTATAGAAATAAATAACAGAGACTCTAATGCCTAATCTGAAACTACAAATACGAACGAATCCGTATAAAAAAAAATAGCATTACAATATAGAATAACACTCACCCTAAACAGGGGTCAAATGGTCCAATCAAGAACAGACCCAAGGTAATATTGCTTAGGTTGGTCAAAGGAAAAAAAAATTTTTTTGACCTCAAAAAGTACAGTTTCATAGTAGTTTGTTTTCTTACGTAACAAATCTTCATACCCTGTCCCTTTTTTCCCCCATTGTAACAAATCGTAACAAATTTGTATACCGCCAACTGCACCCTTAGTCGTTACATAAAATCGGAAATGTCCCCAACGTACTTAAATGTTAACCTTTAATTAAGACCTTGTATTAAATAACTGAAATATATTATAACATAACATTATATCTCGTCAGCCCCACTGGAGTAGGTGCTGCCTACTGTAAGACTCCATAGTTCCTTATCCTTGGCCATCCGTTCCACCCTGTTCCAGGCGTAACCCAACGAGGTGTCCGCCACTAGTTCAGCTTAGTTGTTTCCTTTCGGCTTCGGCGCCTTCTACTTTCCAAACAAAGAGTTATCTTTCTTTTGTGGACTTTCTGTGGCGATTTTCCAACATGTATTTACTAGTGGCAGGCCCTACTACTTTTTACTCACTTGGGAAAGGCAGGCTGATGTCTTTTGACCTCATTGGTGGAGCTCAAGATAGTATAGTCTAAGGAAGCTATTTTTTAAAATTTCATTATGAAAACAACTTTAACAAGCGAAATATAAAAATATTGAAACAAGAAAATCATATCCAAGGGAATAAACTCCGCACTTGCAACCATATCAATAATGTAGAAGTTACCTCCCGTGTGGAATCTCAAAATAATTATCAATAATTAATTGACTAATTGCTTAATTTTTTAATTGTTTCATGTTCTGTAAGGTACAATATAAGATAAGATAAGATGAAGTTCAAGCGTACTTAGCCTCTCGACCACGCTTGCCACTATCTAAATAGAAACTGTTATTAGCAACAAGATCTACCTTAGACTTACCGCATGATGCTGGGAGGTAAATCAAAACCCGTTCAAAAGATGTTAAAACTATTCTTAGCTTCTTTTAAAATAGAGTCAATGTAGATATGAAATGTGTGTCTCCGAATCTTATAATTTTAGTTAAACACACAAATCGTGAAATTCGTGGCCATCTTATCTTATAAGATCTACAGATATAGATTTTAAAAAATGTCCATGTCTTCCTTGAATCGTGATTGTTAATTCGAGACTTAAACATTGTTTCTCCAGGATGATTCAGGCAACTGGCTTGGAGCTATATTCTATTGATACTAAGAAACAATGAGCAATTATATGAATTTTTCCCAGCATATAAAATAATAATAATATTAAAATACACACATTTTTGTCCTAAATCTTATGTTATGAAAGTGTTCTAAGAAAGTTTATTTGTGGCCTAAAAAAGAATTTAAAAAAAATATGTTGCCAAATTTGTGTTGTCATCATGTGAAACAAAGTGTTATTCGTAAACGGAAACTTAAGAGATAAAACTTAGAATATAAAATTTTTAAAAGCGTAGAAACACAGGTTTGAACGACTTCATTGGTTCTTGTATATCTTTAATCAGAGTACAAGTGTTTCTTGTTCCCTAGTGCCATAATGACATACTATACAAATGGGTTCAAATATCAATATGGAGCTTATATTATATAGATATTTAACTAATTTTGATTTTAAAAAAAACTATGATTTCTCCATAAAAATAGGACCGTCCCCCCCCCCACACACACACTCATGGGGCTAGAGTGAGGAGGGCAGTAGAGGTAGTCACCTCCCACCTCACCGAATCGGCCAGGATACCAGAAGGGTAGCGACAAAACATGAAAATGATATTGTAATTTAACTAATTTCGTTCACAAACTATGATTTCTCTATAAAATTAGGACCGCACCCCCCACTCCAAGGGTTTGGGTGGGTAGGGCAGTAGATGTGTTTGCACCCCCAGCATTTGGCTAACAGAGGAACGACATATTGTGAGTGCTGGTAATAGTACCGATAGCAAGTTTTAATCATGTAGATATTCAATTGATTCTGTTAACAAGCTAAGGTTTCCACCAATAAATTGGACCGCCCCCCACTCGAAAGTTTATGGTGGTGGGGGTGGGGGCGGGATTGATGCTATGGCCACCTTCCCATCCCACAAAATCGGCCAACATACTAGAGGGGGGGGTGAAATAATCTAAAAATGGGTTGAAATATAAATAATTAGTATATTATACTAACATACTAATACATTCGTATACAAATTGTGTGATTTCTTTACTAAAATTCGTTTGGCCGCCCTTCGGGTGGAGGGGCAGCCGAGGGAGGGGTGATCGCCACTACCGCACCCCCTGGATCCGCCAGTGTTGTGTCCTGGGGTTGAGAAGACGGATGCAAAGTATTTATTTAGAATGTTAGCTTTAGTTTCATTATCATTATGAGTTATCTTCTCCCTTTCATTGATTTACTCCTGTTTCCATTTTTTTCTTAGATTTAATGTATGGCTATAGATATATATTATTTTTCTTAGATATTTACTTTGTTTATGCATTCACTCTGCAGCTATCTGCTTAATTTTTGGGTTATGTGTTGTAATTGTAAGATGCTTTTTATTGACAAGTTCAGCCTTAGTTTCCTTAAGTTTTTAAAAATACTTTTTTTCTTCTATCTGCTCAGTATCTAACTTTTTTTTTCCTAAACTTTATTTTGTTCGATGTTCAATGTATGTCCCGAAGCCTTGGTAAGAGCTCTTTTTTTTTTTCAGAGGTCACCTGTTGCCGGCTACCTTTCTCTATGCCATTGAGGTCAAAAGGGAGCTTGAGTTGATCTTAACACCGATTACGAGAGCAGTCCTCCTTTAACCAGCCTAATAAGTTCGCATTTGGTATGTGGCCGTCCCCCAATAGTACTTCTATATTGTCCTCACCAGCCTCCAGTAGAACATGTTTATTTGTTTATTTGTAATGCGGACCTGCCGGCGTATTACCAGAATTACATACGAAACTGTCGTGATACAAAGTGCTGCTCAAAATGTGATCTTAAATCTAGCAATTTTCTGTAGTTAGATAACTATGGCCTAGAAAATCGCTTGGGGTAAGCGTGCCTTATACGTACTGAAAAAAAAAGTTGTGTAAAAAAAAATTAGTTAATGTTAAGGTAAAAGGTGTGTGTCTGAGGTGCTACTTGGCAATGTCAACTTTAGTCAATTGTAAATCCAGAAACAATAACTACAATGACTTTATTTATTTTTTTATTACTATCTTTAATATAAACTTTTATAATGATACAAAAAATTTAAAAAAGCATTCAAGCAAGTTACAATTGATATAGCATAAGAATAAAAACATAAAGATATAAATATGTCATCAAAAATATTACGTCATTAAATACAGTTTGTCAAAAGAAAAAAAAAATATAAACCAAAAAAAAAGTTATTAAAGTTAGAAAACCCTGTACGTATAAATACTGCTGGTAGTGCGGTATGCGCGCTGGACTGTCGTTCAGACTTCTCCATGGTCCCGGGCTCATACTCGTCCCTCTGCCATCCCCCGCCCTCCAACGGGAGGCTCGGACTTGAAAGTAAACATGTAAAAAATTTTATAAAACATCTCGTTTGAAAAAAATTAATTTAAAAAAAATCAATTTTAAGCTCTGGATAAAATAAATTAAAACGTCAAAGCAAAAATCTTTTAAAAAAAGTATTTTAAAAAAGTTTCGTTTTGTCTGACTGCTCACATCCCTACGCCTTCAATTGTTTATAGTTCATCATATATGCTCAATTACTGCTATCGGCACTGCCAACTTTCGTTAAAAATTCTTCAAGGAACTAGGTTACAACGATGTAACCCAGAGTAACACAACTGATTTTTACTCTTTAGCACAACTCGATTCTCTCGCTGACTACCAAATATTGTCTCTGCCCAATTATAATGTATTGTATCTTATCTAATTCAAAAATATATAGAATATATGTATGTAATAGTTTGTATTTTCTTTAATTTAATTTTTTTTTCCTTTATAGTTTTTTTTTTTTTTTTACTATTCTAAAAGAAAAAAAAATGTATTTAATGATTTGATTTAAAATTTGATTTTAAAAAGATGAATTAGAATATAACATATTACATTATGATACCACGAATTCGGTATTATATAATAAATACTTACAAAAATAAAAAAAAATGCATAGAAAAGGTTTTGATAAAATGAAATTATAATTATTACAAGTGTCTAAATAAAGTATAAAACGACAATTTTACTAGTCGTTGCAGTTTTAAAAACAAAAAAAAACTACAAAAGCATGTATAACTCAATGTTACAAAAAGAAAAACGTAATTAAAAAATTAAACAAAAACTTTCTTTGCAAACCTGACTTCTCCGATGGGCTCAATCTAAAGGCTTGTTTAAAGTCTAGATCGAATCATTCTCATGTCAGTCTATCCTAGAAGTTTACCCTCACAGTTAATCCTATCAGTTATAAGTAGCTATTGTGAATGGAAATAAATGTTGCATTCCCTCAGCATTTATGCATTTAGAATTCTGTTTTTACAATACCTCTATTCAACTCGTGACTTCGTGGATACTTCTGGGCACTAGCGGATCCAGAACATTGAAGTGGGGGGGGGGCGATTTTTTTGCCAAACTCTATTCCTAATGGTTAGTAAACCCTAACCCTACGCATAAACGTGCGAAAAAAACACAAAAAGCAGTCATGTTAAGGCCTTTCTCTTAATAGCTCGGGGGTCTGGGGGAGCGCTGTAAGCCTCCCAAGTGGGATTCGGGGCAAAGCCCCGACGCCAAAAAAGTTTTCTTGCGTCTTTCACTGCATAAACGCATTCTCCTGACGTCTATAGCTAATTATTATTAGTGGAGTTCGTGGCGAAGCCCCGACGCCAAAAGCGTTTTCTGCATTTTTCACTGAAGAAACGCATTCTCCTGACATATACAGCCTTTCACTTGATAGCTTGTGGGTCTGGGGGAGCGCTGTAAGACTCCCAAGTGGGGTTCGGGGCAAAGCCCCGACGCCAAAAGAGTTTTCTTGCATTTTTCACTGAAGAAACATATTCCTGACATTTACAGCTCATTATTATCAGTAGGGTTCGGGGTGACGCCCCGACGCCAAAAGCGTTTTCTTGCATTATTCACTGCAGAAACGCATTCTCCTAACATCTACAGCTCATTATTATTCATCAGTGGGGTTTGAGGTGAAGTTATAAGCGTTTTCTTGCATTTTTCACTGCAGAAACGCATTCTCCTGACATCTATAGCTCATTATTCATCCTATTAAAAATGACCTTTTGAAAAATGTTTTATTTGAAAATTATTTTATTATGAATATATAGGCTCTTACCACATTGCAAATAAACGATTTGAAGATACCCCACATATTTGGATTAATGCTTTGAGGATCGCCGCCGAAAAAAAAATATTCGAAATATAATATTTAAAAAAGAAGCTCATTTGTAAGTGACATATTTTGTTGGATGAGATAGGCATGTTTGTAACTTTGTTTTGTTACAGAACTATAATTCAAAGTTCTAAACAAAAATTTTGGAAGTGGGAGGAGAAATTAAGATTCTACTCTAATTTTTTTTTTTTTTTTTTTTTGCACTTTTAGGATTCAAACATAAATTGTGAGCTATTGTCCCAAATTTATTTAACTAGAAAAATATCATATTGAGTAAAAGTGGGAAAAAGGCGACTAGGAAAAGAATACTTGGGTTCAGAACTCATCTCAATCGTTACTCTTATATTGAAAAATTTCGTATGAATCCTAAATTTTCCAAAGCAAAGTCTTTCTTAAAAATTTTTGTGAAATTACATAAACTACAAAAAGAAAAAGTAATGGTTTGTCCCATGGGCGGAAGGCGATTGCATGTATCGCCCCTCCCACCTGGTACAACTCTTTTTCATTTTATATTTACTAATGATAAAATTTGAGATTAGAGTGTGGTGCGACATAATATACAATGGGTTCACGTAGTATATATTATATACATATTCAACTAATTTTGTTCACAAACTATGATTTCTCCTTAAAAATAGGACCGCACCCCCCCCCCACTCAGAGGGCTAGAGTGGGAAGGGCAGTAGATGCAATCACTTCCCACCCTTACCCCACTGAATCGTCCAAGATATCAACCAGAAGGGGAGCGACATAATATAAATACTATATTTTAGTTGATCTAAATTGTTCACCAGCTATGATTTCCCCTAAAAGTAGGACCGCCCCCCACACACACACTCAAAGGGTTTAGGTGGGAAGGGCAGTAGAGATATTCGCCTCCCACCCCACCCACCCAATTGGCCAACAGGGGAACGACATAATATAAAGATTGGTTAAAACAGTGATGCCCAACCTAATCCGACCTGCGGGCCATTTTAATTTCCGACACTCGTGTCGCGGGTCACATAACCGCAACGGTACAAACACGAAATGAAATCGACCTGTAACAATTTGATTACAAAATTAAGGATCTAGCACTTACATTAATTAATGGGATATCTACAAGTTATCTTTTTTTACTTCGGAAAATAGCTTAAACTTAAAATGTAAGCAACAGTTAGCTAGCTGACGACTTTTTTTTTTTTGTCTCTTTTTGTTAAATTTTCCCATAAATCCTTCTATCTCTAAGCAGTAACTTAACTTTTTCTTATTAGCGGCTCAAACCAAGAATGCCTTCATATCTGTTTTATAATGCTACTTATATGTTGTTGTGTTTTTAAGCTACTTTCTTTACAAATCAAATATGTTGGCTTATGATCATGTTCCACTAAAAGTAAAAGCTTCGTTCAACTTTTCCTGGTAGATTCTACATTCAGAGTTCACTTGTATTTTCTTTCCATTTCATAAAAGTACCATTGTTAAATGTCATGGTAACAAATTCATCAGAGATAAAGTCAGGACCCTAATGTTCGTAAGATACTTTTTTCAACCTTTTTTTGTTTTTAAATGGGAGAAGGGATTTTCTACACTTTGTGCCGACGTTTCGGCGGGCCGGATAGAACCACGTCGCGGTCCGGATCTGGCCAGCGGGTCGTATTTTGGGCATCACTGGATTAAAACATCAATAACAAGTTTTAATCATATAGATATTTATTATATTCTGCTAGCGAGCTGTGATTTCTACAAATAATTTGGACCGCCCCCCCACTCGAAATTTATATGGGGAGGGGGGGGGCGGAAATGATGCCATCGCCCCCTCCCGACCCCACCAAATCGGCCAACACACTAGAGGGGGGAAGGGGAAAATAATCTAAAAATAGGTTAAAATATAAATAATTAGTATATTTTATTAACATAAGTAATAAATTCGTATACAAATTGTGTGAATTCTTTACTAAAATTCGTCCGCTCCCCCCCCCCCTTTCAAGGGGGGGGGGGTGATCGCCCCTACCGCACTCCCCCCCCCCCATCCCCCGGATCCGCCAGTGTTTCTGGGTGGCAAAAACCTTTTGGGTGGAACCTGGATACGAATCTCGAAAAACGTCTCTAACGATTTTCCCTAGAAATTTGGCAATTGATGTATATCGTTGGAAAAGAATTGCTAGCTCATTGACCACACTGAAAAAAACTCTAGATTGCCGTTATAATTTTTCAATTTTGAAAAACCTAGAGAACGAAAAAATATCTACCTTAAAGTTGTATAAAGGAAGCGTCTTTTTTTTTAAGTATCTTTAATGTGTTGTTTTTTTTTCTTGTTTTTTGTGATTCTTTGTAACAGCACTTTACTTTCTTTTTTTTTTTGTTCATTTTATTGTTCATCCTCCTATACACGAGACTTACACGAACACCTTACCAATGTATCCATTTATGGCGATAAAGTTTGTGTGATCAAGTGAATCATTGGAAATTTTATTTATTAAAGGATCAAGTCATTCAAAATGAGTAAACCTAAAGAAGGATGTAATCAAAAGGAGAACTCTGAAAAGCGATCTTTAGGATCATAAGTAAATTTACTTAAGTCTGACAAGAGATCTTTAGAATCAAAAGAACTAGTCAACAAATCAACCATATTACAGTTTTCCTCTCTTAGTCGAGTAACATGATCTGAAGTGGCAGAGGTTGGGCAGATTTCAGTTGCTTTAGAAGAAAAAGATTGTTCAGAATTTGAATTCGAGAATCTTGATTTATCGTCTTGACAAAAATTGCCAACGTCTTTGTTCACTTCATATTGGTCGGACATGTCTGTTATTCTGTCTGATTGAACGCTTGCCGAAGTACTTTCAAAATCTGCTGGGCTTTCTGAACTGTCGTCAACGTTGTTGTGAATAGGTTTTTCAATAACTTTTTTATTAACAGACGAATCACTAAGTTCTGAACTTGTACGTATAAACGTGGAAGATACAGTATTTTTAACGTTAGAACTGTCAGCATATACAGTAGAGCCATTAAAATACGAGAAGCTTTCAGAATCTGGAGATGTATCAATCTTTACGATATCGTCATATTCCACAGTCGTTATTTGAGTCCTAAGGTTAAGATCGTTTACTGAAGGATTTGAATTACAATCATCTTTTTTAATGTTTTTAAATGGCATTACCGTATCTGAACTATGACAAACATTTTTATCCATTGTTTTATGTGACGTACTATTGGCGACGCTAGTGTATTTAGAATTCTCCTTTTGTGCTGATGTCCTGAGATTTGGCACATCCTGAAAAAACTCCAATTTTCTTTTTTTGTTAGGAGGAAAGTTGTTTTCGTTTTCATCAACACTAGAATGTCCTTCGACTCCAACTGACTCTGTGACTTCTTTTTCAAAATCTTTTGAAATGGTTTGTAGACATTTGATAAAACTATTTTTACAGCTTATAATCAGCTTGGAATTTTTGCGTTTTAGTTTTTTAAAAAATAAAGCACATAATGTAGGCAAGGTTTCACACGTGTTCAAAAGAGTGTGAAATTCTGTTAGTAGAAATAATTTCTGCTTTTCCCTATTCCTCCATAACTTGGCTTGCTCTTTCACTTGTTCAGGTAACTTATCTATAGATTTCAAATGTTCCTCAAGAACCAAGTATTTCTTTACTAAAAACTCTTTTCTGTCTTTAGGATTTTTTGTTGGGTTTTTCCAAGCTTGTTCCACCTTCTCATCCCACCATTCAGGTTTGTTTTGTTTATTCCATAATTTCTTACTTTTTCCCAATGACACAATATTGGATAAAAGACGAACTGTAATTATAAGCCATTCTTTTACATTTTTAATGGAATCTCTTTCGGAAAAAAGGGTGTCCGAAGTAGAGAAAAGCTTATCCCGCCGAGAGTGCCTGATACTCATTTTGTTGGCTACAAAAAAAATTACCAATGAAAGTCTATAAGGCAACTGCGATGTTGTTGGTTTTTTTTTTAGTTATTTATGAATATGTTGTATCCAATATTTCTTTAAAAGGTTTATTGATATATGGTGGAATGTTATTTCCGCTCTGAAATGAAATAAAAATAAAAAGAATGCAATTAAGTTTAAGGTTGAAAAATGCATTTGAATGTATAATAAAATATTATTTTAAAGAGACAAAATTAAAATGATCAAATTTTAAAGAAAAAGTTTACGGCTAAAAACTGAATGATATAAATTTTTATTTTAAAGCGACTTATCAAATCCTTGTTGCTATGCTATTTCTTCAAGGTTTTCGAATGAGAACTACTTTGATATCAAAATTAGAGTCTGGAGTTAACAACATTTTTAGTTTTCCTAACACACGCACTCCTTTGTGCCCTGTGTGCCTTACTGAAGTTTGAAATAAGAAATAAAAACTAGAGCTCCAGATGCATATGTTGATAATATTTAGTTTTGACATAACCCTAAATGTATAATACAAATAAGAGAGCAAATCAACATGTACTCGAAAATGAAAATCCCTATGAAGTCTGTTCATACGTGTCAAAAATATCTATGTAGTTGTATAGTAAAAATGTTCTAATCTAATAGCCCCGCTTTCATCAATATTTGACATTTTGATATTTTATTTATTTTGTGTACTAGCTTCTCTCCCCTGTCGCTTCGTCGTAATTTTTCATTTGACGTCAGACTTTTCTTCTTGATCGTTTGGAGATTCACTCCATCTTGTGCTGTAGAGCCAAGCTGTATCTTTTGAGTCCCTGAATTATACTTATGATGATGTTACTGGACAGCCTTATCATTTGCCTTGGTATACATTCTTAAAGGATTATTTGATCTTTGTTTAGGGGGAGTTTTATTTTACACTGTAAAGTTATTTTAATATGGATTCGGTCGCATTCGTATTTTGTAATTAGATTAGCAGATTAGAGGATTAGAAGAATCAGTTATTAGTCTTTCTATAGGATCTCAGGTTTCAGGACTGAGGTTTCAAGTTTCGAGTCTCAGGTTTCGTTTCAAGTATCAAGTTCCAAATTTCAGATTCCAGATTTCAACTTTCTACAATCAGTCTTGGTGTTACATTGTGACATTGTGAGTTTTGATGCTGCCCTGAACTCTGGTTGTATTTATTGTTGGTGAGCATTTCTAACATATATGTATTATATAAACATTTGCACACTAGCGCGTTAGTGCAACACCGCTTATGTTTACGTAATAAATGGAGTTCCTAATATGTCTTCCCCAAAGACATAAATAAATATAGACTGGAAGTAGGAAGTTATTTTTATTTGGGGGAAGTCAAATATGTTTTATGTACTATATCTATGTGAAAAAACAATGGCGGCAATTGAGCTATAAATTCTAGGACTAACATTTCAGCCTATATATAACTATGATCTTTAGTTTTGAAAAGTACAAAATTGCCATATTCCAAATAGTTGCAAGTTATTTATAAACTTAAAAATATATAGGTAAGTGCTTAGTTATTAAAAAAGCTTGATGGTTTCCTTGGAGACTTGTTTTGTATTTATGGCTATGGCCAATGTTGTTTCAACGTATATTCGAATTGTTTATATCAGGATTTGATTATCTAGATATATTTAGATATACATAATTATTATAAAAAAGTGTAGTTATACATTGGGTATTATGTGAGGTCGACTGAGAATAATAATCACGTACCTACATTGTGAACAATGACATTAAATATGATTAAAAAATCAAATACAATCACGTAACAATGAGACATTATGATTATGAGTAGATTCGGTAGAGCTAGATTGTGCTCTCATGTTCGCTGTCGGATAGGTCGATTTCTACACTACAAACAACAAGGAATAACTTTTTTTAGGTTATTAATCCGTTCGTTAGCAGTTCTAAATATTTATCGAGCAGTAGTATATCTTCGAGTAGTTATAAAGTTACACAGTAGGTAGATAAATTTAGAAATTTAGATCTACAATCATACAATGTAACAATGAGAATGTCTACATCATAATATAATTATATTATAGAATTATTATATTATAATATAATTATATCATGTATATCTAGTCAATTCTATAGGCTAGTCTATATAAAATATATTGATATATTCTTTAGATCTATATTATTACAGTAGATATATAGAGTCTACTATAGATATATCTATATAGGGCCTACTCTATAATATAGTATACAATTTAAAAAAGTAAGTAGATCTAGTAAGTCATAATCTAGATCTAGAATCTGAGGATAGTGATGGTTAGTACAATATAAATTATTCTAGATACTATTGTATATATGTATTACTTCAGCAATATATATATAATTTATAATATCTATACATAGATCTAATTTTGATTTAGCTTGTATAAATAAATGTACCTGTACATATATATATATTATATATAGATAGTATAAAGTATATAGTCGTATTAAAGATCTACAATAATAAACTAGATATAAATAAACATTATAGATTAAGTACATAATATAATAAAAGATAATGACTTACTCAACATTATCAAGAAATGATATGTAAATTCTTTTTGTTTTTAGATTTCCCCAAAATATCAAAATCAGGTTGAAATGGGTAAAGGCAATGGAAAGGGGAGAAGGATGGTTCCCTGATGCATATGATTTTGTTGACAGTACACATTTTGATGAAAGTAATAATTTGAAACCTATGGCGATTCCTACTTTATTCAATATGGTAATTTGTAATTAAATCTCATATAATGTATTAACTGTTTAAATTTTAAAGTATGGCTTTGTCAATTAAATATTATTATTTACCCAAATGGATTTTTTAAAATTATAATAAAAGTCTTTTTAGTACTGTATAAATTTTGTTATTGGACTAAATTATCTATTTCTGTCTCTAGAGAGAAAATGTTAATCTTTCAACTTGCAATAACAATGCACAGAGCTCTACTGTGACGAATTCAGTTAATTGTGTATGGGTGTTCTAAAAGAGGTAAAAAATAGCATAATAAAAAGTTTTTTTTTCTAAATAAGTAACAATTTTTTATAAATTTCAATGAAATGCTTAATTAAGTAATAATTTATTTACCCAGTTATCACATAAGTTTCCAATTTCTGACTCTAGATTGAAAATGTCAACCCTTCAACTTACAGAATCAATGCAGAGAGCTCTTCGTCCACAAATTCTGATAATGGTGTGGGAGGTCTAAAAGAGGTACAATGTCTTATATGAAATTTCTACTGAATATTATTGATATTATAAGCATTTTTATCAATTCTTTTTTATGAAGTTGGTATTTGTTTTATACTAATTGTAATAATTAGTGTTAATAAAAATTTACTATTACGTTTTATATTGATTTTGTAAATTGTTTTAATTGTTATTTTGCTAAGGATCATAACTATGCAGCTTCATGCCCGAGAATACTGAAGCGTAAACTTGATTGTGCAGAGAATAAAGTTGTAAAACTGAGGAAACAGTTGAAAAGTTGTAAGCAGCTTCAGACATATTATAAAGGAAGAGTCAAATCATTACAAAAGGAATTAAAAGAAAAAAAGCTCCTTACAAAAGAACTGACAAGTAGACTTGAAATGTTTAATGGTAACTATATCATAAATATTCCAATAATTTTCAGAATCATAAAAATGATATTGATACATTTTTTTTTATCTATTTACAGTTAATTATATATATGTATATAAATATAATTTAATTTATATTTTCTTATATTTCAGAACTTCCATTGCACTTATTTGTTAAATCCAAAGGAAATAAACCATACAGTGATGAACAGATTTCATTTGCCTTAACTTTACACTACTATGAGCCCAAGGCTTATGAGTACCTGACCACGAAATTTCATCTTCCCTCAACTAGAACATTAAGAAGGTATATGTGTTGAGCATGCTTAGATATTTAAAACATATGCTTTACCAAAATCAACAATACCTTGATAAGAAAATAAATGATTATAACATTATTTTTTAATTTACAACAGTGCTAAACTTTGATGAATCTTAAAATTGTATATATTTTAGTTATATTATGAGCAGTTGGGTAAAATATTTACTTTTCCTTTTTCCTCAGGAGAATATCCAAAATTGATGGCTCTCCAGAAATAAACCGATGCATAATGGAAGCATTGAAGCAACTTGTGATAGACAATCCAGAGTATACACAAATGTGGCTTGCATGTTAGACGCAATGTCTTTAAAAAAACACATTTGCTATGATGCACATAACAAAATTATGACTGGGTTTGTGAATCTTGGACACCAACATGATAAAGAAGAATTGGAAGCAACAGAAGCCCTTGTTGTGCTTATAGTTGGTTTAAGGGGAAATTGGAAAGCTCCTATTGCCTATTATTTCACTAATTGCATTGGTGCAGTCACACAAAAGCAAATACTGCTAGATATTTTATCAGAGCTCCACAACATTAGAATGAAAGTATGATCATTAACAATGGATGGACATCCTGTTAACTTCTCGACATGTGAGCTTTTGGGATGTAAATTGAAAAATGTTCAATCCCTTGAAACAGCTTTCACAGATCCTGCATCTGGAAATAGAATTAATGTATTTTTGGATCCATGCCATATGATCAAACTTACAAGAAATGTTTTAGCAATGTCTGAAAACATTTTTTCCAATGATGGACTCATCAGCTGGAGACATATAGTAAATTTAAACTCTCTCCAAGAAAATTGTGGTTTATCTATTGCAAACAAACTGACTTCAAGACATACACAGTTTAAAAACCAGAAAATGAAAGTAGCTCTAGCTGTGCAAGTGATAAGTACTTCAGTAGCTGACGCTTTGCAATACTTACATGAAACTGGGCAAAATGGATATGACTTTTCAGAAGTGCTGCCAACCGTTACATTTTTAAGAGTAGGAACAATAATTATAATAATTTTATTCTGATTTGAGTAGTCTTTTAACTTAGTCTTCTTACTTTACATGTTTAAATGTAGTTGATATATTATTTTAAACAATTATATTCAATTTTTAACTAGAACTATTGGTTGGGTATTTCAAATTATAAATGAGAGCCATATTTTTAAGTAATATATGTAATGTTGTTTCTAGAACATTATAAATGATACTCATGGTATCCAGAAATGGCATTAATGATTTTTAATTTACAATTATAATTAACACTTGTAAATATACTATAATAAATATTCATTTTACTTCATTTTTTATAACATGGACTCACTGTTTGATGTATTAAACTCTAGAAATCTGCACAATAAAGGTTTCAAGTCACCATTAAATGCAGAGAACTGGCCAGAAAAGCTCCATTTTCTTGAAGCTACAAAAACATATTTGCTGTCTTTGAGATCTTCTGATGGTCGCTTTCTTTACCAAACAAAAGAGTAATTATATATATGTAGTGTAATATAATAAATATTTTTATGAAACATAATGTAAACTTTTAAAGATATTTTAAAAAATCATTAATGATTATAAATTTGTTACTTTTTATATTGGCATTTTTTTTGTTTATAAAAAATTGTTCATGTATTATTCTATTTTTTTATTCAGACACACTGCAATAACCGGCTTCTTAATAAATATTGAAAGCCTGATTGCTCTTGTACCACAACTTCTTATGGTTCAGCAATTTGTTCTAACGTACAAATTTTCACAAGACCATCTGGAGCTATTGTTCAATGCAGTAAGAAGAGCTGGTAAGTTAAATGAAAATAAAAATCACAACTATATTTTCTGTATATTTCCATTGTTGGTACATAATTTTATTTGTTAAAAAATAATTAATTGTAATTTTTATTTCTGTAGGTGGCTGGAACAACAACCCTAATGTTAAACAATTTCAAGCTACATTTAAGAAAATCCTTGTTCGATGTGGGGTTCAACCTGGAAAAACAGGCAATGTATCTTTACTGGACAGTTCAGACCTCACAACTCCACCATTGGCAAATTCAGAAATTGTGATGAGTGAAGCCCTATTTGCAGATGACCAGTCTTTTTTGTCTGAACACGATTACTGTTCAAATTTCAACATTAATTATAAATACACAATTGAACAGATTGTTTCATACATAGCTGGTTGGGTTGTTAGAAAAGCCATGAATGTAGTTAATTGTTCCACATGTAGAGTATCATTAGTATGTGTTGAAAAGCCCACAGATTTTTCTTTAAGTTATCATTTACTAAATATAAAAAACAAAGGTGGGCTAATAATTCCCTCAAATGGTACTGTATCTGTACTATTATCTGCTGAGAAAGCTATTAGGCATCGTATGAAAATAAATAGTGTTAAAATGTGTAGATATGAGGAAGTGTTATATATTGTTAAAAAAGATTTAGGCACAACAGACATCTTTGAATTGGGAGGACACATATTAGAAATTCAATCAGGGATTGATAACCATTATTTTAATTTAATTACAGTGCTTGTCAACATTTATTTCAATATGAGACAGCATCATATTGCAAAAATGTACAATATTCAGCAGCATGCCACTGTTGTGAGGCAAAAGTTGTCAAAACTTATTTTAGTTTAAGGTCAATAATTCCTGCTATATTTTTGTTACAGACATGTCATTAATAAATAATCATATTGTTCATTATGGTAACATACTTAAAAATATAGGCTTAATTCAAATAACACATATACTATTTAAAAAACAACAGCAGAAAATGTTAATCCCTCTAGCTGTGCAAGTAATGTCTTTGTTTAAAACTGACATCTTGTGGTTTTTTCATTCTACAACTACCAATAGGCCTATCAGAGATTTTCTTCACTGAAGAAATATGTAACAAGTTTGTTAAGTGAAAGTAATGACTGCTTCCAATATCATTTTGTTTATGTGTACATGTTTAAAGAGAAACCCTTGATAAATCTAAGAATTGTAATTTTTAATGACAAGCTTGTGTAACTTGAAATTTTTAAATATTTATTGCTTATTCTTCATTATGGGAAAATGCTCCAATACTAAAGTGATATTAATAGTTGATAGTGTACTTATCTTATCTTATATATTACAGACCTTACTTCATTATGGTCTTCCCTTTAAAACAATAGTTTGTTATCTGTGAAATGCGAATGTTCTACATGGTTTCAGAGTAAAACTTATAAAAGCTGTCCAGACAAAGGTTTTTATTAATCTAATAATTGCTTTTTTATAATTTTGAGCAACTAATCTTGAACTAGAATGCAAAACATCGATCTGTATCAAGCGTTTTTAGGATTTCAACAACATAGACCGTTAGCTGGTGCCGACAGTAAACAAAAAGCCGAATGGCTGGAATGTGGATACGTCAACAAGACCGTGAAGTTTACAAAACTCTAAATATTACAAATAGATTTAGAATTTATAGCACATCAGAGAAAGCAGGAAGAAGGAAAAAGTTTTGATAACTTTCTTAAAGACCTAAAGCTTCTCATTATGAACTGTGAGTATGACAATCCACATGATATAGATTCTACTTATTGATTTGATCATCAGCGGAGTCATACACGAAAAGATACAATTAAGACTACTTGATAAGGGGCAGAAGTTGACGCTTAGCAAGGCTATTTAAATTATAAAATAATGCTAGGACAAATTTGTACAAATACTCCTACTTCCCTAGTGCTATTAGAGCATGGAATGGGTTGCCTGAGCTAGCCAGGAAAAGCAGTGACTAGGCAGAATTTAAGTCATTGGTTAATATGCATGACGCGTAGGGCATAAACATCTTCTTTTTTTAAAGTAACGTCTGTATTATATAAGATAAGATTGTTTTCATTGAGAAAAAAAAATCCTAGATCGAAATATTTCATGTTGATTTTAATCATCTTATGTACATTTAAATGGATTGATTACCTAGATCTTTCTTAGTTTCTAGATTAGGTATCTAAAAATTGCAAAATAATAATTATGAGACGAGAGTACTCTTATTTTTGATGTTCCATTAGGCTACTAGATCTAGATCTAAAATTTAATTATATGTTACACAGGTTCACAGGTTAGGATTGAAAAAAAAAAGACAATAGGCCTACTTCTTTTAACTATTTTACAAAACAACACCTTGATCCATCTTTCTAAAACATTTTCACATTTTTTGTTGTTTTAAAAAGTCTAGATAAATAATATATAAATACATACATTCAACAACATTTCTTATTCCAACTGAACTAGTTTACATTTTTTTTTTTAATGTATTTAAAGCACTTAGACAGGGTTCGACCTGGTTTGTTTTTTTTTGTTTTAATTTTCTGGGGAAAAAATCTATATTTGTATTTTGAATTTTCCGAAATTATCTAGATATATCTCTATATAATATATGGCAGGAGGAAGAACTTTCAAACTGAACGGTGCCCTGCATATTTTCGTGAAAAGCTGACACTAGTTTTCTTAACTTATTTGGGCAGCCGATTCTCTCTAGTACAGCAAACAGACGGCTTCTGCTAACAAGGTCAAAGGCCTTGGTCAAATCAATAAATGCTATGAAGAGGGGCTGCTTTTGTTCTCTGCTCTTCTCCTGTAGCTGCCGCAGAGAGAAAATCATATCTGTTGTAGATCTACCTGCCCTAAAGCCACACTGCGACTCTGGATAAACACGATCTGCCAGGATCTGTAATCACTTTAGTAATACTCTAGCAAAAGCCTTTCCGACTATGCTAAGCAGTGAGATGCCTCTTTAATTGTTACAATCAGAGCGGTCGCCTTTATTTTTATAAATTGTAACTATGTTGGAGTCTTTCAATTCCTGGGGGACCATTCCTTGTTCCCAGCACAAGCTTAGCAGTTCATGGAGTGGTTTGATTAGGGCATGTTTTCCAGCCTGAATGACTTCAGCAGGAATGCCATATCCTCCGGGTGTTTTCCCATGTGCAAGCATGTCAATGGCAATGCTCAGCTCCTTTACTGAGGGCGTTTCGTCTAATTCCGTCAAAACTGGAAGTGATGGGAAGTTGGAAACAGCATTTCATGGAGTGGTTTGATTAGGGCATGTTTTCCAGCCTGAATGACTTCAGCAGGAATGCCATATCCTCCGGGTGTTTTCCCATGTGCAAGCATGTCAATGGCAATGCTCAGCTCCTTTACTGAGGGCGTTTCGTCTAATTCCGTCAAAACTGGAAGTGATGGGAAGTTGGAAACAGCATTTGGTGAGATGGCGTTTTCAATCTGATAGAGTTCTGCATAGTGTTCTACCCATCGTTCCATTTGCAGCGCACGATCGCTGAAGATTGAGCCATCTTTTGACTTGAGCGGAGCACACTTGCTGGTGTGAGGTCCAAAAGCTTTTCTCATGCCCTCATATAGTCCTCTTATGTTACCACAGTCGGCACAAGATTGAATATCTTCGCATGGCTCCTGCCAGTATTTGTTAGCACATTGTCTCGCTACTCTTTGGGCATTGTTACGTGCAGCTCTGAGCCTTTTTAAGTTGCTTGGGGTGGGATCCTTCTTGTAGATTAGCATGGCTGCTCTCTTGTTCGTAGTGGCAGTTTCCATTTCTGGTAGACTAGCTTCAAACCAGTCTTTGCTTTTCTTGGTTTTGTTTCCAAAGACCAGTGATGATGTTTGGTAGATTGTATCACGCATAAACGTCCAGCTTTTTTCTACCTCAGTCACAGAGAAGTTTTTAAAAGCTTCCTCTAATTTGTTCTCAAATTCGGTGCTAAGATCAGGATTTTTTGCTAGTAGTATTCAGGCGTGATTTTCTTTTTCCCTGTGATGTGTGGATCTTAGTTGGCAGCAGTCTTGTCCGGCAGGACACTAAAGTATGATCAGTATCACAATCCGCGCTTTGGTAGCTACGTGTCAGCAGTATATTTCCAATGTCCTTTTTTCGTGTCAGTATCATATCCAGCTGGTGCTATTGCCCAGACCTAGGGTGCCTCCATGAGACACAGTGCTGTGGTTTTGTTCTGAAGTATGTGTTGGTAATGCAGAGCTTATGGTATGTGCAGAATTCAAGCAGTCTTTGTCCGTTCTCATTCATCTTTCCGATTCCAAAAAGCCCAAGGCAGTCTGGCCATGTAGTGTGATCTGATCCTACTCTGGCATTGAAGTCACCTAGAAGGATCATATGTTCTTTTTGAGGAATGTTTGCAATGGCTTCTTTGAGGTCTTCGTAGAACTTGTCTTTGTCCTCCTGAAGCGAGCATAGTGTGGGGGCATAGGCACTAATGCTGTCATCATACTTATGCTTAGTAGCCGTTCCGAGCCACCAACTGGAGGGACTATCATGGGAAGAAGACTGTTCTTGACAGCAAAGCCCACACCATGTATTCGAGTCTCATCCTGTGCTTTCCCTTTCCAAAAGAAAGTGTAGTCAGTCTCGCGGAGCATGCCGTTTTCGGCCAGTCGGGTTTCTTGCAGGGCTGCAATGTCAATATGTAGCCTTTTTAGCTCGTTGTTTATAACTGCCGTCTTCCTTGCGTCGTCGATCTGCCTAAGATCATCAGTAAGACCAGGACACATTGTCCTGACATTCCAAGTGGCCAGTCGCATGACAGGGATTTTCTTTTTCAGTTTAATTTTTCTTCTTTTGTTGCTTGGTGCAAGTTTCCAGCCTACTTGTCGTTTTAAACTAAGCTCTAAGCACCCATTAGAGCAGGCAGGCTGTGGCGGATCAGCACCTAACTGACTGGGGGCTGCCCAGGTTGAGGCGGGCGGTAGCTGATCAGTGAGGCGCGAAGACCTCTCCCACCGTCAGAGACAACCCGTGGCGTCCATACATTACGCCAATCAAGTTGGACTTATAACCCGTAACTGTTGTCTCCCGTGTTGTTTTAGCCGCTTTGCAGCAGCACCAGAGTTTCCTCTCCGGGGCGCATTCCTGGGCCTTGGATAAAGAGGTCATGGGTGGCCCATGCGTCATGATCCCTCTTTCGACCTTGCTGATGTGATCCAAAGGAACGCATCGCATTACATTTGGCACCAACTCAGTTGCAGAAGCTGCCGGAGGGAATTTCATAGCTGATACTCCCAACGCCTAAGGGGCTTCACTCCTGATTTCTCCTCGAGGTTGTCTCCTGAAGCCTCAGTACCGCAAAGCAGCGGGAGTTTGAAATCAGAGTACCCCTCTCCTAGATGAACTGCCTTACTAGGCTGACGAGCTCCATCTGCCCAAAGCTCCCGGTTTTGTGGCGCCAGGTATCCGCCTTCACCCCTTCACCTGTTAGTAAGAGCAGTTTCTATATAATAGAATTCTCTTATTCCCTAAACACGTTTTTAGCTCTCTACGGATGGCTGCGCGCTGGACTGTCAAACCCTGCCCGCTCCTATCCCATTCGGGAGGTTTGGACTAGGAAGTAAACTATCGTCAACTGTGAAGGAACATCCGTAACATGTAAAACATTTTACAAACACTAAATAGCAGAGCCGGACTTAAGCATTGTGGGGCCCTATTTGAAACGGATTTCGCGGGGCCAAGTTTGGGTAGGGAAGTTTAAGTGAAATTTAAGAGTTTGAATTAGAAAATCAGTCACTTAATTCCTTCTTCCCCCCTAGGGGGGGGGATTTCATTTTCGGGGGGGGGGGGTTGAACCCAAAACACCCCTGGCAACGCCCATGAATAGACTATATTTATATTTCAAACTCACTCCCCCCCGAAATGAAATCCCCCCCCAGGGGGAAAGAAGGAATTAAGTGAATGATTTTTAGCGGCCCCCGTAAGGGGAAAAAGCCGCTATTAGGTTTGTGCGAAATGTCCGTCTGTCTGTCTGTCCGTCTGTCACACTCAGATCTCGAAAACTAGAAGAGATATGAAAAATATTATTTCATCATTAAACGCGGCTTGAAATGTTTAGGTGCAACGGCTACTTTTGGTTTTCTAAAAGCAAACCGTTTAATTTATAAAATTAATTATGCAAGCGATTTTTTCAAAAAAATACACCAATTCTAAAACAATTACGTAAATGTAAGGGAGGTAATGTTACAATATGCTAACAAAGATGAATAATTTCTGTGTATTTTCAGTATCACTAAGTCAAATATATTTATAAAATGTACAGGAAATGTTTACAACAAATATAAATAATAGTTAAGGATTTTTTTCCAGTCAACTAGCTGCTAAAGTAAAAAGAAAACTTTTCTTTTTGTTTATAAAGGCTAATAATGCACTTTGTATGTAAATATCACGTACATTTTTTTAAATGGACTTTTTATGCAGCGACTTTCGTGCAGTAGCGTAACGTCACAACATGTCATGGTGCTAAACTAATTCCTTAAACTTTTTAAAAAATCAGATTTTATTTACTTTTTGTTTAGTACCCCCATCCGAATAAAAAAAAAGATTATTTTTGTGCGTTTTATCTGTTGGTCGGTTTGTCCGTCACAATTAGATTAACGAATAACACTAGAGGCTCTTCTAACATACATTAGATTTTATTTCCATGCTTAAACATTGCAAGAAACACATGATCTTTAATATATTGTTCCGTTTTTTTTTATGTAAATAGCATATAAATGCTAAATAAAAATATCTATACTGATTTTTATTTCATTAACTATTAAGTTGTTCCGGATATTGTTTTATAAAAAATAAATTATGTCAAATGATTGTTTGAAATCGCATAATTGACTAATATTACACTTACATTCTTTGACACTACGTCCCTATAGTTTATTTATCAATATCAATTGTTCCGAATTTTTAACTTAAAACAAATTTATGTCAAATAATTTTATTTTTTTCAAAAATATCGACAATAGGTTATTCAGGATTTTAAGTAAGAAAGTAATTTACTAGAAACGATTATTGAAAATCACTTTTTAGACTTATTTTACAGTTAATTTTCTTGCCGAAACATTATAAAAGTTGTTAAATCGGTAAAGAATGTTCCGGATTTTTTTTCGAAAAAGAAATCGACCTTGATTACCATAATTTTCTTACAAATCGTCGCCAAAAATGATCCGAAGTTAATTTGAAAAATCTAATAACGCTAATAAATGTTTGAAATCCGTCTTCTAATAAATAAAACACATAATTTTCTCATTTACGAAAATTGGTTGTTCCGGATTTTTTATGAAAATAGTTTAACTCTATTTATCTAAAATCGCACTTCTCTCTTACACTACATTTAACTTTCTAGATAAAACGATAGAAAATCTAATTATCGTTAATATTATGCTCCGATTTTTAAGGAAAACAACTTCCTAACACCAAAGTATGGTTTGAAAAAATCTCCATAAGGCTATGGTACATCTAATTTTCATAACAGACCATGTCACAAATTTAATTAACGGCATTAGATTAATCTGGAATTTTATTTTCTCTCACTATAAATATATTAACATCCGGAACAATCTATTATAGTAACTTAAAACTAATGCGATGTTTCGGAAGAGAAATTAAATTTTAATCAGGTTTTCAATAGCTTTTATTCTTTTTTTTCTCGCTATTAACATGATGGACAGACAGACTGACAGACAAAACAAAAAAAAGCGTCTTTAATCCTTTTATACATATATATGTCTATGAACACTCGACAAGCTGCTACAAGATGACATTTTTTAGTCTAACTAGGCCGTGTGACGTATTGGATTTTTTTCCTTTGACGTCATATGGAGTTAATTCTTCAAATGAAATGCTAAAAGAAATCACTCGGTGCACCAATGTCTATAAACCCTCAACAAGCTGCTCGTATAGATGATATTTTTTAGTCTAACTAGGCCGTGTGACGTATTTGATTTTTTTCCGTTGACGTCATATGGAATAAATTCTTTAAAGGCTAAAACAACTCGGTATAGTAATGTTTATTAAACCTCGTAATGTGACTCGCATTTTAAAAAAGACATAATAGCTAGATTTAGATCTAATCTAGATTTTTTACACCAGATCTAGATTTTTTTTACACTAGAGCTAGATTTTTTACACTAGATCTAGATTTTTTTTTTCTTACACTAGAGCTAGATTTTTAAAACTAGATTTAGATTTAAGTTCTAATTAAAATCATTATAGAATCTAAATCTAGAATTTCTTGGTCTAGTTTAGAATGTTTGTTGTTTTACATGTTTCAGATGTTCCTTTAGAGTTGCAGTCCAAACCTCCTGTAGGACGACGGGGAATGGGAGCGGGCAGGGTTTGATCCTGGGACCATCGATGAATCCAAACGACAGTCCAGCGTGCAAACCGCACTACCAGACAGCCATGATTTAGACTAGATTCAGATCTATAATGTAGATTTTTATTTCTAACGTCTAGATTGTCAATATTGCAATGTTATAAAATACTAAAACTAATCTTCTATTTTAATATTTCATATTGCAATTAGTCTATTAATTATCTAGTGGTTTTTTTATATAAATCTTATCTAAATTACATCTACATTATCCCAAATATATATTTTAGATCTAGATCTAGTAGATATATATATTGAGAGTGCTAAATTAGTAGTTTAATTTAGGTAGATCTACATCCTCATTCTAGTTCCATTTAAATGAAAATGTTCAATAACAAAAGATTATCTAAAATCGCTCTTCTGACATATTGTACATATCCGGTAGTTGTCATTCCGTAATGTGTATTACATTATCAAAAGTAGGCTATTAGTTTGTAACCAGTTTGTCATTAGATTAATAGCAGGACTGATTATCTCTACGGTCTTGGTTTCATACCCTGCTCGATGCCATCCTCAGTCGACCAGCGAATATGCTGATCCGACAGGGATCCGTCTCCCACGGGGGCCGCCTCTGAGTTTGTGTGGCAGCACAAACTCTCTGTGTAATCTTGTTTGCTTTGATTTTGTTTATTTTACTAAACCATCACTTACACAAGCGCAGCCAAGGGAATTTTAAGTTTAAAACCACCCTCTTTTATAAAACAAAAAAAAATGCAAACGACAATCCCCCCCCCCCCGAAATGAAAATCCCCCCCCCCCCCGGCAGGTGGGGGGAACGGAATTAAGTGACTGATTTTTGCTTTCATTTTGTTTATTTTAGGTGAGATTTTAATACTAAATCATCACTTACTACAGCACAACTGAGGGGGTTTTGAGTTATAAACCCTCTACCAGGGGCTTTTGAGTTTAAAACCCCTACCAGGGGGTTTTGAGTTTCAAAACCCCTACCAGGGGCTTTGAGTTTAAAACCCCCTACAGGGGTTTTGAGTTTAAAACCCCCTACAGGGGTTTTGAGTTTAAAACCCCCTACCAGGGGTTTTGCAGTTAAATCCCCCTCTTCTATAAACTAAACTAAAAACAATGCAAACGACAATCCCAAATTCCAAGAAACCAAGAAGATTTTAACTTTAAAACCGCCTCCAAAATCTACGATAAACCCCCTCTCAATATAAAAAAAAGCAAATTACACACTCACAATTCAATGAGCGTAGCCAAAGGGGTTTTGAGTTTAACCCCCCCCCCCTTTCAGTTGGGGTTTGAAGCTAAAATGTACCTATTCAATATTTAAAAAAAGCAAATTACACACTATAAAATTTATGAGCGTAGCCAAAGGGGTTGTGAGTTTAAATCCCCCTCCTCCAGATGGCTTTTTCTTTAAAGTTTAAAACCCCTCCAGATGGTTTTAATTTTAAAATTTCCCTACAGAGCGTTTTAAGTTGAAAACCTCTCTCTTCAATATTATTTTAAAGCAAACTACAGTCCCAAATTCTATGATCGTAGCTAAATGGTGTTTTGAATTTTAAAAAACACAAAAAAAATCCAGAGATTTTTTAGTTTAAAACCCCTCAACAGATGATTTTGACGATAAAACTTCCCTTTTCGATATAAAATCTAAAGCGAAATACAAGTAATTTCAAGAGCGTAGTCAAGAGAGGTTACACATTTCTTCCAGTGGCTTGGGCTCCATTAATAAAGTGTGAATAGTCTTCTGCCGAAATTGAAGAACATTAAATGTGGCTCAACAAAGATGGTAAAGACAGATTTTAGGAGTCAGTTATAGAGATCGGGTCTAAATCAAAGAAATCATATGCCGAACTTGTTGTGACAGAGCGTCGCATGAGGTTTTGCGGGACAAAAAATGACAAAAATGAATTACGCATAAAAAGAGTTGCGGAAACAGCTTGCCGGAAAATGCGCCGAACGGCGCGAGAGGGTCTAAGTCAGTAAGATAATACTTTGATAATTTATCAATACACAGTATCAATATTAAGCTAATCAATCTTTATCAATATTATTTCTCTAAATAGATTCAGTATTCTAGACAACTGTCTTTGAATGTTTCAAATTCTCAATTTATATCACCGAACTTTAAAGTTCTAGATTCTAGAGTTGATATATAAATGGATGTAACCAGAATTTTTGTAGGGTAGGAGGATTCGAGAGTACTAAAAATTTTTAGAGCGAAAAAAAAGTGTTCTAAAAAGAAATAAGAGTCTAATAGAGGAATTATTTTTATGCTACTCGTTTCGTTTGTGCTTATGAAATTCGTGATTACAAGAAATAGAATACGAAACTTATTCATGAGGCTATAAAATTTTTAAAGTTATTATTAACAAGAAATAGAAAAAAAAAGATTTTTTAAAAAATCACATGCAGGGGAGAGAACCGCTAATAATTGTCATTACCTGTCCAAAAATTAAGTAGCATTTATTCGCGTTATTTCGATATGAAACAAAATAATTAATTAACTAATGGGCTTGTTGTACTTATGCGTTTCGTTTCTTAGGTTTAAAACAAGAATTAGTAAATTGGACATTTTTCAGCTCTCATTTTAAATTAAACTGACATTATTAATCTGTGAATTTAAGTGTACTTGATAGAAAAAAAAATTGCACAAAAATACGGGGAGTTGTGATCAATCCTGATAGAGGCTATAAAGAAAGGAAAAGACCAGATACAAGCGTGTGAAACTACACATGTACAGTACTTTATTTGATGAGTATTTTTTTAAGGACTAGCTTACTTCAAGTACCCAGCTGTGAATATTCGTTTGTTTTTATCTCACTGTCTATTTTGTGTATGTTTTAATTTCTTAATTTTTCTTAAGTTAAGGGGTCGTGTTTTCTCCCTATGTTTATACCTGATTTCTCTTATCAGCCGTTGTGAGACATTGGTCCAAAATAGTGCTAAGCTTCTAAATATTAAAAACATCGCATGAGAATATATGAATGAACTTGTTTTAGATAAAGTCTTTTAATTATGGTTGCTTTGAAAAATTGATCTCACACATGCCATTGGCCTTGTCAAAATAGCCATAGATCTATAAAATCTAGTTGTAATCTGTAATCTATATAATCATAAATATTCAAGTTGAATTCGAATTGTAATTATAGAATTAGTATAGATCTACTTCTAGAATATATATCTAGGTTATTCTAGGTTATAAATATAGTAGAAAAAGAATCTAAGATAATCAGAATTTACTCTAGACTGTAACTCTAGGCAGTCTAGATCTAGAGTCTTGGACTTAGTCTTGGTTTTAGACTAGATGTAAGTCTTGTATCCTATATAAGCCTTTGGGGACCTCATCAAAGCTTTCAATACGGTCGATGGTTTATGGAGGAGTTTATCAAATCTGTATCTATTTTATCATGGTGGCACTGTCTCTGGTGATCCTCTGGTGTAATTTGTTTCATATCATCATAAAAAGCCACCTGGCAACCGCTTGAGTGACGAGGAAAGAATCCCAATTTTTAAATAATCAACGCTGTACAATCTACATTTCTTTTTATTCAACGTTTGTTACATGTAGACACAATTAAGCTATTTAAATACGTATTGAAATTAAATACAACAATTTTTTGTTTGAATAGCAGGATAAATATTTAAAAATTGACTAAGGTGCAAATCATATATTAGTGTGTGAAACAATTACATTAATGAGATGTTAAAATTAACGTCAAGACCTGCTTAAATAAAATTTATTATCGTAGACCCCTAAGGACATCTCATAGACCCCCATTTTATTTTTTTTTTCCCTTTCGTAGACCCCTTGGAAATCTTCGTAGAGCCCTTTGGGAATCACTGATCTAGATTATTCTATATAGAGTCTATATCTAGATCTAGAAAAATTATATAGCTAGTTTAGATCAGACTCAGTAGGATAACTAT
The DNA here is from genome assembly GCF_947242115.1 of Biomphalaria glabrata. Taxonomy (NCBI): domain Eukaryota; kingdom Metazoa; phylum Mollusca; class Gastropoda; family Planorbidae; genus Biomphalaria; species Biomphalaria glabrata. Next base: position 6,731,575 of record NC_074717.1, on the reverse strand, counting down.
CTATACAATAATGAATGTAGGCCTCCTACTACTTAGATCTACTTTTCAACGCCAAGACCTAATACAGGCCTACTTTTATAATAATAATAAAGCTTGTCATCAAGTCCGAAGATTAATGAGGAATGCGATATTTCCAGTGGATACGCAGCCCCGGCAGTGACCTACATATTTTCCCAGGGCAAGCATAACCATTGTCCGCCTGTGGTCGATTAAGATTTTCTAATCGCCGTCTGCGTCTGTCCTCGGCAGCGGATTTCCTTTTGGTCTCAAATTTGTATCCCGAGGCCTTTGTGAGTGACCTCCAGCTGTCTCGTTCTGGTGCCGCATGCAACCAGGTGCTCTCTTCTATGTCAACTAAGGACAGTTGACGCCTAAGCTGGTCTTTAAAACGTTTCCGTGGAGGGCACCTCTATTATGTCGACCACCTTTTAGCGCACCAAAAAAAGACTGCTTTTGGCATACCTTCGTCCCCCAAACGGGATACGTGCCCTGCCCAGCGTAACTGTCGGACCATTAGAAGTCCTTCTGTACTTGTCTATACTGTCCATACCGGCGTTCGCAAGGACATCGCTGTTTGTAGTGCTGTCTTGCCGCCGTATGTCCGCCATGGAGCTCAAGCATCTTAAATGAAAGCGTTCAAGTAGTCTTAGTTGTTTTCTGTATAATACACGTCATACACAACAGAAGCAGAAAGAAAGGTGAAAATGCAACGGCGCCTGTTGATTATGTATGCCCAACCTGCGATCGCAGCTGTGTATCAAGATTGGCCTCTTTAGTCACACAAGAAGTTGCAAAGGGAAAAGATCGTCTCTCGAGATGTAAAATGCCACAGACACATGTCTCAGATCCATACAGAAGGGTTGGTAAACACTTTTTTTTTCTATGCAGGCAGAGCGATCTATTCCTCCAAATCACTCCTGGAGGCGTCCAAAAGCACTACTGGCCATGGCCAGACGGTTATCAACTTCCTTGAAAGCGAGGTGTCATTCGATACTCTGCTTCCTAGATATGTGAAGTGGTCTACCAGGTTAAGGGGACGTCCGTTTACGATGACCTTTGGGGCTGAGTAGGTTTTATTGGGTCACTTCTAAAACATGACTTCTGTTTTCTCGAGATTTATTAGGTTAACAGAAAGAGGCGGAAGCGTATGAGAATTCGTTGACCTCGTTCTGAAGATCATGTTCATTGTGGGCTAGCAGGGCGCAATCATATAGATAACAGATTATAACTAGATTTTAAAGATCTATGACGCTTATGACAAAGCCTTTCGCATATGTGTAAGATCAATTTTTTTAAAGCAACAAAATAAGTGATTACCAATAGTTAATTAGCTCATTGCTTACTCTTTTTTTATTGATTCTAGTGCTGTCAGATAAAAGAAATATTTGTACCAAATTTCAGCTTCATCCGAGATTGAGTGTGGGAGAAATAACGTGTTCAAACTTTTTAACATACAGACAGAGTGAGTTGATATAAACTTTGTAAAAAGATTTTTAATAGACCTTTTATTGTCATGTAGTAATGAAAGTTACGTAAATGCAATGTGTGAGTCACATAGTCTAGTTATCATGAAATACAGTGTGTCATAAAATACAATGTGTCAACATCTAAAATTAAAGAATCAAAGCCAATTAATAACAGTAATAGTAATTATAACCAAAAACAAATACCTACAATGTACAGAAAATAGTCAAACTTCAAACAAAATCATTCAATTGATCAAAATATTGTCATAATGTAGATCTAGTTTTTAAAAACAATATATCAATTTAATTAGTCAAAATCAAAATATGCTCCTTTTAAAGCTCTGTAATAAAAATAAACAGATTCTTAATAGCATGAAGCTTAAAGAGAAGTAAAAAAAAATATATTTTATTTACTTCTGATTATTTTGTATTTCCCCTGGTATAACAATTTGACAACTGTAACAGGAACCAACATCTATAAAGAACAGTGGCAGCGCAAAGAACCTGTAGACCCGGGTACAAGAATATGATGATGCCCCCCCCCATCCCCCTCCCCAAAAAACTATAAGTGTAAGTGTGAAAAAATAAGCATGTCATCCTGTATATTGTGATTTGATTCGTGATTTTTTAGGGCGTACCCGTGTCCGCACACCACTAATGGGTACCTTACCTTACGTTGTGCTGGCAACATGACACCCTAGTAAACATTTTCCCTGTATTTATCAGCACATTGACTACAGTCTGTTAAGTAAAAATATCTTACAAGTCAGTGTCGTGATACTTAATCGTTATAGGCATTCTTCAAAGTGATAAACGACCACCCCCAGTCTTATAAGTCATGGTTCAGGATTAGGGTTGCTACGCCACTGATACAAAAATGGTTATACACATGAATATATCCTGGCGCACACAGATTATAAAAAGCTTGTCAACCAAATCTAAAAATAAAAAGCAGTTTAAATTTAAAAACCGCAACAAAAGCTTGTGTAACTTAAATGTTACAAACACACAAAAAATGTTATAGTGAAAAATTTAAAAAAACAAAAAAACTTGCTTTGCAAACCTGCTAGATCTACTTACAGTAACTGGGAGGAACATATCCGATTTGTATTCATAAGATACTTTCGCGCCTAGATATAATCATATCTTCAGGAAAAAAAAATATTTTCAAAACATATTTAGTTGGCCAGATTTTCAAAGCAACGATGGCCAAAGTGCTATCCAGCTCTTCAGTTACCCACTTATCAGGTTACAATCGCCAGAATAGTCAAACTTGTAAGCTTTTGATTTTCTGGGTTATCTATCTTTGATCATGTTTTAAATAGGAAAAATGTATTTTTTTGTGTGTATATTTTAAATTGCTGGCTCTAATATTCTTTTAATTTCTAGACTGTCTAATGAAATTTTGAAATAAAATATTTAAGGGCCCGGGGTTTCATCTCTTTAGGGGCCTCATCATTTTGACATTCGATATAACATGAAATAATGATGTAATATTTAATATCTAATGTAAAAAAAATTCGAACACTCAAGTGGGGGCCCGAGGGGATTTTAAAATCCTCTTCCCCTGACCCCCCACAATAGCTATGCCACAGATTTTAATCAACTTTTTTGTCAAATTCTGTTTTGATAGGTAGGCCTACAAAATACTGAAATGTTTTGCACGTGTCGTATGACTAAAGAAAACAGTTGGAAATGATGCTTAAATTACTCTAATATTTTTAAAATACCACAGAGATTCCCTAAAACAGTTCAAGTTAGAATCAATAATAGATCATGTTATTAATTAAAGAAGGATTATTATAGCACACTAACCTTATAAAAGTAAACATCATACTGATGCGATTAGTCTACCACTAACACGAATAAAAAGTTTGAAGAAAAAAAAAGCGTCTTCGAAAACAAGATGGAAGCAATACGAGTTTTAAATGCCTCTGAATACAAGGCTTAATTACTAAAGGAAGAGAGTGAGACAGTCTTAACTCTTTGTCTCCTAACTGACGATACCAGCGTTGATTCCACCAGAACGTGTTAAATAATAACGGAGAGAAAGAGTTAAGAGAAAATGTGTAGATGTGAAAAACACTTGACACTCAGTCAACACGATGTGAACAACAGAAGAGGAACCTTACTTGAAGTTCAAAAGATAGAAGACAAAACAAAATCAAGATGTCTAGCTAGTATAGAAGACAAAACAAAATCAAGATGTCTAGCTAGTATAGAAGACAAAACAAAATCAAGATGTCTAGCTAGTATAGAAGACAAAACAAAATCAAGATGTCTAACTAGTATAGAAGACATGACAAACTCAAGATGTCTAGCTAGTATAGAAGACTGATAAATCGTCATTATCATCTAGCAAGTATTGTTGTAAAAGTTTGGACTCGTCCTTTTTACATAAAATACTCACGTCTATGTTCGCCACGTACTGGCTCATTTGATTGGTCAGGTCTGCGGTTTTGTCGAATCGACTCCATGGAAAATTAACACCAACATCTACGAGACTTGTAGTTATGTCCGTTTCATTAGAGTTAGTGTGATCAGTAGAAAACATAGAATGCTCGTGAACAATTGAATCAGATCTTGTAACGTTAAGGGGCGAGTTAATATTTGAACTGCGATCATTTACAGTCGAGTCATCAAATATAGAATTAGGCTTAGAATCTGGAGATGAATCAATTTCTGTGAAATTAGTGAGTTTAGCACTTAAACTGTTTAGTAAGGAACTAGGGTTAAGATTGCAATCAGTAGAAAGACAATTAGGTGTGCAATCAAAGTACTCTGGACAAAGATCGCCATCTAACGACAGAGAGCTATTTTTAGAATCTGAAGAATCGAGAGAAGCAGACGACGATTGCCTTATGGGAATAAATTCACTTCTCGGTGGAATCATGGGAGAAGTGTTGTCAACTCTAGATGGGGCTACATAAGCTGAGGAGATAAATCGTGGGAGGGAACCGAATTCCTTTAGATCAGAGGAGAGAGATATGCCAGAATGAAAATTTGAGGCTCTAGTTATAGGAAGCACAGACTTATTCGAAGAGATGTTTAAGACACATTCCTCTTCTGAGACAGTTGTTGTCATGTGAATACCATCAGTAGTCACTTTGTTGTTCGCTACTTCAGGGTCAAGGTTAAGGGTGTTTACAGAAGGAATGGCATGACTATCGTTTTGAATGTCTGGAACTTCTCTAGATGACATTCTCATATCTACACAATCTCGGATTATATTGTTTGAAACACTAACATTATCATTTCCCTCGGTTGAGATAGTTGTATTAGGAAATAAATGTGGTATATTATCGACGCCAATATCTCTAGAATTCTGCTTTTGCATTGCTTTGTGACTGAACGCGTGATAAGATAACTCTGATTTGCTTGCTTTTGATGGAACTGGGTTATCGTCCGCTATATCACTATAGTGTCGTTTGACTCCGACTGATTCTGTAACTTTCAAATTTTCAATAGCAGTTAAAGTGGATTTTAAGCACTTGGTAATGCAGTCAACCAACAAGATATTAACATGAGAGTTCAATTCTTTCACATTTTCACTAATACTAATAACAAAGCTATGCAAGCTGGTGACTTTGCAAACAAAACTGGTCAATTTTGTGTGCAGATACAGTTCCTGCATTTTCCGAGCACTCCAAAGTTTGGCTTCCTCTTCAAGCTCTTTTGGGAACCTGCCAGTAGCAACTAAATGTTTTTCAAGGGCCAAGTATTTCTTTTGTAAAACATCTTTAGTGTCTTTGGGATTTGAGGTTGGGTTCTTCCAAGACACGCCCACAGTCCCATCCCACCAATCAGGTTTGCATTTATCATTCCAAACAGTTTCTTGACCTTTGCCCTTTCCCACCACCTCTCGGGACAAAAGTCGAACAGCGAAATCAAGCCAGGCTTTTTCGCTGTTTATAGGGTCTCTTTTAAAGCCCAAAGTGTCCTGAGGCCAGCTAAGCTGACACTGGCACAAATGACCGCAGCTCATTTCGTTGGCTGCGGAATGGTGTAACGAAACGATGTGTAGGTAACTCCTTGTCAATATCCAAGTTGATTTTATGCTTCGATGTTTCTGTGATATTTTTCTTGTTTAAGAAAGAGCGCACATTTGCTGGAGGAGCTTGGTCTTGAAGTTCAGGTAGTTGGTCATCATTATTAGCCACCGAAATATTCGAAGGCATTCGATCCCCGAGCATCATACGAGAAAGAAAATCCGTGTGCAGCTCCATTTTATTAGATTTCATTTTCATTCTGAAAGAGTAGGTAATTGATTTTTTTTTTAAAAAGAAGAAAAGCGCATTACCCAAAAATAAAAACAATATATAAATATATCTTAGAAATATGGCAGTTCTAGAATACGAAGATACATGAGGTAATGTAAAGCATCTAAGCATCTGAACTTCATATATCTTAAATACTTTACCTTGGATTCGTATCTGCATAGAGATTCTCTGGTTTGAGAAGCAAATCCAACTGAAATGAATTTTTTTTTTTTTACTTTGATGAATCAGTTACTTGAAATTTACACAAACAGATCACATCAAAAAAAAATGTTGGTTAGCTATGACTTACTTTAAGCCAAACACAACGTTTGTTGCATAAGACTAAAATAGGTATGTAGAAACCATGGGTGCCAGCGAGGGGGGGGGGAGAGCAAGGTGGTGTTTATGCATACCCCTGGATTCTGAGTAGCCTAATTTTAAGCAATTACTTTGCACCATAAAATCAACAAATATTAAATATAGAACAACAAAACGACACAAATTTTATAGTACAATGCGGCATAGGCGCAGAAATGGGAATCAAATTGGGGCATGGCTTTTCCACTCAGAAAAATGTCAATTATTAAAAAGCAACAAAAAAAATGGAAAAATAAATAAAATACTTACCGATTTCGTAATCCGGTTATATAAAATGTGTACTATCTCAGTTTCCTTTTTCTCCTAATGAAATAAAGATATGTCATAAAAATATATACACTTTACTAATGAAAATGAAAAAACTTTTAAACCTAAATCTTATTCAATCTTATTACTTATATATTGTGAGCTTCATGATATGTAGTTGTAGCATATGATACACTATTTGTTTTCTATTTGCTTTATATATGTTTTATCAAATAACATGTTTAAAAAAGTGTAAAAAAAAAAAAAAAGTCCCCCTTTCAGACCTTGTGATCTATAGGGCAGATGATGTAAAGTTCATCTGATTCTGTGGCCTATGGTTAACAGAGGGTATCATATGGCCAGCACAACCACCAACCGCCTTTACTTTTCCCCAACTAACGTCAGGTACCCATTACAGCTGGGTGGACTCAGGTACCCATTACAGCTGGGTGGACTCAGAGGCGCCCGAAGATCCTGAAGTTAAAAATCCCAGTCTTCACCAGGATTCGAACCCCGGACCCCGGTTCGGTAGCCAAGCGCCTTACCACTCAGCCACCGTGCCTCCTCAATTATTAAAAGCAACCAAAAAAAATGGAAAAATAAATAAAATACTTACCGACATCGTATTCATGGTAAGCCATTTATAGCTAAAAGGACTAAAAATTTGTTCTTTCTCAGTTTCCTTTTTCTTGTAATGAAATAAAGATATGTCCTAAAAATATATACACTTAACAAATGAAAATGCAAAAACTTCTAAACCTAAATCTTATTCAATCTTATTACTTATATAATGTGAACTTAATGATATGTAGTTCGACTACGGCAGGACGCACGATACACTGTATGGTTTATATTTGCTTTATATATGTTTAATAAAAAAAAATGTTTTCAAAAGTGTTGTTGTTTTTATTTGTCTTCCTTTGTGAAAACTACCTTATATTGACCACACGATAAAAAGCTCACTATTGAATTTAGCTCTCACTATTGAATTTAGCTCTCACTATTAAATTTCTATTGAATTTAGCTCTCACTATTGAATTTAGCTCTCGGCTCAAATGTTTCGTTCTTACCAGTAGAGATTTGAATAAATATCTAGACTTATATGAATATTTTGTATGCAGGGATGTGTGGTCGAGAGACTTAGTGCGTGTCAACTTGGCTTGGTTACCTATCAAGAAGGCTCGAGGTTTGACACCCGACTCGAGCAGAGTTGTGTTTACCAAGCACCTTAAAGCAGTACGGAAAATATTCTCAAAGGCATTTAACTCCCCCCACTGGTCAAAAATTGAGATTGGACCAGAGCGCTCTGAGCGTGCTATAAGAATGAAAGTGGCGCTACATAAAAGCTATTTTAAAAACAAAACTGGAATGTATCACCATCAGTTTCATAACGGAGGAATTTATTTTCCCAACCATCAGTTTCATAACGGAGGAATTTATTTTCCCAACCATCAGTTTCATAACGGAGGAATTTATTTTCCCAACCATCAGTTTCATAACGGAGGAATTTATTTTCCCGACCATCAGTTTCATAACGGAGGAATTTATTTTCCCTATCATCAGTTTCATAACGGAGGAATTTACTTTCCCAACCATCAGTTTCATAACGGAGGAATTTATTTAGCCAACCATCAGTTTCATAACGGAGGAATTTATTTTCCCAACCATCAGTTTCATAACGGAGGAATTTATTTAGCCAACCATCAGTTTCATAACGGAGGAATTTATTTTCCCAACCATCAGTTTCATAACGGAGGAATTTATTTTCCCAACCATCAGTTTCATAATGGAGGAATTAACTTTCCCAACCATCAGTTTCATAACAGAGGAATTTATTTAGCCAACCATTAGTTTCATAACGGAGGAATTTATTTAGCCAACCATCAATTTCATAACGGAGGAATTTATTTTTTTTTAAAATAGCGAAATTAAAAAAAAAATTAAAAAAGAACAAAGCTTACATTAAGTGTATCACTTAATTTGGACCAGTCTTGTAATTAAATTTGTAAAAAGCATAAAACGACAATCTATATAGGGGACTAATTCAGCTTATACCCACCACTTCAGTCAAGTACAAACAAACATAATTTATTACCAATAATTAATTAACTAATAAGTTAATATTTTTTTAAATTGATTCTTGTGTTGTCAGGTAAAAAAAAAATTGCGCAAAATTTCAGCTCGATCCGAGACTTGGGTGTCGGAGAAATAAAGCGTACAAACTTTTGGCCAGACAGACAGACAGACAGACAGACAGAGTTGATAAAAGCTCACGATTAAATTAAAAAAACGTAAAGGGAGAATTATTACTAAAAAAAACAAAACAATCATTTCCTTTTACCTCATAAACACTAAACAATTCCTCAATATTGCTTTCTTGCATGTTGTAGACATAAACACCAAACAATTCCTCAATATTGCTTTCTTGCTTGTTGTAGACATAAACACCAAACAATTCCTCAATAGTGCTTTCTTGCATGTTGTAGTAATCACCAGTAGGCCTGCACTTTTGGACTATCTGTTAGGTTGGGGGAAGCAAATGTGAATGAGCTAACTGACGTCAGAAAGTTTTTACTTTTGTTGTCACGTGATCCCAGAAAAAATGGATTGCGAAAATGTAAACATAAACAAGAAACAAAGCGAGCTAATAAAAAAACGTAGTAAATTATATTTCCAATTAATTCCAATCGCACACATTTTATATTATTAGTCTTCACCCTTTACCTTCACCTATCCCTTAGTCCAGCGGTTCTCAACCTTTTAGGCTCGGCGACCCCTTTTTACGATTCTCCACTCTGCCGCGACCCCCACACACACACACACACACACATACAGCAATAGAAGAATAGACAAAAACAATCCATACTTTCGATGGTCTTAGGCGACCCCTGGCAAATCGTCAATCGACCCCCCAAGGGGGTCGCGACCCATAGGTTGAGAACCCCTGCCTTAGTCTCTTGGGCAAGATTTTTTGACCCTCTTTCTCCATTCCTTTCTATTTGCCTTGGATAGAACTTCTTTCGATGGCAGGCCCGTCCGTTGTTTTGCTGTCTTCCCATCACTTTCTCTGTCTGCCTTTTTTTCTGGTGCTGTTCCCTGAAGGGGAGTTCTTTGCAAGCCCCGAAGACTCGGTAATAAGGCCAAAGAGTTTTATTTTACTTTTTTTTATTGACAGTTAGCAGGTCATTGTGAGCTCCAATCGCTGTAGTAGTTCTCTCTCTAATATCTTAGTTTGTGATGCAGTCGCTTTAAATGCGATGCCTTGGATCTTTCTGTGGCATCCGGAGGAATTCCAGCTCACGTCGCCTCAGCGTGGCACCTCCGTGGAAACGTCCGCCAGGGGAGTCGGATAGGCTCCCAATGAGTTATCACAGATCTGCTCTAGCGATTGTACATTGCAAGTGGCGTGGATGTAAAAAAAAAAAGGCTTGCTAACCAGTCCAAACCCACACCCTTTCGTTCCCCAACGGGGGCCATACCGGTGGTGATGATCCCCTCACTGGTGCGGTGGCACATTATAGGCGTACGGAAGGCCCACACGTTTGCTCGGCCTCCGGCCTCGCACGGTTCGAGGGAACCCGTATCGATGGTTCAGGAGACCGTGTCCTACGACATACCGGGTGTGATTACATGATCACCTAGGATAAGGCGGGACTCCGGACAAAGGGGTTGGTGAAGAGCCAATTTGTCGTCCTGCCAACGGATTAAAGCCTTTCCCTGGTCAATGGTCCATAAAAAGGATTCGGAAAATCTCGGACCATAAGGACATCTGATTCTGTAGCATCTCAATGTCATTGCTAGGATCCTCCTATTTAGCACTGCGCATACGTCCAAGACTTGCAAACATACAAGAATGTGGCCATGACCAGCGAGCGCATTGGTCTGATTTTAGTGTCGAGGGCTGTATTTGAGTTTTGCAAGTATTGTTAGTATATTAAAAACTAATTACATGATTGATTCAAGATAATGAATGAAATTGTACACAATATTAACATTTTTATTTTGTTTGTTTTTTTGCTTAAAAAAATCTTTATAAGTTTAGGCTGGCTGGACACGGAAAAAGGGCTCTAACGATTTTCCTTTACATGAGGGGTTCTCAACCTGTGGGTCGCGACCCCCTTTTTGTGTCGATTGACGATTTGCCAGGGGTCTCCTAAGACCCTCGAAAAAATAGAGATTGGTTTTGTCTATTCTTCTAGTGCTGTGTGTGTGTGTGTGGAGGGGTCGCAGCAGAGTGGGGGATTGTAAAAGGGGTCGCCGCTGCTATACCCTAACCCTAACCCTAACCCTAACCCTGCCGGACCAAGTTAAACAAAGGACGTTTGGGCGACGAGTACTTCATCAGCTACACCAAGCCCCCAGTGGTGCGGCAAGCTGTAGCGGGATAGACATTTATTTGTCCAAGGGCTGCTGAAGGCAATAATGTGAAAATTATTGTTTAAAAAAATAATAAGTATTTCATTTTACCTCAGACAAACTACCCGGTTTGGCGGTTTGGTACAAGGTATCTTCACCAGAGAGAGCTGACAAGGGCTCCTTGTCGTCCTGTGAGTTAGAAAAAAAAAAGATAAGAGCTCACTCATGTGTGAAAGTTTTTACTTTGTGGTCACGTGATCAAACACAGCACTTCAAACAGCATATTTAGATTTTGGGTGAGGATGTTAAGATAATTCCTGGTATGCCGGAATTAAAATAGGCTCCAGGGTTGACGTCAAAAGGGCCCATAAATTACCATATGACCCATATACACTAAAAGAATGTTGTTATATTATACTAGCCGACCCGCGGCGAAGCATACGCTGCTATTTAGTGACGGGTGAACACTTCCTGAAAGACACAGTTGTCCAAATGGGGTTGGTTTGGGCATACGACTGTGTGCGCTTTACTGAAGAGAAAGGAAGGCGCGGGAGCGGGTGGGAGCTGGTGGGAGGAGGGTTGGAGATTCTGCGTGCGTGCGTGGTGTCCCGCATGGTTGGGCGAGGTAGATAATTATATATACAAGGAAGATTATAAAAGGGCTTCACAGAATGTTGAAACTGGCCGTCTTTGGCAGACTTTGCAGTGTAACACTAGCCCAACACGTTTTAGTAACAATGTATCGGTGATCCAGGTGGACTTCAAACCTTCACCCACTGTTCGCCCTTAGTTAGAGTTAAAGTTATGTGTAGACGGTTAGATGGTCAGACTCTGTTGTAGCATCAGCAAAAGTTGTTGCAGGCAGCCGAATCCTGTTGCAGATGTCCAGAGCTAGAGTCAAAAGACTGCAGAAGTTAAAAAAAAAGTGGGGGGGGGGGCCAGATGACCTTAGAGACGATAAAGCAATCACATACACAGCAAACGAACCAGTCATGTTGACCAATATACCATGGACATATGCAAGATGTTGTTTTTACGCAAGGAAAGGATGAAGTAAAAAAAAAAGTAAAGGGGGCGGGGTAAAAGAACCTACTACGTCCCCACGTGCAATTAGGCGATTATTTTATTCCCGTGCAGTTGTTTGCATTCTCGTAGTTTTACTTTATTCAAAGAGTCCAGCCAGGGCCGGTTATACAAATTGTGGTGGGGCGTGGGAGGCTAATGGATGCTTGCGAGGCCCCTCTACTAAATCTTGTTTACAAAAGCAACTATTACTATTGTATCGCTTTTAGAATCATGTATTAAACATACCTAGGAAGCAACTCAAACACAATAGGTTTCAGTGTGTTAATTCAAGCTATCAATCATACGATACACTTAATATGTTAATTCTTTCTTTAAGTCCTACATCTTTAAAAACCTGTGACAAGAGTGATGACTGACAAGATAAGAAGTGATACGAAATATTGAGATGTTGTGAAAATTAAAGCTAAACTCTTTTCTTTTTTATTGAGTTGGCAACAGTGGAGCTCAATTGTCAAGCTCCTCGCGAAAATCTCCATTCGCAATATAAGGAATTATTTTTAACTTACCATTCTCGTTATTGATTGTCAATCAACACTCAAAACCAAGAACGTAATGTCTTCTCTGTTAATAAATAAAAAAATATATTTAAATTAAAAAAAAAATGTAGTCATGACAATTGAAAACAAAAGCATAATGTTATTTATAGTGTAGAACAGCGGTTCTCAACCTTTTATGCTCGGCGACCCCTTTTTACAATCACCCACACTGCCGCGACACCCCCCCCCACACCGGCAAACACACAGCAATAGAAAAATAGACAGAAACAATCCATTTTTTCAATGGTCTTTGGCGACCCCTGGCAAATCGTCAATGAGTGTTGCAATACAGTATGAAACACACTGCAGCGAATACATTAGTAGCACTTCAAAATGGACACTAACTGCTGGGAAAAGGTGGCACTGGATAGATCCACATGGAGAGCAAGCATAAAGGAAGGGTCTCGGATTGAAGATGCTACACACAATAGTAGTAGAAAGAAGAGTGAAAATGCAACGGCGCCTGGTGATTGCAAATGCCCAACCTGTGACCGCAGCTGTGCATTGAGGATTGGCCTCTTTAGCCACACAAGAAGTTGCAAAGTGAAAAGATCGTCTCTCGAGACGTCAAATGTCACAGACAGTGTAATAGACAGAACCATGGGTAGAGATAGGTTGGGGCTGATTTTGCTAAGTTTGCTATAGCTCTAATTTTCTTTAGTGCCTTTGGAGCATGCTTTTAGCTATTCTTTTAGTTTTATTGTGACCATGATTCGTCAGATTTTGTCTAAAAAATTACTTTATTTCGTAAAATTTAGTTACAATTTAAAAGGAAAATTTTCACCATCCCAAACGAGATGAATGAGTTCAACTTTTTTTTCCCTTTGTTGCCTTCTCCCAATCTTTTCTAAATGTTCAATATTCATAGAAATAGGTTGCACTTTTGAATAGGCCTGATAAAATTAAAATATCTTTTATTTTTCGGACCTTGCGATCTATAGGTCAGAAAGATGGCTAATTGGTAAAGCGCTTAACTTTCAAACCGAGAGATCTTGAGTTACAATCTCGGTGAAGACTTGCATCTTGAATTCTTTTTTTAAAGATTCCCCCCCCCCCTCACTTTGTACTATCCTATATCTTTTTCTTTTTGCAGCTTCCGAAAGGGAAGAGACGCTATTAGTTTTGTGTAGTCTGTCTGTCCGTCCGTCTGTTACATTTTTCACTGTATCTGTAGCGTGTTATTAATTATTATTATTATTATTTGTTCTTTGAAAGCAAACTCTTTAATTGTGAAATAAATGTATTAATTTACAAATTTTTAAAAAATTACCTGTCTAGCATTTGTTATAAATGTAATAGTTATAGTCCTATTTATAAATTAAATCAGCTATATTTGTGTAATTAAGGATTACGCCTAATTATGATTTACAAGAATGTAAACATTGATTTATTAAAAAAACAAAACAATTATGCACATTCAATGCTTATATATATACAGTTTTAAAATAAGTTTTAATAGGTAGTTTTTTTTTTTATTTTATTTTATATATGTACGTAAAACGTCAAATTTGGCAGCTTTATAAAATTGTTTATCTATATGTTAACATGTAAAAAAAATCTATTTATTTCGCACTCTTCTTAAACAAACTGGCAAATATCAAAACCTAGTGCATTATTGTTACAGGTAATGCATTGGATGTAATCGCAGGCATAATGTTTTAAAAGAACATTTTCTACATGAGAAGATAGGTTTGGGGCAATTGATAGTTTGCTTTTCATAGTTTCCACATCCAGGCATAAAGGTTTCATGTGACTTTCTTTTTAAACTTAAAAGTATCCTTAGTTTTTCATATTTATTAACAAAAATAAATACAAAAAATAAAAATACTTTGAAAAAAATAAAGCTTATATTGTAATTTTATAGTGTAATTTTATCAATTAGTTTGGATCAGTCATGTAATTAAATTTGTAGTAGATCCGGACTAGATCTGGACTACAATAATAAACCTGTGCTATTAGAAATATGGCCTATTTTTACCTAGTGTTTTTGTTTAGCGCAATTTCATGTTTTTAGCTTTCTCGATGAACTATGACCCTATGACCCTATCTGGACCAATGAGAAAGGGGAAAAAGAAGGGGGGGGGTAGCTCCGTGAATGTTACCGTGGTCGCTTTTTTAAAGGCATAAAAACACACTTGTTTACTCAGGGCTCAAAAACTTCTCAAGGGGACTAATTCAACTTATACCATCATATCTGTCTGGTAAGGTTTATTTCCCTTATTTGATCAAAAAAAAATTATCAATTGTTAATTAATTATTTTTTAAATTAATTCTTATTTTGTCAGGTACAAGAAATAAATGTGCAAAATTTATAATTGATCAGAGATTGGGTGTGGGAGAACATAAGTGTACAAACTTTTTACCAGACAGATACTCTGACAGATAGAATGAGATAAGCTTTGCAAAGATGTATATCTAGTGAACTATAGTAAAAGTAAAGCGGTTTCGGATTCTAATACAATGTAATCATGTTATATAGACAGATGATAACTAAAATGTTTATCTATTTCTGCGGGCCACGGTTAACGACGGTGTAATGTGACCAGCACAAGCTATGTCCGGCTCCCATTAGAGCTGGGTGGACTCTGAGGCGCCCTAAAGGTCCTGAAATTTAAAATCCCAGTCTTCACCAGGATTTGAAGACGAGACCCTTCCGTTCGGAAGGCTAGCGTTTTACGGCTCAGCCACGGCGCATCCAATTTTATTCTAATTTAATTTAGTTTTCGATCTCTGGTGGAGTCTAAGATCGTAGACTGGGATCTAGATAGTAACTTTTTTTTTTTTTTTTTTAGTTTAAAACAATTGACTGCACTATCTCCTCATGTATTTATTTAGCTTTGGAAACACGTCTTGATAGAGTAGGGCACATGTTGGCTGACTACAAAAATATAGTTTGGCTCATGTGGGACAAATCTGCTTTGCTTTAAACAAAAATCTGGCTTCATTTTTACTCCTAAACTTTATATAAGGCGTGTATTCTATATATCAAAGCATTTAAATAGCAATGATATTTTTGGCACTTACCCCGTTGCCAGGAGGTCCTTAGAGTTTCACGGTGTGACGTTAAGTCCTGAAGTTGGTTAACCACCCTTACCATTTATAGGATCTCTCAACCAATCGCCTTTTAGTTGGTTAACCCTTTGGACAGCCCAAACCACCTCACCCTTCTCCCTTATGTACAAGAATTTTCCTCTTCCTACATGTAAACAGTTCAAGGTTATTAGGATCTCCGTTTTTTACCCAATAAATTCAAAAGTGAAGAGTTGTTTCCCATATTATGCGGTTTTCTTTGTAAATTGTTGTGTGTGCTTTGTTAAAGTTATAAAGTTCACTTTCAATAATTCGTTTGTCGTGCTTTAATTAAAATTTGAAATAATATTGTTGAATTATAAAATCACATAGTATTGTACATTTTAAGAGATTTTAAAGACATATAATATAGGACTGATAGTTGATGAAGATGAACTTTAATCAACACCTATCCACCCACCCCACATACACACTTTTTTCTAAATAACATTTTAACAAGTTAAGAAATACATGTCCAGCACACCGGTCACCCCTGAACATTTCTGTCGTTAATTCTAAATTACGTAGACCTTCCAGGCTATTCTACCTTCACATTTTCCTATCCGTACAACCTTTTCTTACAGACGTTACTTCAAAAAAGAAGATGATTACGTCCTACGCGTCATGCATTTATTCATGCATGTTAACCAATGACTTAAATTCTGTCAAGTCACTGGTTTTCCTGGCTAGCTCAGGCAACCCATTCCATGCTCTAATAGCACTAGGGAAGAAGGAGCTTTTGTACAAATTTGTCCTAGCATATGCAATGAGGAGTATGCCTTTATCTTTGTGTCTTTCTGAGTATTTTATTAAATTTTGTTTTTGTATTTGAAGATTATGGTTCAGTGTTTTTATGTATAATTGCAACTTTACTTTTCAGTCTTCTGTCCTGAAGGCTTTCTAAATTTAGTTATTTTACTAAAGGTGTTTATCTAGTGAAATGTGAATATTCGTTTGTTATGAATCTCACTGCTCTACTTTGTGTCTGTTCCAGTTTTGTAATGTTTTCTTGAGTTGAGGGGTCCCAAACGGAGGATGCATATTCAATTATTGGCCTAACCAAGGTTAAATAACATTTTAGTTTTATGTTCTTATTTGATTTATAGAAATTTCTTCTAATAAACCCTAATGCTTTGTTTGATTTTTTTGTAGTTTCATCAATACCGTCCATTTTTTTAGCTTTTATCCAGTCGCTTCCTCTTTCAGCTTCTTCTTATTTCTCCCGGTACTGTTCTCTGAAGGAAGGTCTTTGCGAGCCTTGAGGTCCTTGTGATGTGGCTATACAATTTTTAATTGCGTTTTTTACAGTGGTCAGCGGGTCATCATGGGTCCCAATTGCAACTGTGATCCCGTTTCGAATCTCCTCTTTTGTCCAGCGGTCTTTGTAGATGAGACCTTATATCCTTCTATAGCATCTCAATTCCATTGCTAGAATCCTCCTCTCTGGTTCTTCAATAATGTGTCCATCTCCATCAGTCTGCTATTAGTGCCGATGGCTAAGCAGGTTTACAAATAGTATAGTACTCTAGGAATCATTAATAGGCTAAACATTAAATGGCGGACGGTTGTAATTGTTTAAGCGTCGTCTCCATGCGACCGTCCCTCCTCCTCCGCAGTGTGCATGGGTAGAGGCTAGTGGATAAGCTCCCATTGAGGAATTTTGTGCTCCTTCACCCCCCCCCTCCCGTCTTAGCACCTGGTTCCCCAGGTGAACTATGCGCAATAATTTTTTTTTCTTACTTTTCATTTCTGTGATGTGGCCTCTCAAATAAAACATTGTCGTAAGAGTTCAGTCACAGACTCTTGAAACTCTAGGCCAACGAAAGCTCCCTTCTGCCGGCCTGTTTGAACAGTTGTTCTGTCTGGAGGGAGATCCTAGAATATGTAAATATATAACATCTCTATTTCCACTGGTTCGAATCCAAAGACTCTTCAAACCAGAAAAAAGGGGGGAGGGATCTCCTACATCTTCCATCAATGTACCACGTGCGGCTGTTCACCATAGAGCGACACCTTTGAGGAACGACGAATCCATCATGACAGGGCTGTTGGGGGGGGGGGGGGCTCTCTTGCAATCCCCATCAGAGCCATGAGCAACGTTTTAGGCAACCCAGCGGGAAATCTCGTTTCGCTACCCTATTGGCCTAGCCGTCTCCCACTGGGTAGCGTAGCCAGAAATATGACTTTATGTACTTGCGGTGTTATCATGTATCCTAGACCACAAGAAAATCCGCTGCCGAGGACAGACGCAGTCGGCGAAAAGAAAATCTTAATCGACCACCGGCGGACAATGGTTATGCTTGCCCTGGATGTGGCAAAATATGTAGGTAACAGCTGGGGCTGCGTAGGCACGGGAAATACTGCATTGCTATTAATCTTCGGACTCGAAGACAAGCTTTATTGATAGACCACAAAATTTGTAAAAGTGATATTCTTCTTCTTCTTCTTCTAGCCAGCTTTATTGCTGCTGAGCTGTGAGCTCTTTTGCAGACTGTGCCAAGGAAACAAAGTGTGCTGTTTTCTTCAGTTGTTCAGCACTGCCGTACAGGGTGTTGGTTATGTTGGGCTGTAATGGAAGTAGGGTCTGCCTAAGGTGAATTAGGGAGGGACATTCAAAGAGGATATGGTTTAAGGTTTCATAAGGGTGGGCGCAGTGCCTGCAAAGGGGGAGTTGGAGTTTATTTTGTTCAGATGGTAATTTTAAGGTGTATGTCCTATTCTTAGTTGAAAGATTGTATATTGATATAAAGAAGTAGAGTGAAATAAATAAATGTCAGTAACAACTAAATAGGGCTTCGACCAAGTAAAATATAAAAGAATAATACTTTTTCTTTAAAAAAAGACTATTTCTCCTTAATGACGCTATCGGCTGTTTCGTAAGAGCGAATATTTTACTCTGAATAACTCATGAATGATAGTTGTTGTTTCTTAATGGCACATTTTTAACCCGCCCCAATTGAATAAGGTCTATATGCTAAAATACCAAAAGACAAAGTCTAGCAAGATAAAAAATTATCTACACCTCAAACCAATTTATATTCCTTTTTTTTTTATTTTACACATTTTTAACGGTCAAACCAGAGTTTTCCAAGTGTGACCAAATAGCTAGCCATTATTTTCCAAAAGATATAAATGAACTGCCAAATTTCTTGGGTTGTCGTTAAACCGTTTTGGAGAACCGCGTCCACCCACCCATGAATTTGCAAGCTAAATAGAGAATTATTTTTTTTTTAAGTTTTTTTTTTCTTTACACAAAAAAAAAAGAGCCAATGAGCGTCAAACCTAAAAAAAAAAATACACCAAACTTCACACAATGTAAAAGTATTAGATCAGTGATGCCCAACCTAATTCGACCCGCGGGCCATTATAATTTCAGACACTCGTGTCGCGGGCCACATGAACGAAAAACGAATTGAAATTGACTTAAATTTGAAACTATTTGATTCGAAACCCTTGGATCTAGTACTTACATTAATGAATTGGACATTTGAAGCTTATCTTTTTTTTTTTTCCACGCGACAGAACATTGCTTAATTTCTTTACTTAAAATATGAACAACTTTGTAGTTAGCTTTAGAGCGACTCATTTTCTCTTTTTAGTAAATATTCCCATCGATCGTCTAATCTGTAGGCGTAGTTAAACTATCTTTTACTCGCGGCTTAAATCAAGAATGCCTCCATATTTGTTTTATAATGCCTTTACATGTTTTTCTTTTTTTAAACAGTCATACTTTCTTTACAAATCAAATATGTTGGCTTATTATCATGTTCCACAAAAAGTAAAGACCCGTTCACTTTTTCTGGTAGATTCTACTTTCAGAGTCCCATTTGATAAGCGTACAAATATTAAAGGTCATAGTACCAATAAACTAAAGAAAAATTGAGGGCCCTAACTGTAACTTAGATAAAGATACATTTGTCAACTTTTTTTTTTAGATGGGGGATTTTCTTTACTTTGTGCCAACATTTCGGCGGGCCGGATGGAACCACATCGCGGGCCGTATCTGGCCCACGGGCCGTTTTTTTGGGCATCACTGTATTAGATCATTGTTTGGCAAAAGTTCTGAAATACCCAAGAAAATTAGGTCATTTAAATCTAAGGCCTGCATATCTTTTACTTGCGTGAGGTCATGTGACCTACAAACGATCATTAACTCTTATCTCACACAATTTTTTTTTATTTATTTATGTTATCTAAACTTGGTGGGAAAGAAAAGTTTTGAATTGAAATGTTGGCAAACAAAAGTTTCAATCTGGATTTTCCAAGAAATCTTAGGCTGCTTTCCTGGAACCGAGTTATTATTAGAGGAAAGAAGATTCAATTTCGGAAGACTAGTGTTTTAAAAAAAAAAAAGCTCATGGTAGGCCTATTTATCTACGGTCGATTATTTATAATTGAGATATAAAAAAAATTAAACATAATGTGACTCACATTTGATTTTGTCTAGTGTTTGTAACTTGTAATTTTAATAGTTTGGTAATTAACTTGTCCAAGGCTTAAGACATAGAGGAATGGAGAAAGGCGGCCATCAGATCGTATGTTGTGCCCTAACGGTTCCAACAGACTAGGTGAAGGTGATCTTGTCTTAATAATTATAGACGTTCGTTCAAGACAGAGGATTATCACGTCCTACGTGCATTGGAGTGCTAATCTTGTCGTGCATGGAATTCTTAATTAGAGGCTCGGTTACCTGAAAAAAAAATGGGGCGGGGGCACTTGAATAAAAAAAAAGTAAAAATATTAGAATATATTCAAAAGAATATTAGTGGTATGCTCCAACTTCAAACAATGGAGGACATATTTTCATGTATTCTCGACATGAGGCCTTAGTGGAAACGTGCAGTAGTGGAGCTAGATAAGATAATAAAGCATGGGCGTAGCCAGTTCAAACCGCCCCCCCCCCCCGAAATGAAATCCTTCCCCCAAAGAGGGGGGGGGGAGCGGAATTTGGTGACTGATTTTTTGCTTTAATTTTGTTTATTAAAGGTGAGATTTTAATACTAAACAATCACTTTCCCCAGCAAAGGAGGTTTTGAGTTTAAAGCCGGGCCCTACCAGGGGGTTTAGCAGTAAAAACCCACTCTTCTATAAAAAAAAAAAAAAAGAAAATAATAATAATGCTAACGACAATGCTCAAATTTCAAGAGCATAGCTAAGGAAGATTTTGATTTTAAAACCCCCTCCAAAATTTAAGATAAAACGCCCTCTTCCAAATAAGACTATCCATAAATCAGTCACCAGATTCTTTGAGTGTAGCCAAGGGAAGTTTTGTGTTTAAAACTCCATCCAGCGGGGTTTGCAGCTAAAAACCATCTCTTTAATATAAAAAAAAGAAAATTACACACTCAAAAATCTATGAGAGTAGCCAAAGGGGTTTTGAGCTTAAAACTCTCCTCCAGCGGGGTTTGAAGTTAAAAAATACCTATTCAATATTTTTAATAAAAATTGCACACTCAGAAGCCAATGAGGTTTTGAGTTTAAACCCCCCTCCTCCAGAGGGCTTATTTTTAAGTTTAAAACCCCTCCAGATGGTTTTGAGTTTAAAATACCCCTACAGAGAGTTTTGAGGTTGAAAACCTCTCTCTTCAATATTATTCTAGAGCAAACTACAGTCACCTACTTCTATGAGCGTATGCTAAGGGGGTTTTGAATTTGTTTTAAAAAAAAGCTCCAGAGTTTTTAAAATTTTTAGTGTAAAACTCCCCAACAGATGATTTTGACAATAAAACTTCCCTTTCCGATATAAAATCTAAAGCAAAATAAGATCTTAGCCAAGAGACTATATGTGGTTCAACGAAGATGGCTAAGACGGTTTTTAGGAGTCAGTTACAGAGATCGGGTCTCAATCAAAGAAATCCTTGACGTTAATTCTCGCACTTTCTATCCTCGGATCAAATTGAAACTTTACAAAATTACTCATTTTCTAAGACAACACACGAGTCAATAAAAAAATTTACAAATTATTTTATATGAGTAGTCGTAATTAATGAGTTTATTGGCTTTTGTTGTTGAAAAAGGGAATCAAAACATAAAAACTCAAATATAACCTTCCTTGATTGTAATTTTAATTTTCAAGAAGAAAAAAAAATGGCGCCTCGATTAAGTCCAATAGGAATATGCGTTGAATGCACCATCATCTCGATTGACCTTTTAGAAAAGATTTGATCCAACGACCAGGCGCTGACCGGAAGCTTTTCCAGTCTGAATGTTCTACAATGGTAGCATTTTAAATTGGGCATACAACAGAAGACATTGTATTTAATTGTGGGAGGGTAGTGGGAAGCGTGGTCATCTTCTCCAAGATACCCCCCCCCCCCCACACACACACACTGGTCGACAGATGATATTGGACCATAGCGCTCTGAGCATGCTATAAGCATGAAAGTAGCGCTATATAAAAGCTATACATTTATTTAGTTTTATTAATTAATTACTTCATTACAAATGAAGACAAGAGTTTGGTATTTCTACAGATGATGTTCGAGCAATGGTTGAAAAGATAAAGATTGCATGTGTATCTGGTATTCAGCAGTCTCTGGGTTTTTTACATCAGCATTTTTTTTTCATCATTAGTGACTAATAATATTAACAACAACAAAAAATGCTATGGATAAATACTTAAATTTATCCTGTCAAAGCCACTTAAATCTAGATTATTACAAATTTGTAGCGATAAAATGGGGAAGAAATACAAATAAGTTGGCTGCTGGCATTTTAATATAGTTGATTAAAATTGTAAAGTATATGTATGAAAACCGTTAATCTTGCATGATCTTGCTACAAAATACATAAATGTATATAAACATCCTGCCGTCATTTTATTGACATAGAGATCTTTAATAGTTTTTCGGCTCATAGACGTGAGCTTGTTATGGCAAAGTTATAACCTTTTTTGAATTTCGTAGACTCACTCCCCATTGATCTCAGACAGACAACATGCTACACCACTTTTAAGAAGAACATTAAGACCTATCTGTTTAAAACTTTTTTAGATTAACTGTCATTTTAGCCTGTTTGTGTGTTTTACATGTTTCGGATGTTCCTTCAGAGTTGAAGATAGTTTACTTCCTAGTCCAAACCTCCCGCAGGACGACGGGGGATGGGAGCGGGCAGGGTTTGAACCCTCGACCGTCGATAAATCCGAACGACAGTCCAGCGCCCAAGCCGCACGACCAGGCAGCCATCCCGACCAGGCAGCCATCCTGTCAGCTGTCGTGTTTGTGTTTGTAATGTTATTACAGCGCCTTGAGCCTACATTTTGTTTGTTAACAGCGCTTTATAAATAAAATTATTATTATTATTATGTTATTGGTTAATGAAGTGATAAGTACGTGATGAGTCTGATGTCAATGTATATTTTGGTTTTCTAAAGTTATAATGTTTTGTTTGGTGCAATCCACAAATTGTAAGACGAATTTCCTTATGGATAATACAGATTATTATGATTATTGTTAAGATAAATATGAGAGGAGCTTGAATTTAACAAGCTGGATTTTTCTTTATATACCTGTTGTTATTTGTTTTCATGTTGATGTAATTTTTTAATCTTACAGAAAATTTAGGACAACAACAATGGGTTCATCTGAGAATAGTCATGCCACCAAGCTTGCGTTCATACGTGCTAAAGCTGATACACAAGTCTCACTTAGGAATAGTGAAGTGCAAGCTGAGAGCCAGAGATGTTTTGGCAAGGCATGAATGTAAACATTGAAGTGACAGGGATCGTAGCACGAGTGTTGAACACCAGAACCACCAAGTGGCAGAACCGCTGTAACACCAACCAGGACGCCAGACTTTTCATACAGCATGGTTCAATTTGATTTGTTCAACTTTGAGGGGGGAAAGGCTATGTGCTTCTAGTTGACTACTTCTCAAAGTTTATTGGTTTCAAAGAACTGTCACAGGAAACGACATCAGATATCATCGAAGCATACCATGGAATATCTAGAACAGTGATGCCCAACCTAATTCGACCTGCGGGCCACTTTAATTTCAAACACTCGTCTCGCGGGCCACATGACCAAAAAGTTACAAAAACGAAATAAAATTTTCTGACACTATTTTACTAGATACCCCTTGGATTTAGTAGTACATCCATATGCTATTTGACGATATTTTTTAAGCGCCAGAAAATAGTTTCATTTCTCTATTTTAAAAAGTGAAGAAAAACCGCCTTCAAAAAAAAAAAGATTCTAAGTTGAAAAAAAATGTACATCTATTTACGTTAGGGCCCTCACTATTTCTATTATTTCTACCATGACATTTAATATTTGTGCGTTAATGACATGGGACTCTGAATGTAGAATTTATCAGGAAAAGTAGATGGATCTTTAATTGTTTGTGGAACATGAACATAAGGCTAAATAAGCCAACAAATTTGTTTTATAAAACAAATTGTCTGTTTTGGAAAAGAACAACAGATAAACGGCACAATGAAACAAATATGACGACATCCTTGATTTGAGCGGCAAGTAGATTTAAGGATTTAGTAGACACCAAAAAGAGACCAGAAAATGAGTCGGTAATAGAAGCTTGCTACAATTTTGGTCACTGCAGTAGAGAAATTAAGCCGTTTTACGGAAATAAAAAACAGATAAACTTGCACTATCCCAATTAATGTACACTTGTAATCAAATAGTGTCAGGTCAATTTTATTCGTATTAGTACTTTTTCGTTGATGTGCCCGCGACACGAGTGTCGGAAATTGAAATGGCCCGCAGGACCATCACTGGCTTAACTGGTAGGCCTAACCCTATTTTCGCATAACTACTTTTATTTTCTTAGCGAAAGAGAAAAAGTTTGACATAGATTTAAATCCAATCCAATAGATTTGTAATACACAAACTAAGGCCCGCAGTCCGCGGGTAATATCCGGCTAGTATATTGGTATATATAAATATATACATTATATATTGGAAAAAAATATATTTAAAAACTCAAGCCTCGTGCTCTTTACACCTATGAAACTTCATACAAATTCGACAGGTCCAGGGGAGACCACTTACTTTGTCAAAGGAAACAACATTAAGCCTTTAGTTTCTCAAAATCTCACTTCGAAAAAGAAATGATAGATACTTTCAATGCACAACATCATAAATATTGTTTAGCATAAACTAGAAATAGGCATTGTTGTTGAATATACTTTATTTTCACTGAAAGATCTATACAAATGATAAATATTTCAAATGATAATACAAAAGTGAAGTAGCCTTTGTGATTTCTTTTCTATAATCTTTTTGGTCCATAAGCTTTTAAACCCTTTAAACAGAAATTCATTATTGCATGTGAAAAAAAAAAAATATGCAAATCTTGCCAGAAATATATCTAACAGCAATATTTACTAACAGCTCATTGTGGTTTAATATTCTTGTAAAGGTCATTTAACACTAATAGTTAAATGGGTGAACTCTTCAATAATAAATCTTTTAATTTTCGAAGACTTTAAACTTTAATCTCTTCACTAGTAGTAACTGATTATTTGTAAGTGATATAAATATTTGTTCTCAAGCTCTTTATTAAAAACGTATTCAAATGTAAACACTATGGTGTACGTAATACATAAACATCAATTTGATATACAAATATACAAAGCTTCTAATAATGTATTTAACACAGTCAAACAATTAGGAAGAGTACATTGAAATTATATATGTATAAACAAAAACCTTTCTTTGCAAACCTGCTTTTACAGTTAAAACCAGCCCCTTTCTTACAGACATTGCACAAACATTTTAATTTTATTTTAAAGTCAAAATGAATGGTGAAACATTTAAAAGTTTCTTGTGAAAGCTTTTTATGTCTAAATTAATAACTAGAATTATCTTCCAAAGAAAGTTACTTAAGGTCTTGCAGAAATTTTTCTAACATATTGGAACCATCTTCTTCCCATAGACTAGTGTCGAACAGTTCATCACTGTCAGAATGACCAACTAGTGATTCCTTGAAATCAAAAGAGCCTACAGAATTTTGAGAGCTACAGGGTGGAGAAAAGTGATCGCATGAATCAAAAGGGAAATGATCATTCAAGTGCAAGGAAATGCCTGATGAGTCTGAACTTACAGAACTTTGTAAAAACACTGAGTTTTCACATGACGAAGGACCAGAAGAAAAAATATCAGAGGCAGAATAAGAAGTTTCAGTTGAGGGTGGACTCATAAAAGACTGATCTGTTAATGATGGACTAGAGTCTGGGTTAGGGGTTGAACTCAATGGAAAAGAATGTAGGCTGGTAGCAACCTCAGGCACAGTGGAATTTGAAGAGCTGTAATTTGAAGCTTCACCATCAAAAGAAAATGGGCTTGTGTTATTAGATGGTGCAAAAATTAAGGAATTAGAATCAGATTCTATGGTACTAGATGTCAACACATCAGAAAGAAGTATATTGTCTGAATGTGCAGGCAGTATTGACAGGTCAGTGTCTGGAGAATCTGGACTGTTAAGGCCACTTGTTGAAATGAGATTTACAGAAGGGCCATTCAAAACACTGGCTACAGATAAAAGAGGCTGGTTGCCAAAGGTAAAATTAGGTGTGGTATTATTAGTAAGGGCATAATTTAACTGCTCTGCTGAAATATGTATGACTGGAATAGTCACAGGGGAGACAACAGGAAAACTCACTCTGCTAGGTGATGAAACATTAGGAACACTAACTCTGCTAGGTAAAGGGGAAGGTTTTGGAAATATTGTTTTGACATTTCTGACAGTGTGACCTTTTTCTTTTCTTCTTTTGTCTATCATTTTCTGAGCCACAGCCAAAATCTCAGAAGAGGGTTTCTTTACTGGTGCTTGCTGACTGCTTAAATTTTCTTGACAAGAGGATGTAGTCTGCAATGTGTCAATCCTTCTAGATTTTTGTGGGACAGTAGTACTGTTTTCCTTTTCATCTTGAGCACAGCGTCTCTTGTTAGCTGCCATTGGGACTGTGCATTTTAAATTTCCAGTAGCTCTCAGAGTTGCATTGAGGCATTTAGTGATATCATTGAATAATGTGATATTCACCCTAGCATTCATCTCTTTTACCTTCTTGCAAGTATCCTCCACAGCACAGTGCAAGCTGGTGACCTTTCCAAGCAGACTAGTCAAGGTTGTCTGCAAGTATAGCTCTTTAACATTCCCAGCATTCCACAGCTTTGCTTCTTCTTCAAGTTCTTTAGGAAATCTGGCCAGAGCAACTAAATGTTTTTCAAGAGCCAAGTATTTCTTTTGTAAAATTTCTTTAGTGTCTTTAGGATTTGAGGTTGGGTTCTTCCAAGCCACGCCCACAGTCCCATCCCACCAATCAGGTTTGCATTTATCATTCCAAACAGTTTCTTGACCTTTGCCCTTTCCCACCACCTCTCGGGACAAAAGTCTAACAGCGAAATCAAGCCAGGCTTTTTCACTGTTTATAGGGTCTCTTTTAAAGCCCAAAGTGTCCTGAGGCCAGCTAAGCTGACACTGGCACGAATGACCGCAGCTCATTTTGTTGGCTGCGGAAAGGTTCGATGATATAAAGTTTTAAAAATTCCTGGGTTATGTCTTTTTCAACAATAGCATCTGCTTCATCAGCGTTAAGTCTGTAAGTTCTCTTTTGAAATGAATTAATTAGGAGCAGTAGCAGAAATACCAATGATTGCATTGATTCATAAGGTTGAGCTCGAATTTCATGTGTCTGATCATAAGTACCAGTAATCTCAGTATATCCCTCTAAAAATTGCTTAAAATTAGTCGATATTATCGATTGATCAGTTGAAGATATCTGCAAATGATGTGTCCTTTGAAAAGTTTGACCTTCCAAGAGACTGTGCTGTGAATGCTGCAACTTTTTATGTGACTGTAGTTTTCCCTGAGATTGTTGGTATAGATTTTGCACCCCAAGTGGCTCTTGGTGCAACACATTTAAAGACTGCAGATCCATTTTGAAGGACTGAATCAATTCACCATAAATTGCTCTGATCAAGTAAAAAAAAAAAGGCAAACTTTAATATCGGTTTTAAAAAACTTAAGCCAAAAACATTTTAAAAAATAAAATAATTTTACTAATTTATCATAAGGCAAAAATCCTCCAAAAAAAGTCAAAATTCAGTTTTCATTTAAGATTGTTTTATTCTCATCACATAAATATTTTTACATGCTTCTAAACTCTTTTATGTATAATGTGTTAATTTTTATATTTTTAGTTTGTTTAAATAATTAAAAAAAAAAAAAAAAAAAATTTAATTTTTCCATAAGTTATTAACTTACATTGTAAACATTGTAGCTATCCGAAGATGTGTGAATTGGTTATCCATCTGGAAATAATATTAAAAAAAAAAGAAATTATTATAAAACTAAGATGTATAAAGAAAGAAAAAATATTAATCATAAGCTCAATAAAGTAAAAGTATATATATATATATATATATATATATATAAATGAGACGTATTCCTGTTTGCAAAGATGTTGATTATTGTGTAATAGTTGAATATTATTAAGTATACTTTACATATTGTTAAAAATAAATACTAATACTAGCTCTATACTATTACATATTCTTCATAATATATTACAGACTTTACACTTATAACCTTTTGACAAAGCCCACAATATATTATAGATATTACACTGTTACTTATTGTTCTTGGTATACCGTTCACTATTGATTATAGATTGGAGGTGCATTCTGGTAAAAGAAATCTGCGATTATGTGGCATCTAGGACAGGGATCCACATTATATGTATGTATTTGCCCAACCCAATAATGATCACATACATTAGCTTTCAATAGGCCTATAGATCTATATAATATTCTGTAGTGATAGTGACTGTAAATATATGATAAAATAAAAAATTAGATGGTAGTTCTATCCTATAACTATTTATACTATGCATACCTTAGATTATACACTATTATGTATGCTTTAAATGTGTTTTCTATTATTAATAACTACATCTGTAAAAGACATAGATCTATCATTTTAGGTAATTTCCGATATATATATATATATATATATTATTCTGTAGTGATTAGTGACTATTATAAATATGCTAGATCTATTCTAGAATAAAGTCAGAAGTATACAAATAAAATATTTAGATTATTATTTTATTACACTTTTTACAGGGCATTAAATATTACTATTTATTGAAATAGACTCTATAGTAATATAATTTAAATATAGACTCTAGACCAGTGATTCCCAAAGTGGTCTATATAGACCCCCAGGGGTCTACGAAGACCTCCAAGGGGTCCACAAAAGTAAAAAACTAAATTGGGGGTCCATGAGATGCCCACGGGGGTCTACGATAACAGATTTCATTTAAGCACATTATATGTTCACATTCCACTAATGTAATTATTGCATACACTAATATATGATTTGTACCTTCGTTAATCCTTTAAATATTTATCCTGCTATTCAAATGAAAAATTGTTGTAATCAATTTCAATACTTATTTAAATAGCTTAATTTTGTCTACATGTAACTAATATTTAGAACAAAAAAAAATGTAGACAGTACAGCATTAATTATTTAAAATTGGGATTCATTCTTTCCTTTTCCAACAAGCCTAAGTGACTTTTTTATGACGATATGAACCAGGTTCGCTGGAAGATCATCTGAGACAATGCTACCCTGACAAAAATAAAGATTTTAAAAACTTTCGAACACTCAAAGTTCAAAATAGACCCGCAAAATCATAGTTCGACATCATATAGAGAAGATGATGGTTTGTGAGCGTCTTACAAGATTTCTTTTCTTATAGCAAAATACGGAAAACAGCAAAGGTCAAACATTGATTCTAACAGTCGTTTTACACAAACCTATATCTGTTATTATTAAAAGAATTTCTTTAAGCAACAATACAGTTCAAGGTCGCTTCGGTGGCATGAGTTATAAAATTAAAAGCTTCTTATGTAAATCTTTGCAAAATACATAAATACAGTTTGGTCTGACAAGGTGTAGCGCTGTGTGCTACAAACTATAAAATGGTCACCATCTCATCTCATCTATGCCTGTAGTCCCTTCTGGGCATAGGTTACCAACCAGCTTCATCCAGGCATCTCGGTTCTGGGCGAATCTCTCTAACCGTCGCCATGTCTTGCCCATCTGCTTCCAGATCGCGGAGACCTGGAGAACCACCATAACCACCGTGAAAAAACCCTGCTATTCATCAATTCCTGCCTGATGAAAATTCTTATGATCTGCTGGCCAGACAAGATTTTGACTGAGGAACTGTGGCAAAGAACAAAGCAGCAGCCCACTGAAGTAGATATCCTTCTGAGACACTGGAGATGGATAGTTCACACCCTTCGCAAGCCTGGATCCAGTATAACAAGGCAAGCCCTAACCTGGAACCCCCAAGGAAAGAGAAAGAGGGGACGGCCCAGAAATACATGGCGCTAATGGTCACCGTCTCCTTATATTTCCTTAGGGTTGACCCACGAGTATAGTAGCAAGGCAGCAGAGGTTTGAATTCAGTTTTCCTTCTGCTAGGTGGGTAGCAAGCCAAGGCAAATGAGCCCTTCCTGCTCGAAGTTCACTGGTTTAGGCTCCAGTTACTCGCCTTTGACCCATCTCCTGTTAATGAAAACAGTTCAGCAGATTCAACATTTGAGCCACACGTGAAAGATCAAGAAATACACGAGAAACTGCTCTTTGCGAAACCTTTTACAATGATACTTAAGGCATATTAATTAATTAAATAATATTTAATGTTGGAAAGACTACTTCATAGAACGACAAATTTATATATTAAACATAATATCCTAAGTTGTGTAGTTTAAAATTACTTTTTCACTCTTCAACTCACTACAGTTAGAAATTTGTTTAAAAAATGTTAATGAATTTGCAAAAATGTGCAAGTTGAGCAAGTTAAGCAGGGGGTCTACCGAAAACAAGAAAACATGGCAAGGGGTCTACGAGACAAAAAAGTTTGGGAATCACTGCTCTAGACCTATTATTCTATATTATAAAAACTTTAGACTTATAGAGTATAGGGTATATACTCTAGTATAGAGTATAGAGTTTATAATTTATAGAGTATAATATAGAGTATTAATAGTATTATTATAGTAATAGAGTCAATAGAGAGACTAAGACTTAAAGACTAATAATCATCATAATCATGACATAATGATATGATAATGTAATGATAGTCTGTGAGTGTATGTATGTATATTTATATAATATACTATAATATATACCTAGACCTATAAATAATAAGACTATAAGTAAACACAAAACAGTATGTTTTTGTTGTCAAGACTTCAAAGTATACGTCGTAGAGTTAGATCTTTATCTAGATCTAAATCTACTTTTGTTACTTACAGTAGCCGCCCTCGCCAAAGGGACGGGACAGTGTCTACAAACAGCTTGCGTTACTAAGCATTATATACTGAAGCGGTTAACCAATCAGACTTCGAAAAGTTGCGACATAAGGGAGTAGAGATTATGCCAACTCTCTTTGGCTGTTGTGTGATAAAAAGCAAAGCACGGTGTAGGGTTTTTGTTGTTTTTTATATTAAAACCGCTTGTCCCTCGGCAAAAAAAAAAAGGTCTAGATCTAAATAGCTTTAAAAAAAGGAAGCCTCTTACAACAAAGAACGTTTTGGTAAAACAAAAACATTATAAGATCCCACCAGCAATTCCAATCACTATGCTCCACAATATGCAGGTTTAGGTAAATATTGCCTCCGCCGTTGCTACTTATTCGATTTGATGATAATTCTCTATTTTCAACAACAATGTAAAAGATTTGTTTTTAACATTAGAAGAATTTTTTTTTGTTTAATAACATTATGTCTGTGCCTTATTGGAATGTGTACATCAGTTTAAATGCAAACAATATTTGACTACTTCTAACATTGTGTAGCCTAATTATTCTTCCTAACTTCTATATCTAGCTTTAAAGTTTACATAATTGGCAGCTACTATGCAAATCAGGTTAACCTACATTGGGTTAACCACGTTACGTGGAAAATATGCAAGTTACTAAAAATACATTGTAGCTATTAATAAATTGTGCCACGTGACTCTCTCAAGGACTATTCCGGCTTGAAAATATAATTAGATCTATTAATTTTGAACTACAGTATAGATTTAAATTATTTAGGCTATCCGTGGTTTTGAGATTTGTTATAACTTAAATCTGAGACAGATTTGGCATTTAACATGTGGTTGTTTCCATTATATATATAATAGAATCCTAAATGCTGCTGGCAAAATCATTGGTAAAAAAACAAACCCCATTTGGGCAGTTGTTTGAGACAAACATCTATAAAAAAGCTAACAAGATCCTCGAAATAAAGAATCACCCTTTGTGTCAGGATTTTGTGATTTTACCATCACAAAAGAGATACAAGACACCGATAGCAAAGACAAACAGACACAAACACTCTTTTGTTCCCCTGGCAATCAAATCATTAAATAAGAACAATCTGGTATAAACTTAAATTTGTCACATGTAAATTATGAGTGAGTCTGGTGTGAATGTACACTTTGGTTTCTTATAGTTATAATGTTTTTTGTTTGGTGTAATGCACAAATTGTAAGACAAATTTCCTTACGGATAATAAAGATTATTATTATTATTATTATTATATTATATTTTAATAATATTATATTTGATCACGTAGTTATTTATTCATATAGGCCTAAAGATGAGCGTTTTACACGAAGACAAACGAGTTTGTACTCACAAGTCATCTCTTCTAGCTGACAGCGTGTTAAGGTTCAGGACTGTCTATGGCCTATGGTAAGGTGCTCGAGAACTATAAGCCATAAATCGGGATGACCATAAATGCAATAACTCGAAATCTCAGGTTCAAAAAGATAATACACTCTGGCGTGAAGTGTGATGTCCCTCAACACCTGATGTCCCGTTCGGCCCACAACACCAGCACATCGCCTATACTTTTTACAATGTTCGCATTACAGTATTTTAAGTTTCAACATCCCGGCCTGGTTTGGCAATCCAAAAATAAACTTACTAAAACCTTCAATGCTAAGATGGACACCTATTCGAGAAAAAACAATCCTAGGAAAGATATATAAAGATTTTTAAAAAATATATATTTTATTTTCACAGAAAAAAGAATCAAGACAGAGGCGGCGCAATGCGTGAGAGGCCGTCTCGGTCGCGAAAAAAAAATGTTAGGTTTAAAATCTGAAAAAAAAGGGGGGGGGGCTGAGTGGTAAAGCGCTTGGCTTCCGAATCCCCTAGTGGGATTTTTTTCAAATTTCTTAACCTTTAGGGCGCCTCTGAGTCCACCCAGCTCTAATGGGTAGGTCCTACCTGGCTTTATATGGGTAAAAGTAAAGGCAGTTAATGACACCCCCGTTAGCCCTGGGCCACAGAAACAGATGACCTTTACATCATCTGCCGAATCTGCCCTATAGATCACAAGGTTTGAAAGGGGAACTTTTTAAAACCTTACTATGATAGCCTTACGTCGTCTTTTCATCCCCACCTCTTTAAGGCTCTATTAGTGCGTACAAAATGAGTAACCAGCATTTCGAATAATTTTGTCTCTTAGCCATTTGCTATAGAGACGTAACTGACAGACCTGCTCACAAAATCATGTCCCAAAATTAAAATAACTATCAAGATCAGTGGTAGACTCAGTTGTAAAAAAAAAACAAAAACAGATGGGTCAGTTATGCGATTATGTGCTCAAGGTCAAATTATTTACATTGGGAACAAGGGGCAAGACCTTAAAGAACGACTCCAAGAACACCGTAGAGACATTCGGAATCGTGAAACAGCCTATCTATTAATTTTAATAGCACACAACATAAGAGTAATCTCCTTTTCACTGCCATTCAACAATATAATGACAAAAAAAAAAAAAAATAACAGTCTGCATATTGAGAATTACCTTATTTAGACCTACATGTCAGGCAGCACCCACCCTCACGAGGATCAACAAAACCAACACACTTCTCTTTAAAATGAGACGGGGACAAAGAGGGACAAACATTCCGCCCCTTTTCCCACATCTTAAACCGCACCGCCTCTTCCCGAGTTCTTGCGTTTTTACTCCACTATCTCATGTCATAAGTTGAAGCTTTCTCTTGTACTCTTGTGCATTTTTTTTTTCTTCCATCAACCATCTTCCCTCAAAGAAAGTAAAGCTAAGAAATGATACAATTAGCCTACACTTCGTATAAGTTTTGTTTAAACAAAAAGGATTTTTTTTTCTTGTTTAATTTAGGCCTAATAATTGTCTGAAATGTTCTTTCAATGGTACAAAAAAAAATAGTAAGCAAAATGCGTTTTCTTAAAAACTATTTTTTAAAGTAGCATTTATTTTATATAAAGTTGACCACATGTCCAGACTTCGTCTCGGCCCATACTGCGTGTCAAGCTTTTCATAAAATGTCCTGGCGCAGAGCAGCCTAGGGCCTCCGATTGATGGAAGCCTCGCAATTTTTTCTCTAAACAAAATTTTGAAAATTGCGAAACAGGGATCAGATTTCAAACCTAGCAGAACTCTATGTTTTTATTAGCAGAACTCTATGTTTTTATTAGCAGAACTCTATTTTTTTATTAGCAGAACTCTATGTCTTTATTAGCAGAACTCTATGGCTTTATTAGCAGAACTCTATGTCTTTATTAGCAGAACTCTATGTCTTTATCAGTCGCCCACACATCAGTTCCCCCCTCTACAGGCAGCTGATGTATCCAAATGAATGGCAGTGCCGATACAGTTTGGGGTCAGCGGCGTCGCAGGTTCTGCCAGGGTGTAGTGCTGCAAACTGCCTTAGGGTCGCCAATATTCAATATGCACTAATGCAGTGATGCCCAAAATACGGCCCGCGGGCCACATTCGGCCCGCGACGTGGCTCCATCCAGCCCGCCGAAACGTTGGCAAAAAAAAAAAAAATTGAAAAAAAAATATTTCTCTAAGTTATGGTAAATGGATTGGTATTGACAATAAGCCACAATTTTTTGTTTTATTAAGATAGAGAGCCTACTTTAAAGGACATAAACAGCTTTGTGATACCAAACTCACAAATAAATGAATTGGCATTTTTGGTTTGAGACGCGGATGCTAGATTGATGAGAATATTTACCAAAAAGAAACATTTTCCGACGGCGAATGCATAAAAAAGTGTTTGCTAGCAGAGATGGAAGAACTGTGTTCTGAAAAGAAGAATTCTGTTGACGTTGTCAACCTTTCTCTTGACAATACACGGCAAAAGAAAGATATGGGTAGACATCTCCATTCAAATGTAACAGACAAACAAGATTTCAAAATGTTTTCTATTGCCACTGACGAGTTTACCAACATATCTGATACCGCTCAAAATCTTTGTATTTATTCGCGGTAAAAACAACAGTTTTGAAATCAGAGTAGTCGCTATGAAAAGCATGCATGAGACCACCACTAGCAAAGTCCTGAAAAAAGAAGTTTCAACCATCATATAGAATCTTTCTCTTGCTTGGGGAAAATTAGTGGGAGTGACTACTGACGGTGCAACAAGTATGGTTGACAGCAAGAGTTATTAGAAAAGTTGTTGAGTCAAACGGAAACGAGCCTCTGTGGCTTTACTGAATTATTCACCAACTAAATCAAGGTATCAAGTCTGGACCATGTAATGATTATCGTGTTCAGATTGAACAAAGTTCGTTGTTTCGAAAATCCATGTGCGGCCAATGTTTCAAGTGTCCAAACAGAGCTGCAACTGGGATTGGTTGACTTAAAGCTAAACATCCCTATTGGACAAATTTCCAGTGATTCAGAGAAAGAATTTCTACTCTGTGTTGCTTGCAGAAACATTTCTAAATCTACTAAAACAAACGTTAACGATGACACCAATAATTACTTATTTGTGACACCCATATTAAGTCAATCGTCTCACGGACGAACATATAGAATTCTAGATTCAGGGCTCCAACTCGGCGTCTCAGCTATGTAGCCGGATATTTAAAAGTTGGTCTAGGATAAATTTTCATGAATCAATGTAAGTGATAGATTCAATGGTTTCTAATAAAAATGGTTTATTGTTGATGTGGCCCGCGACAGGACTGTCGAAATTTAAAATGGCCCGCCGACTGAATAAGGTTGAGTATCACTGCACTAATGTATGACGTCTCAGTATAGATTGTTGAAAGCACTAGTTAGTAGCTTTTTTTTTTAACGTATCATGATTTTTTGCTCCACAGACATAGAGTCCATTATTATGATTAAGTAGGCCTTCTCTCTCTTTCCCACTTCCTCCACCTTTTTGGATCGAGGGCCGCATTTCTTTAAATTTGGGAATGGCGGGCCGCATATGTATATACAACTTAGAAAGATACTCTAGCTCACTCCAGGTTAAGGAATTACAAGAAGAGATAGCAATTTCTGAAATCAATTAATAATTTATTTAAATTGCTGTTGTCTTTTTATATTACAATAACCCCACTAATATACAGTTGTACTTAATGTGCAGTATTTTACCTTTACACTCGTGCATAATGTTCCGAAACTGTGGAACTAGCTTACTAGTTGTTACCCTTGTGACTGCTGTCAAATTACAGTCAGTCAAAATCGACCAGTACTTGTTTAGTTTCCCCCCACCCAAAATATAATGCTTGTTCACTGGATGAGACAATATATGTTCCGGAAGTTAAACGTCGGGACGAGTGAAACTTGCCCTTTTGGTACATCACCAGAGAATGCTGACCATGTCCTTCAATGGTGCATACTAGATCAGAGACCCGAACAGGACTCTGACCCCAAAGCCCTCCTATAGAACCCAAACTATTCGGAGAACTGCCTGATCTGGAAAACATTGCGCGGTTAATCTTAAATACTGTTCTGAACCCTCAAACATGTAAAATGAGAACAAAGAAGAAGAAGAACAGATGTATGTGTACTCAAATAGTGTGAACAGCAGCACATTTTTTAAAGTGTTGACATACAGCTTCTGGCTCTCATAAGACTCCTGTGGAAGTACTGACTGGAAATTCTCTTTGCTAGGAGTTATGTCCTCTGGAGCTAAATCAGCTTCTGCGCTAAATGGTGAGCTAATGGTATTGAAAACCGGTTCTTGACGTCTTAAAATTTGCTTTTATAAATTGCAAAATTAAGGAATCTACATAAGTGTTGTACTTTTAATCATTTCACTAGAAATAATTTCACCTTTCTGCAAAGGAAAATGACAAAACCTGTTTTCTTTTTGTTTGCTTAGGAGATGAGAGGGCCTTGTTTGAAAAGATTTAACATTCATTTACATCTCATATGCAAAAGGCTCATTGCAATGGCAATTATGAAACATGAAATCTGCCTTCCACGCTTCATTAGAAATATTGGTAACAATGTCACAGTCAATGTCCTTCAAGTAACATAACAATTTATTCCTGGAGATTTTACATTGTTCTCGTTTACCGTACCCATGCTAATGTAATGGACATATTGAATTAGTTTGTTCATAATCGGAACTACTTGTGGTTAATACCTGTAAGTCCTGATAAATTTGATTTCCATTGTATCTTTTCTACTATGAAGTTGAAATTTTATGAAGCTTTGTGCAAACTTTCCTGTTTAAAGATTATGGTTGGGATATAAAAAAAAAACAACACCATTTTACTCAGTCAAAGATCGAGCTCCACCAATTGTCACCCTTGCCATCTTGTTCCAAGCATACCCAACATTCAACACAGTTCTTCATAGCATTGAATAAATACTGATCAGAGATTGTGTCTTGAATTGAGTGTATTGATGTATAGCCAATAAGCATAGTCTTCGTTTGCTTGAAACTTTTTATAATGACAGTTTCAATAATTTATGTTTATATTATTTTTAATATATTTGCATTTTTATAAGTATATACAGTGGGCACACTTGACTTCTGTAGGTGTCGGTGGGCCGCATAAAACACTCCGGCGGGTCGCATGTGGCCCGCGGACCGTAATTTGCCCACCCCTTGTCTAGACTAGACTTTACTGTAGACTTTACTGTGTGTTTTCTAACACTGACCTACAAATATTTCTAATTGACGATATAAAACAAGGATTTATTTAGAACATGAAACAAAGTTATATTGAATTTCTATTCAACGT
Source organism: Biomphalaria glabrata (assembly GCF_947242115.1). Lineage (NCBI taxonomy): Eukaryota > Metazoa > Mollusca > Gastropoda > Planorbidae > Biomphalaria > Biomphalaria glabrata. The sequence goes on along the minus strand of NC_074717.1, from coordinate 6,694,170 downwards.
ACTTAGAATTACTGTATTGCTGCTGATCATTATCGGATTATCTAGAATTTAAGATCTAGTCTAACTAATCTGATCTTGAAGATCTATCTAGATCTAATCATGTACTGCGTTCAAATGACCCCCATGGCCATGGGATTATATAAATAACCTTATACAGATCTAGAGATGTAATCTATCTAGACTCTAGTCACACTCTAGTGACCTAGTCGCTAGTCACTAGTGACCTGGTCAAGTCTAGTCTCTCTAGTCAAGTCCAAGTCACTCACTCTACTATAATTATAATCTTTATGACTATATTATATATATATGAGACGCTAGAGCTAGAATCTTAGTATGTAAACTTCTAAACAAAAGTTACAATGTTACACTTACTAAGACTTAATTCACGTTACACTACACTGTAACTAGTTACAGTTTAAGTTTTGAGTTAGATATTGAGACTAAGACTATAGCCATAGTATAGTGGCACAAGTGACAATTGTGTAGGCGACTTATATCATTCCAGAAATGAGTAGCAGCCAAAACACTGTGCTTCAAGTCCTGACACTGTCTGCTCCAAATTTAAGCACATTTTTTGGTCAGTAATAAAGAAATAGTCTAAAAATGAATCTAATTTATAATCTAGATCATGAAATCTTTCGACTTCTTATTTTTAATCTTCTTACTTCATAAATTACAGACTTTGACTTTACTTCAAAAGTTAATAAGAGAAGATAATTATGTCCTACTTGCATATCCCTGGCCCTGTGTGTGTCAATCTAGTCATTAATCATAATTAATGACTTAAAATCTGCCATATCATTTGTTTTCCAGGCTGATTCAGGCAACCCATCCCATGCACTGTTAGCATTGGGAAAGAAGGAGCACTGTACAAGTTTGTCCTATATATATGGCCTCTTTAAAATTTTACAGATAATAGGCTGTCCATACAAGTTGCTCAATTATGTAATTGTCTCCTTTCACCAAAATATGATTGGTACTGTGCAGTTCAACGGCACCTGCTCCGAAAGTTTCAGTATTTATAAACAGTGGAGCTAAACAAGGATGTGTCCTGGTTATGTTTTGTTTTGTATTCTTGTAAATTATGGTTCAGTGTTTTATGTATTATTGCTACTTTACTTTTTTAGTAGTTCTTTCCTGAAGGGTCTCAAAATGTTAGGGATTTTACTATAACGGTGTTATTCTAATGTGAATATTTCTTTTCTTATAAATCTCACTCTCTGTTTTGTGGCTGTTCTATTATATTTTAAAATGTTTCCTTGAGTTGAGGGGTCCCAAACAGAGGATGCATATATATATTCTAATACTGGCCAAACCAAGGTTAAATAACATTTTAGTCTTTATATGTACATGTTTGATTTGTAAACATTTCTTCTAACCCTAATGCTTTGTTTTGATTTTTTAATAATTTGTCAACATGAGGATTCTGTGATAAGTTTTCAATTATTATAACACCTAAAAATTTTGAGTTTTTAGTCTCAATAACAACTATAACTGGTTAGAATATATATATATATATATATATATATATGCATCTTATGTATGGGAACCTTAACTCAAGGAAACATTAAGAAACTAGAACAGATACAAAATAGCGAATTGAGATTCATAACATTTGATTAAGATTCATTTTTAGTAATATCATTAAATTTCGAGACCCTTAAAAGTAAAGTAGCAATTATACATATAATATAATCTTCGAATACAAAAAACAAAACCTAATAAAATATTCAGAAAGACACTTAAGGCACATTCCTTTTTCCATATGCTAGGACTAATTTGTACAAGAACCCCTTCTTCCCTATTAAGTTATATGAATATTGTTTCTATTTGATGCAGGGATGTTAATATTACTTACTTAAGAATCTTAAGTTGTGGTTGAAATAGTGAAAATCTTTTGAGAAATAGAACAATTAGAATAATTATGATCATGCCGCTCATAACACACTCTAACATTCCTTTTCAAAATTTAATTTTAGGCTGGAGGCATTATTTTCAAACTGCTTATATACTATAAATAAATTATAAAATTGTGTCAGGCAAGTAAAATAGAAAAATGAATCATTTGATTAGCCTCCGACAGTACTGTATTAAATATATTTCCAGATTAAGAAAAATTCTTCTTGGTTCATCCGTTTTATTGGTTATAAGCCCAGTTAACATATCCTGGAATTGTGCACTATATTCTATAAGTGAACAGTGAGTGTGGTGGCTAAGTGGTTAAGCTTCCGAACTGAGGGGTCTCTGTTCCGAATGCTGGTGAAGACTGGGATTTTGAATTTCAGGATTTTTAGGGCGCCCTTGAGTCCACGCAACTTCAAATAGTACCTGTCCTTAGTTGAGTTAAAGTAAAGGCAGTGGTTTGTTGTGCTGGCCACATGGCACCCTAGTTAACCATGGGTCATAGAAACAGATATAACCTCTACATCATCTGTCCTATAGTTTTTATTAATTCTTTTAAAAGTCCCTAGGTCTATATTTTTTTAATATTCAACTTTTTCATTTCAGATATTTGGTATTACATATTTCTATCAGCTCTGATCTCCTCATTGTTTGTACATGCAGTCGCTACTCTCATTGCGTTTCTAAGATTGAGAAAACATAACATTGGTCGCTGGATTCCCCTGGCAATGCTCATTATGGGGTTTCTGTCCCCACTAACAGGTGGTGTTGTTAGCAGTAAGTATTGAGATTGTCTTTTTCATTATAGATATATTTTACATGTTAAACATGAGTAGGATTGTGGCAAAGTGGCAAAAGCCATTTTGCAACTAAGTAAAGTGGACTTTGGTTTTAATGTCCAATGTAGACAAGTGTTTAAAATTTTAGGTTTGACTCAAGCGGAGTTATATTTGCTGAGCATTTAAAGGCAGTACAGAAACCTTCTCCCTAATAATTTCTCCCTATACATGACTACTAAAGAGATTGGACTAGAGCACTCTGAGAATAAATAATAATAATAATGGGCTTTGGTTAAGAAATGGCTCTTGAAAATTAAATTGTAATCACATTAAGAGGTGGCGCAATGGCTGAGTGGTAAAGCGCTTGGCTTCTGAACAGGAGGTCCCGGGTTCAAATCCTGGTGAAGACTGGGATTTTTAATTTTGGGATATTTGGGAGCCTCTGAGTCTAC